>NW_009648043.1:5267781-5310526 GCF_000708025.1 Charadrius vociferus
GCTGGTAATTTGGCCATCCCCCAGTATTTTGAAGGTGAGAGGTGTCATTCTTAGAAGGTGACACACAGGCCTGCCAAAATAACACACTTCTCACATGGGGGACCCACCTGAAGGTCACCTTATGCTTCAGTTTGAACTATTGAACTAAGAGGATGTTCTCTTTTAACTGCATAATAATTGATAGTATCACATCTGGGACAACTAACCAACAATGAATAACTGTCGAGCGATATGGGTTCAGTCCCGGCCTGAACCCATGTGTCATCTGGCCCTGATTCAGCAAAGCAATTAAAGCTATGCTAAATGGGAGGCATGTGAGTAGTCCCACTGAAATTCAAAAGTACTTTGTGCTCTTTAAAATAAGCACGTGCTTACAGTCTCCGGTGGAGTAACGCAAGAAAGAGCACAAGTTTGTGGGAGCGAGCCTGTTGCCCTGTTGATAATAAGGTACATGTGGGTCCCAACATGCTTTCTGAACTGGCTCACACAGTGTCCATACCACTAACAACTGTATTTGGGGAGCCGGCATAGGCAAAGGAACACAAAGCAAGGTATGTCCTCTGACCAGCCATCAGCAGTCTTTGCAGCAGAAGTGATTTTTAGGGCAACATGGTGGGGACCCCTCTCATAAATAAATGGTAATGTCCCCATCTATGGGGGTTATGTGGGCCAGAGAGAAATAAGATGGTGCTGGATGGTTCTCCCCATCTTATCAATGCATGTCTTCTAGCTGTCAAGAACAGTCCACTGCATCAACTGGTGTCCCTAATACAGCCTGTGCACCCCCCAAGATCTCCTCTTCCTGTCTTTCTTCATCTCCAGTATCATTACCCACATGAAGACACTCTGTGAATCTTTGCTTCTGCATCACACCAGAGATGTGCGCTTGCTCACCAATCCTTGGGGCTGCTGCAGGTAATAAAGTTCCTTCCTTACATCCACTGTGGCCTTAATGGTTGAGGAACTCAAGAAGAAGACCTGGCTTTTAGGCTACGGCATCTGCTTGTAGACACTCAGCACTCTTTTCAGAAGCACATGGACCATAGAAAGTTCAAGCACAGCCTTCCTCTCAAAGATCTCATGCAGATTGGCAGTGTGGGCAATTATGTTCAGTTGCAACCAAGAACCACACCTGTACGCATGTGTCCCTCATCAATTTAATTCTGGATCCACACTGTGATTTAGTTTGTACAAAGCTGGCTTAATCCAGGTGACCCAGTACATCTTCACACTAGGACAGGGGAAGGGAACGAGAGTGAGAGAGAAGCTTTATATCCCCAAATCCCCTAGTATGAACACCACTTTTGCAGATGATGGTTCTTTTTTCCTGCTATACACGTCCTTAACTATGCACATGAGGTACCACCCCATATACCTCTTTTTGTAATGGGATGCGTATATGACTCAATGATAATGACACAATCATGGAGACAAATAATGTGGTTACAAAGTCTGCTGATGACACTAAGGTAGTGTAGACAACTGCGCCTGTAAAGAGGTGCAGAGACACCTCATGATCCCAGGTGACAGGATGAAAAACTCTCCTCACTTTATATGTAAAAAGTATGAGCTTTGAAACAACTATTTCCAAGCAAAAAGATCTGGTCTTATACTAGATGGCTTTATGAAAAGTAAGATTTCCCAGTCTTTAGAAGACCGCTTCCCCAGAGAGGAATAAATTTATCTGTTATTCTATGTAGTCTTAAGGAGCACTTTGTAAAATAATTTGTTATAAGAGTATTACAATCATACTTTAATAGTTTTGTATTTAAATTGATATTGTGAGATAAAACCAATGCAAATTCTTTTATTGGATTATTTCTTGCACTTTGTCAATTCCTTGTCAGGTTGCTTGTAAAGACTACGGAAAAATCCTGAGGGTACCATAATTATGTTTCATAATACTGTAATTATATGTGCATAACTTTAAAAAGGAGAAATCTTTAGGGATATCTTCCTTTTATAGACTGTGGTATCATCACAATCATCTACAGTCATCTAGAAATTTATATAATTAAATGTCTGAATTTGCTCCTGTTTTTAACTTTTTCTACTAACCATGTCACCATGATTTGTTAGTACATATTTTTGTACCCACATATACAGAGCTTTCAGAGAAAACCTACTTACAAATGATTAATATTTTGGATTAAAATGACAGAATTAAAATCAACCTTTCCTTTTAAATAATAACTCTTTTAAATAATAACTCTTAAATACAGGGGGGTTCTTTGGTATTAACTCAGGATGGCAGCAGGTACTAGATCAGTAGAAGCAAAAATGAGTTTTGCTTTTCTGCAATGGCATTATAGGACTAGACGACCTCCCAAGTCCCTGCCAACCTGCGTGACTCAATGGCTCAGTGATCACTGCCAGAGGGTGAGCCTGTGGCTAACTACAACCATCAGAACCTTTCCTGCCCTGCCAGTATTCCCCCATTGGTTAAATACACTCTTGGCAGGAGGAAAAAGACCTGGCCAACGCTTTTAATTTCCACCCTTCTTTGTGAGGAAATGAAGAGCCACAGTCTAACCCAGCATTATAACCAGAGTCTGAACCAGGTCTAAGTCTTCTATCAGTCTAACTCCATTTATTTTGGCTGCCTTTTACAGTGGCATGAGTGTGAAATGAATCATGCCCTCTATTTTTTATCACCATGCCTACAGCCAAAGTCAACTGATACAGATCAGCCGACACAAAGGCGGCCAGCATCTTAAAAAGCAAACTGCTGAGTTACTGCCGTACCCTGCTCCTGAGCTGGAAACTGAACATTTCAAGGCTGAGATGAATAAAACCAGGAATGGTGAGAATCATAAGGGCTCTGGCAGAGAAGAGGAGGATCCTTAAACAATGGATGTTGTCTGGTCTCTGCGCCTTTTCAAGTCCCACAATAGAAAATTGTCATACTACTACCTGTTACAGAAAGGAGTGGTAAAAATCAGTAGAAGAGGAATTATAGCCTTCCTTGGGCTGCAGTTTTATTCCATTTAATTGAACCATACCACAAAACCAAAATAATAATGTTATTAACCAGTTAAGTGGTGAAAGGCTGTTTTTCTGTAATAAAGTTTATAAGGCTTTAGCACAACAAAACTCAGACAACACAGAATTTGTCCCGCTTAACATAAACTCTATTATGAAACACTTAACTACATACTGATTCATTTGACCTGCTTCCCCATGATAAATGGAGACCCGTGCCTGTCCATGCATAATGAATCTCTGCAGCAAAAGCGTTCACACAATGAAAACTTGTAACAGTGGGTGTCATTGCATTAAGTAGTGTTAAAAACTAAAGGAGAAAATCAACACAACCAGTCTTAGAAGACTGTACGGTGGCTGTTTAGATACTAGAGTATCGAGTTTTGGTATGTGAGTACAGACAGGCATAAGGAATTCAAATGCATAAAATACATGTGTCCTAGAATACCAGATTAATGGGCAAGTAAAGGCTGAACATTCATTTCCAGCAAAGTGAATCAACATATAGCAGAAGATAAAGCTCTGTCTCTCCAAGAAGAACCTGATTCATGAAGAAATGAAATGTGAGCTAAATACAAAGCCCTCTGGTAAAGAAGAAGGGTACAGGCATCCATTTACTGGACTACTTAAAAGATTTAGAGACTGAACATTAATTTTTAATTTCACTTTAATCAGTGTAAACTCAAAGAAACTTCCCTGATTTCAGTGCACTTGCTCCAGACTTTTAGCATTTTTAATGACAAGTCTGTCCTCAAACTCTCCATGTGTCAGAAAGATCAATCTTTTTCCCAAACCCTGGGTACTGTTTTCTGGGTTTCAGCACTGTAGGAGTTTTGAATAAGATCAGTATTTTATGTCTTTATGTTCTTTTTAATATTCCAGGCTACCAGATAGTTTCTGTAATGTTCTGCTTGGATGCCTCCATAAACTGTCCTTATTCTGAATTCATTTAACAGGTGTTACTTTTATACACCTGCAGATGGTGAGGCGACCAGAAAGGACATCAAAGCAAAGCTAAATAGGACTTCTGATAATATAATGCCGATTTCTCATTCGGCATACAGCTATCATGAGTAACTTTGTAATGGGCAGGCTCCAAATGCTGAATTGGACTTAGATGGAGTAGTGGAGATACTGAGCCACCAGGAATAATAGTCCAGGAAGTCTCTCACTTTCTGCAGAAAGAGATGCTTTTGGTTTACACGCAGGAAGGAATACTTACCAGAACCTCACAAAAAACCTTTCAGAAAAAACACTCTCAGATAAAAAGATCTTTTTAATTTTGGTAACAGAACCACTTAGGGATTTCCTTTATTATTTCATGGCTATGTTTTGTATATATTGTGTCATAATATTAAAGAGAAGTCAGAATTACTCTCTTTGATACGGTTTGAGGGAGACAAGACAAAGCTGTGACTTGCAAGGACAAGGACTTCTTTGTTGTTTTGTTTTATTGGCTGTGTGGCTGAAGGTGTGTCCTGGTTTGTCCTGGTAAAACAGAACCAATTTTCTGTTCAGTAATTTTATCTTTTTAACTAAGCGTCTTCTAACTATTGAAAGTAACAGCATATTGTGCAGAAACTGTTCACTCTCACAGTGGTAAGACCAATGTTTATAGTTGATGCCCTGACATGGTATGCAGAGAGACTCTTGCTTATACTCGTTGCTATAACACCCAAGGCCAGATAACTTGGTTATTTGCCCCATTGGAGGGTCAGAAGCAGAAAAGCGCAGTGGGGTCCCCCCTGCGGGGAGGAGCGGACAGGACAGGTGACCCAAAACTGACCAACAGTGTATTCTATCCCATCCGCCTCATGCTCAGTATAAAAGCTGAGGGATCAAAGGGTCAGCTCTCTTTCTTCAATAGCACTCTGTCTGTCTGTCTGCTTGAGATCCTGATCCAGAATCCAGATCCAGAATCCAGTTCCCATCCATCACCGAGTCCACTCTGGGACTTCCCCAGTGCCAGTTGGTGACATGATCGTCATCCTGGCAGCTTGTTACGGTTTTGTATATATTTAATGATTTCTTTTTATTATTTTATTATTAATATTTCATTAAAGTAGTTTAGTTCCTTCTAAACTCTTAAGTGTCTCTCTCTCCCTCTCCCTCCTCTCCTTCAGGAGAATGTGAGGAACAGAATCTGTCTTTTACCTCAGTGGCCAGTGTAGCTCAAACCATGACACGGTGTCTCCCCAGCACTGGTTCTTTTCATTCTTCTGATAATCACCACTTTTGACTAGATGATGTCTTAACTGCTCCCCCTCATAAACAATAGCAGGGTCAAACTAATCCAAAAGCTGCCATGATACAACCTTGTTACCTTCATGTAGTGCCTTCTTGCTTTAAGAGGAATGTGAGCTTTTTGTAGTGTCTTAGAGATGACCTTGCACCCTTTACCTCCTCCCCACCACAGTTCTGCTGTTGAAGGCACCTGAAGCTCAGGGAGGTTACTTGCACTACAGGAAACTGATAACAGTTTCTAAACCTATACTGGCGGTTTTCATAAACTGCCTAATTTTCTAAATGGGGTGAAGAATAGGACAGAGGTAATAGTTTTCACAGCAAAATACAATAAAAGGTTACACCAATCTGAAGCGGATAGAATTGCAATTCTATTGCATGTCAAACAAAAAGATGCAGCCTGCACTTTGGATTTAGGGAATATTTAACAACATTTACAGTTCATAGTAAGCATTTTGAACTAAGTTATACCAGTAGCCTCCATGACAATATGTGCTACTTGGTATGTGCCAAACAAAGCAGGTAGACATTAACAAAGCCTTAAAATGTGTAAGCAAAAAAAAAAAAGATAAACATTTAATTCATAAATTTTAAGGGCAAGATATGCAGAAGAAGGTATTGATTTAATTTCTTAGGCTCAAGTGCTGAGAAACTTGCACATTTTTATTTTTAGAATACATCACCAATAGATCAGATCCATGCATAATAAAGTAATAAAATACTACTTTTTTTAAGGACCAATAATATTTCTCCAGTCTTAACCATAGGAAAAATTTTCATTGCTTTAATGATCTGATCCAACTAACACCTTTTCACTCCAAAATAAAGCTAGAGTATTAATATGGCAGTGGGGTTACACAGCCCTGCATCTCTCCCACTGTTTGGCACAAGGCAATGACACTGCTGAGAGATGTCATTTATCCCACTGGCAACACTTCCACATCAGAGATCAATCCTATCTACAGCTAAATCCACACCAGAATATAGCGTTGGTTTATGTACAAATGAACATTGACATGGTTGTTGGGGATTAACGCACATAAAGAGTAAAGTCATAGCCCCTGAGGGTACAAGGAAACTTTGGGGAGGCAATACATATATTTACTCAAATTTGGGTTGGTCAGGGTACATGATAAAAATCTTCACTTCTTATGCTTTTTGTAAAGAGATGTAAATAACTCTACTTCATTTCTCAACTCCATCATATTATCAGCCTTGGATCCAAATGTATTTCTATTCATTAACTGAGTGATCATTTTAATGAGCTTTTCATCAATGTTGGCCATAAATGTTTTACTCCTCCTGAATGACTCAGCGTTCTAAGGCTGTAAGGGAATTGCCTGAGAAAAATCATAAAGCACAGTCTGGCCATTCACAGCAGGTACAGTTTGTCATGAAAATACCAGTTAAGAATTCCCAATTGATTGTTAGTTACATTAAAACGTTATTAACTAAGAGTTTCCAGCGAAGCAGAGAGAGAAATAACCTCTTGATTTCCAAAGTTACCAGCTCCCCAGTATAATGCACTAGAAATCTGGAAGAACTAGATTCTAATGATTCTAACCAAATATAACATTTCAGGCAAATAACCTAGGTCATAGACGTATATGGTGAAATGAACCTTCCTCATTACTTGATTATGAACATTAAATATAGAAAAAGCTACCTTAATTCTAATTGAACTATTAGGTCCTGAAAACTGGTATGTTATTTATCAAGTCCAGTTGGAAACAACTCTAGATCGGTACCCAGTCCTGAATATACCTGCAACCAGCGGAGCAGGCAGACGGGTTGTGCAAGTACTCACGTTCGAGGCCAATTTACATTTATGAGAAAGTCCTGAATATACATAGATATGAAAGGGAGTTCTGTATTCATGTGCTTGTTTATTTAATACACAAATGCAACACTGGCTACATTAAACCAGAAGGCATAATATTTTATTAGGCAAGAATAAGAGCCTACAAAGGGAAAGGAAGCGTTATTATCACAGGTTTACAGAGCATGAAATAATGAACAAAGAGCTTAGTAGCTTATCTTGGGTTACACGGGAAGCCTGTGGCACAGGCAGGAAATGAAACCAGGTCTGCCCGCTTCACCCCTGTTCCCTAGCACAACATCAGCCCTCACCTTTAAGTCTGCATATCTGAAATCAAAGGTGTGCACATTCTTTCAGACTAAATCAGGGCAGGTTTGTACAGCTCTCTTCTTGCAAGTAGTAAACCTTTAACTTAATCTATAATTGAAGAGGCCGCATTTCCAGGAGGCAAGCCCACGCCAGGGCACTGGTTCAGTACAGAACACAGTTACTCATGAAATTTTTAGTACTTTTTCTAGTATGGCCTCTGTGGTCCTTAAACTTTTCTGTCTGAACTCACTATATGTAGTAAGATCAGGACCATAAATAACGGGTCAGCTAGAAAACGAAGCAATAAAGAGTATCACAGAAATAGCCTGCCCAAGAGACCACTAGCTTTTAACAAAGCAGAACAAGAAGTATTACCTAATTAGACCTAAGGCCAGAAGTTTATAAGATGAAGTAGTGTTGACAGGTTATTGGCCAATGTAAACTCTCACTGGACATGTCTTCACCATGAAGTGTGCACCCACACAGGTCCCTGTTACACAGGTGCCCAGATGCCAAGACTGAGGGGCCCACTGGAGAGCGCTGCCTGGCCACTCTCTTTCCTTTCTGAGAAAACCAGGGTGCATAGAAGAGTGATGTGGATCAGATTTGCCCTGATGTAAAGTCTGCAGGTGGCCAGACTAGGCACAGCTACCACGCTACAGCTTTGCAGTACACACACAGTTCCTAAGGCTCAGATCTTCCACCATGCCTTCTGACTTTTGGTTATGCTTGGCCCACCTCAGCACTAAGAATTTTTTTAACCTTTAGCTGCTGCTAAATCCTTGTGAGAAATATCTTCACCATATGCAAAGAAAACATACCAGGAAAAATAACTATATACCTGAAAATATCATTTTTAATAGTTTTTCCCCCAGTGTGAGACACCCAAGGTAAAATAAATGAACTTCTGTCTAAATGCAAAACAAAATTGCGACTGTAACATATCTGTGTTGTTATGGCTTAGAATAATTCTGTGAACTACTCTTGCTAACAAAACATACTTTAAGATCACACAATATAATGGATTACAGAACAAATACCACTGAGTTAAAGAGTTGGTGCTACAGAAGTATTTTATGAATGGTGAATCCACAGAGGTAGTTACCATTAATATTAATGACTTATCAGTACCATTCCTTACTTGTTTTCCTGAACAGAATAAGAGTACCTGCTAAGCAGAATAGATTCCTCACCTCAAAATGAGCAAAAAAACCCTAAGCACAAGAGTCATACACTCTGCATGTAATTAGATGTTGCTTGATGGATGTTAATAGAATTGCACTAGCTGATGAGTTGGTCCCTTACAAGCACAGGACCGCATAATCTCAAGATTCATATACATAGCCGGATAGATATATGTATACAGCTAGTCTGCCCATACTTCATCATTACTACTACCATTATTATTGTCTGTTTCCCTGTCATGCACAGGAGAGATGTAGCTCTTTAGTTATCATATGGTCTTCACAGAGACTAAGGCAGATTTTTTTTCTTTTTACCCTTTCCACTTAATCTTAAAGAAGCTCTCACCTTCTGGAGACATGCAGAAAAAAATTACTTCTAGGAAATTTGCATTTTCACAGCCCACAAAGCTCTCTGTTCAAGAAAGCCCTATTGCAGTCAATGGCAGTTATCCACCCCTCACTCCTGCACAGGGCGCAGGGCTGCAGTTCTGTTTGCTTCTGTATCTGAGGCCTTCAGAGAGGAGCTTCATGTACATATTGCGAGTGTTTCAGTCTCTCTGGAGTCTAAGCGGAAACTTTTAAAATCCTTTCTATTCTTTTTGCTGTAGCATCGTTACTTGAGCAGAAATGTCAGAGCAGTCTCACCTGCCTGGATTCCGCACTCCCGGGTCCTCCGGCTTTCCACAGTTTAGTGCTCTGCCCTACCTGCCTGTCAACTACTAGCTGAGACCCCGGGACCTTCCCACCACGTCTTCCAGTCCATTAGAAGGAATGCCATAGATTATCAGCTAGTTCATTAAAGTTCTCCCTGTTTTAATTAAGAACCAGTCTACACCTCTCGCTGAACTTCAGGAGCTTACCACATTCTTGAGATTGTTTTGCACCCTTTTTAAAAATCTGACAAATTCACCCTTGGTGATTACAGGGCTTTCTGCCTCTCATGTTCACTGCTTTACCCTCAGTTCCTCACTTAGCTGCCATGGTTCTCAGGAAGCGCCGCTCTGCTCTGACCTCCTCGTTACTGGATTCTCCTTCATCTCCCGCACCTTCTCGGTGTGGCTGCCCATCCTGGGCTCATCAACTTTTCCTGCTCAACCTCTCTATGACTTTAAATCTATGAGCCTTAATGACTTCTCATCAGCTCTCAATCCTCTCCTGCTCTGTCTGCCCTTTAGTTTGCTAATGTGGTAGTTGGTCCTGTCTATGTTTATGTTTCCTCCACCTTTGGTCATCACCATGGAAACCACCTCCATCTTGCCTGTCAGTCAAGCCCATAGCACAGCCGGCACCTTTGTCAAGAACTCGGAAATACCAACGTTTTTTTCTAAACAATATTTTTAAATTACGATCTTTCTTACTGTTCTGTAGCTAAATATTTCACCTGATTGTTTGATGCCAATATTTGATTGCTGTGACTTATTTTTTGCTGATGTTGACATGTGTCTTCTTACCCAATTGTACCTATTAAAATTCTTATTCAGGGAGCACTTTCCTGGCTTGTGGCTACTACAGCATCACTTTGCTCTCTGTCTCTCCATGGACTCTCCTTTTGCTGCTCTCCAGCTACACACCATGTGCCTTGAATTCCTCCCAGCTTCTGTCTGTTCCATCTGAACCTCTTATTCAGTGTCAGGAGTTGACTCACAACTTTGATTTCCCATAATACCAGCTCCCACCACACACTTGCTAATTTTTCAAGGAGGTGTCTTTGGGTTGTCTTCCCCCAAGACTTGTACAAAGCTCCCGACGGACATCTCCAGCAACAGTGGTCGGCACTGGCTGTTGCCACTGCCCTGCCTTGTGTCTGCTGTTTCTTATGTCACAATTGAGAGGCCACCTTTAATGTACTCTGTTGGGATAAACAGGTCTGAACAAAGGCTTCGGGCTCCTGGGCGGTGTGGTGATGGAAGCAAAGTAAATGTCTCAAGATCTGAGTCCTAATTCCTTTGTTGCTGAATTTAATGATCCCAGTAGACCCTCTGAACTTCAACCAGATCAAAGGAGAGCAGGAATCAGTCTGTGTATAGTAGGTTTCATTTTAATCTGTATAACATGATTCTGATCTGAATATGGTTTTGCAGTATGTAGGGACCATTTATTTCCAACCATGTACACCTTTAGCTGAGGAAAAATGAAGTGTTGCCACTTAATCACAGGAATCCTTCCTCACCACAAACTATATATAAAGTCTTGTTATGATGTATTACACCTTCTAAAAATAAAAATAAAAATCTGCACTCACGTGTCAACATGAGTGATTGCAACTTTTGGGCTTTTTTGCAAATACCTCTACTCCAGCCTTTAGAGTTACCAGTTTAGATTCTCTTAGTACTCTATAAAATATACCCAGGAAAGGTATATTAAAATATTCATCAAATTCAATATTGGATGACTTAATTAAATCTAGAAGATAAAGAAATAAGATCGAGTAAGCAAATGAAACAGAAAAGCAGTTATGTCATGCAGCAGGAGAACTGCCTTAGTCTTAAGTCTTTCCTAAGTAATGGATTCTTAATTTGTGTACTGGGAGAACACATTGTTTCATGTGGGGCTGTTGTCTGCTATTAAGGGAATGCAATTTATCCAACAAGGTAAAGAAAAAATATTGGGATTTTATATGAGCTCACAGGAGCAAATCTACTTTGTGTTATCAGGGTGGTGCATCCATGATGATTCCTGGTTATAACCACAATCACCCATTTAAAACCCTGTGAATAGTTTTTCAGCTCTATTTCCTTTGTGGTCAGGGTGTTCAACAACCAGTGCGAAGAAAAGTTAGTCTGAAACAACCTCATTACTGCTGATATGGCAGCAGTTTAAGAGAAGTCCTCCATCAAGCCAAGTCATAACAGCAACGAACTGACCTTGTGGGGGGAACTACAGCCCACGCTCAGACAGGTCACACAACTGCACCAGGAACCACTGCCTCGCAGGTGATTAAACGGCACTGTTCTGCTTAGCACAGCTGCAAACAGAAATATGTTTTCTTGTCTAGCGAAACACCCTACATCCTGGCTGAAGTCACTTTCATCATCAATATGAACACAAAAGAAAGACAAGTCAAGCTCCTTATCATTTTGCATGAACAAAATATGTTTCATTCTTTTCTTGAAGAATTTTGAAGCCTTTCTTTATTGAAAGGCTACCTAAAGGAAAATAGGCATTAAAAATATGTAATCAGGCAGACAGACTTTAGGTATGAAGAGGTATTACCTACAGGTCAGTACACTCAGGGGCAGACTGGTATAAAACCCAAGCAGAATAATGCTTTGTGACAAAGTGTAGCTTTGAATGGTTTAAGTAATTCTACACCATATTTACTATTCTGGTAGTCTTGGATATACTCTCAGTAGCTAAATGCTTTAATTTGTTATAGAGTCTGAGTTAAAATCAAGCTGCAGTGAGCAATGACAGTTATATTAAAAACATATTTTTCAAGTAGGTGTCAATGGTTTGAAGATGCGCTGTTTTTAATATGACTGATGGTCTAAGAGGAAGGCAATATCCCCTGTCATTCAGAGGGATATTCAGAACCAATTAGATATATGAAAAGTAATTGTATGTATGAAACAGAGGAACTCAAGGGACAGACCCAAAGGACAAAAATGTTAACAGTTAAATGATGACCTTTCTCAGTGCAGCGTTTGAACCACGATAACGATCCCTGATTAACCAAATCAGGGTTTAACTCTGCTTTGCTAACGACCTAGGGGGAATTTGTGGACTGGGCTTTAAAGCCCAGAGCTGACCTGCACCTGCAGAGCCAGCTGGAGCCACAGACCTGCATGGATGCACCAGCTGGAGCTCACGGGTGTTCCGGCTCTGGTGGAATGAGAGGTGAATTGTTCATCATCCAATTCAGGCAGAATCAGCCAAATTAACTCAGATCACCTCCGTTGCTGCTCCAAAGAGAATGCTTAATCCCGTCTGTTCAGCAGAAGAGCTTGGGAAGCAAGTATCCCCAGAAGAGAGGCTACAAGAAATGCTTAGGGGTTAATAACTTCTTCAATCATTGCAGCTGTTTGCAAAGTTAATGTCTGTGCTTGACATCTTTTTTCCTTTATAGGGTTTGTCTGTCCAGGCATTGAAGAAAATCTAATGCAATTCAAATTGCATAGGAGGAGGGCAGAAAATCTTTATAATTAACATAGCCTTTCCTGGTATGCTTCTGTCACTGTATGCAATAATCCTGTACATCCCTCACCTCCAACTCAGACTCGGCTTTTCTTTTCTGCCAAAGCTGTGAGGAAGTTTTTACAGAGAGCTTGATGTGTTTATGTTTGGGAAGGGGAGAATCTGCCACATGCCAAATGCAAAACTTTTAGGATCTCGTTCTAGCACTTCAGTCTTTTAATCTGGAATAGAAAAGCCAAAACAGTGGGTGAGGACTTATTATCTTGTATTTATTCTGACTTCTGAAGTATCTTTTTCTACTACATGAAAGAATGCTGCAGACTGTTACATGACAAAGGATTTGTCTGGTTCATCAAATCTCTTGCCTGGGGACTTTTGTGCCTCCAGTATTTACAATGAGGCACCTTCAAATTCTAGTAGCTACATTATTCTTTAACAAACCTTTGCCCTACTATTATTATAGTCCTAATGTAAACTATTCAGCTATGCCCACAATTAACTGCAGAATGAATTGCCTTGCAGCACAGAGAAAGAAATTATGACTCGAAGACCTTTAAAATCAATTCAATAAAATTGATAGAACGCTTCCAGCACTTTGCCTGGGAGCCAAGCATTTCTCAGCAGGCCCATCAGGTCCGACGCGAGGAAACCAGACGCCTCCCGGCTGGGGCTGGAGCACACACATTTATGCAGAGCAGTCTCTTTTCCAGTCTCTGATCCCACATGTCAGACCCGGTTAGATGATGGGTCACTCCTGGGTGTTCAGAGGAACGTTCAGTTATTGCTGCTTTTTTTTTTGTTTTTTTCATTGCACTTCTGTTATACATAGCTTTTGCTGTTAAGGGAAGAAGTTATCATTATTATTAAGAAGGCTGTGAGGATGGTTTGTAAAATCCATAAGCTTTCTGGGACCATTAAACTGTGTTAAAATTAGCTTATCAGTGGGTTTTATTAGGAATTTTTCTTCTCTTTTTTGTGTGTGGTGTGTTTTAACCCACTTCAGATCCTAGGTCCTTTGTTGTACCACTGACAAGAGGTTGGCTTAGTACAAGGGAACTAATGATGTGAGGATAAGAAGAAGCAGGCATGGGAAATGGTGGTAGAAGTAGCTTTTCCTATGGCAATGTCTGGTTTGATGTTGTAGAAAAATACAGCCTTCGACTTACTCAGCACAGGAGAGGCTGTTGCCCAAGGTCCTCCTGAAGCACAGGATGGTCAGGTGCTTCACTCCTGGCAGAGGTGTGGAGTGTAAGGCCAGAAATGCAAATAGCACAATGGTGGTGATCACTGTGGCTCTATGTCTCACCAGAAGGGTAACGCTGCAGAGGGCTCCGGTTTTGCCCAGTGTAGGAAAGTAACAGAAGATTGGCGAGGAGGATTGTAAACACGCTCAAGTGACTCACACCTGGGGTGCTGTACAACACATATATCACACTAATTGTTGTTCAGCCTTGTGTGCTCACAAGTAGAACATCCACACTTAGGTAACATCAGCCTGGGATGGACTCGGGGACACCTTATCTAGCATACATGAGATCACTGCCTTGTTGTTGAAGAAGATCAAAGCACAGTGGAAAACTACGCCTGCTTGAACCCTTGAAAAGCAGGTGAGAACAGCAAGTTGGAGCTCACATGCTCCTGCTAACAAGGACTTTCTCCCACTCTGCGGTGCCTGCACACCCTGCTCGTGTTCCTCTGCCCGGGTATTGCTTTGAAGATTCCCCCGTTCGTGAGGTATTGAGATTAAATTTGTTCTTTGTCTTTCATCCATGGTTTTGTAGTTGTTCCTGCATCCTGCCCGAGTCGGCTCACACACCCCATTATTCAAAGGCCAGGAGTCAACCATCAAGACTGTGGGAGTATTTAAAAGAATAACATGGGAAGGCGTGGTTTACTATCTAATACCTACAGCTGGGATATCTTTCAAATCTCCTTTTTCTACCTAGAAACCCCTTAAATACAATAAAACCTACTTTCGTTCATTAGCATAGAAAATCATGAGTCAAGAAAAATACCACTACCGCAAACTTCAGGATAACATTCTTTAAACCAGCAGTGCTGAGTGTGTGAGATGCTACTTCTGAATTACCAACCCATTTTGTGTTAGTTTTTCTGCCTTATTTCCAGAGTAAATCCATCTTGCTGCCTCACCAGCCCCACTCTGCTTTGCTTATGAGCTCTGACAAGATCACAGCTTGAGGTAGGGTGGTTGCATACAATAGGCAGAACAGGGTTGTGATCATGGTAATTGGCTGAGACATCCAGGCCTGTAATTGCTTAATAATAACCACATCTAGTCTTTTCTTTTTCCAAAGCAATCTTGTGTTAAAGTTGTCTCTGACTGCTTAGCTAACTAAGAGCCGTGGTGCACAAAGTAGAGCTGCATGCAAATGGTGCGACAAACATAGAAACCATCAGATATGTAAAATACTTCAACTTAAGGGTAAGAGATAGTAGAGGAATTTCTGCTGTGGAAAAACAAACCTTGAGAAGCCCTTGGTTTCCTGAAATAAAACAGTACTTAGCACTTCTTAGGAAATACAGTTCCATATTTCAAATTATCGTTCTATACAACACCCTGCCTGACAGATTTCAGAGAAAGGCATATTGCCATTGTTTGCTTGTGGCCACTTATTAATTTTTCTTAACTGTTTTTCTGCAAATTGATCTGACGGTGAATCCTCATTCTTTACATGGTTACCTTATTGTCTCAATGTTATTCATTAAAGAATGCCATCTGGTGAGAGTTAGAAAGAGACAGTCTTGGAGAAAAGACTTTTGTGAAATGCTTTCTGTATTAATCTATTTTAAGGACTGTGATTGATTGGCATGAATTTCTGTGGACCAACCACTATAAAAGTTAATTTTAGCAAAAGCAAGTCCTGAGGATATTCAGATGACACTTTCTTTAATGCAGAAGGAAATTAATGTCTGGGACAGGTTGTCAAGTAGCAGTTGTATCTGTCGCCATCACTTTGTGTGTGTGTGATACATGAATCGGACAACCATATAGAACAAAATGACAGTCCGGATGTGAAAGATAGACAGAAGGATATGCAGACTCAGATAAGTTACCTACCTGCCTTTTCTGATGAAATTTTACCATTTGGAATTGTATCCCAAGACAATAAGCACAGCAATTATATGAATAAAAATGCGTTCTAGGTATTTCATTTAATGTTTTAACAATTAGTTTCTTTTTTTCAGCATTTAGGAGTATCAATACAATGTAGAGAGTGCTACTGAGGAGAAACTAAGAGGAATAAAAAGGGGATCAGCAGTAATCAATACAAGGGTAGGAAATCTGGTAGAGGCAAACCAAATTAATTAAAAGACATGGCATAGATTTATTAACTACTGAAAACTTATAAAGGTGGCTGATATTCATTTAATTTCCTGACAGCTCACCGCTTAGTCAGCTGGTTGCTCAAAGGTACTTGAGAAAAAAACAGATGTTTCCTTCAAAACTGGGTGAAGTTGATTCCTGGTAGCAAAGATAGAAGATTATGGGTCTCCCCATGTAAATCAAAATAGTTATGCACAGAGAGAGGGGGCGTAAATATGGAATGCAACAGGTCCTGAGCTCTGGTGATGATGGGAATGGTGGCTGGAGGCACAGGACTTTGGGACAGATGAAGCAGATACTGTAGCAAAGGACTAGACTGTGCAGAAAGCAGTTTATACCTGAAAACAGATTCTCCAAGGACTTTTCTGCTTCTGTGGTGATACAAGCTGTGCAAAATTACGGTGATGTGCTTAAATCAAAGTGGTTTATTAATTTATACTTTTGCCCATGGTATGTTGCTATGGTCATAAATAACTGTGCAAGATGTGTGTTACAAGAGTCGAGAGACTCACAGCTGCAGCTACAGGAAAAAAAGGCGAAATAAGTCAAACAAAACTAGCTGGCTTGAGCACATAGCTGTTAGACTTCATGGTGTTCTCAAACAGACTTTCAAGCTGTACACTTCTCAGCCTGCTTAATGGCATTGTATTTTACAAACTTGCTAAGAGATTAGTCTAAGGTGAACAGCATTTAGGGCTGTAGCAGCTGATTTCATTCTCTGAGGAAGCTTTCTAATGTTGAAGTCCAATTTTTAAAGACATTTTGGCAATTGTAACATTAAAAAAAAAAAACCTCCCACAAATTTCAAGCAGGAACAGAAAAAGGAATTGCTAGTTTGATCAATCTAACACTGCATGAGCTTTCCATACTTAATTTTTACCCATCAGATCAAAAGACTGAATTCTTCCAGGCTGCATTGAACTTCTTTAATTTCTTACAAATAAAAAGGCTGTAATATCACAGAAGAACCATGTTGTTAATATCTGAATAAATTTTGTGGCTCATGCAATTACATTTTTTTTTTAAAAAAAAAATTAGGTCTGGGTTGCCATGTAGAGCAAATGGCTTATCAACCTTTCAGAAGTTTTATCTATAGAAAAGCATCTTCTGCATTCAAATCTGTAAAACCTCAATTTTAAATTGTCTGTAAACAAATAAATTCCTAAAAGATGCTCATGTTGGAAACTCCGAGTATTCTGCACTTTTAAAGAAAAGTAAGTCTTGCAGTGTTTTAAGGAGTTTGTAAACCTAATTAATGGGCAGACTCAAATTATTAAAGGGATTACTGGGCCTCCCAAGTCTAGGTATCTAACATTGGTTCAGTTGCTGGACTTTAATGGTAATAAATATAAGATTTAGGAAAACATATGTACATACACATTTTTTTATGCAAATGCCAAGACATGAACTCATACATCTCCTTAGGCCAGTGTTTTTTAACTAGGTGTATCTGACTTGCCTTTCTTAGGAATATTTTCCCAAATCAAAGCCTGAAATTATATACCTGCTGCAGAATGTGTAAGTATTCCTGGTGGATGTAGAAGATGTTCTTGCCTTCTTCAACTCCTGGCATTCTGGTACATGACCAAACTGCCACAGATGATATTTTCAAGGACAGCTAATCACACTGCACTTAAATGACCAACAATATTCAGCTACAGAGTGTTGGAAAATCCAAGGTTATGAAAACAACATAACACTTTAAAGGAGCATAGTAACCATTTTGTAGATTCAATTTCATGGCAAAGTTGGGGAGCTTAAAACTTAAAGGCACTGGCACTTTATGACCCAAAGACCACTCACACAAAAAAGTGTATTCTAAAAAAAAAAAACCAACAAACCAAACCTGTCTGAGTGCAAGCTACTATTGTGTGGCAAAGCATGCTCCTTTCTTTGCAATATACATAATAAAATACAGTCCCTCACCAGTTCATCACTCAAAGAGCTAAATCTGATTTTACAGTGAAAATGCAATTTCATCTCATCAGGTTCCATAGTGCTGAAATACTAAACTTAACAATAGAAACTGATGTGATATGTTTCAAATTAAATTGAACCATTGCAAACAATGGGTTTCTTCAGAGGCTGGCCTTGACTGAATATGTTTTTCCACTTCATTTTGCAAAGAAATCATCAAGTCTAATGGCTTCAAGCAATCTAAGAGATGTGCAGGTTGAATGAAAAAAAAAAAGCAATGCCACTGAAAAAATGCCACACACAAACAAAGAGAAATTATCACACTCTGCACTGAAGGCCTTATCACTTCCCCAGTACATCTGAGGAGCTTCTAACCAAAGCAGTGATCCCAGCCTTAAACCAGTGAAGTTAGCGAAAAAGATTTTGATTTCTTTAATCTCTGGATAAGGCCCGATGTCTGAAGAATGTTGTGTGAAGTTTGTGTATGACCTGAAAAGGTGGATACAGAAACATGAGTTTGAATCTTTTATCAAACATCATGTGTTCTCTCAAAAACAGGAAAGCAGGGGAGCAAGCTCTCAGCCCACAGGAGATGCACCTCGGACCCATCCTGATGGGCATCTGTGGCCAAAGCCAGCCACCACCCATGGACAGTGTGGGCCATGAGCTGGGTGGAGGACGCCGATCGCACAACGCCCTGCCATCTTCCATACCATACTGCTTCCTTCCCTCTGGAGGCGTAAGGAGGCTGAAGCCAGGCACGATGGCAACATCTGAGTGATGACTAACACTGATCAAGAGACTCCAGTGACTGGGGTGGGCAGGATTAGGGCTGTGCCACCCATGACTGCATAGTCAATGCCTTCTGCATGGCTGCTCACTCCACACATAAGAGTCAGGCATTTTCCTCTAACGGGGGAGACTTTTACAGAGATTTTCATCCACTTTCCCTGGAAGAAGGGGACAGTATAGGCCTGAGAGCATTTTACTGATATATATATAAAAAAAAAAAAAAGGCTTGTTTAAGCAGTAAATAGTCATTAAGAAAAATTACAAGTAAAACAGGAGGCATCTCGGTCTGAATTTAGTCTTCTGTGATCATTTATTTCTTTGCAGATACAGTGAGAGACAGTTTTCTTCAATATAGTCAAAATGAACTGATTTTTTTTTTTCTATGCCTACAAATAAAAAATAAAAGGTGGGGAGGAAATACCCAGCATTGTTTGTTGCTTTTGGAGCTGAACTGCCAGCCAATTCCTCCTTTCAAAGCCAGATGGCTGTGAGCTAATTCCAGTACCAACTGTCCAATTCCTAGATGCCTGTTTGACAATATTGTTCTTCTTTATTTGTTTACTTTAGGAATAGGTCTGCAGGGAGGTTTACAGTCTCTATCATCCTCACTTCAGGGAAAGCCTATGTGAGCAAAGAAAGGTTTAGGAAAACAAAACCTGGGAGGATTCCCAGGGAAGGCTTTCTCCTAATCCTTCCAGGAGTATCATCAGCTGAGTGGCTTACTGAAAGCAAAAGCACTCAATTGCCAAACTACTCCAGTCCTCCCATGATATGGACATCTAAGCCTTCCCTGAAGGACAGTGAGTACATGTCCATAGCAGTGTTCTCACTTCAGAACTGAGCTCCACTGCCTTCTCATTGGCCTTCAAAGCCCTCTGGCTCAGCGATGTGCTTCAGAGGGCTCACCTCAAATGCTACAATGACTTGCAAAGAAGTTCTGGGGAAAATATGTGAATCCCCAGAAACCAGCCCCACACCCTACATGGGAAACATGCAACACCTGGGCAGTGGGTTAAGGTCATTGCTCTGTCTGCTGCAATGGGACCCCAGTATTTACTTAAAAAAACAGTTATATGTTGATGTTTCTAGATTCACCTTTTCAAAGCTTGCTATAGTCTTTTTCTTGGGGTATTTTAGCAACGCTGACACACAGATCTTGTGAAGTCTATTAATCTGTCTAAGCAACTAACCCTAGGGACAGTCAGCAACCAGCTGATAGTTTGTCTGATTGATTGCAGGTATGAAAATGGACCTACAAGAGTTTGTTGCTCACCCTTTGTAAAAGTATTTGTAATGCATCAATTACTCCTCTGAGCAAACTACTCTTATTTTCCAGAATCATACTCAAGGCAGTTGAAAAGCGAGTAACAGATATGAAGGGGCTTGACTGGTCACACACTCCAAGAGATGTTTCACTGTCTTCAGAACAGCAGTTTTGAAGGCTCTAGGCTTCCCTCCCTGGATTACAGCTACTGTTTAGCTCATAATTTCAGAATGTGCTAATAATAATGAAAGCAGAACAGTGCTAATAATAATGAAATTTGGCCTTCCTTCTACATTCATGTTCTTGCTCTGGGTAAGTTATACAACTAGGGTAAAAAAACACAGACCTACTACCCTCAGTGACCTAAATTCACTTCTACCAGTTGAGAATCTGACAGATCATACATCAAGAATACCATGTGGGTCAAGCTAAGAGATTTTTACACTTGCAAATATAAAGAGACTTTTAAAAATAGAAGTATTTGCCATTTCCTACCACTTTTACATTAAAAATCAGTCTAGGTTGTTTGGTTTTTTTCTTTCCATGGGTAACACTTCTGAAAATTTGGCAAGCCAGTTGTTATCCCTGGCAGCACAGAATTTTCACTATTTATTTTTTATATGATTACATTAAAAGCAAAGTCTACTGAAATAGTAATGACATCACCTCCTATGATATGACTGCCTTTTTATTTCTAGGAAATGAAAGAAGTCTAATGCAGTCTGCAGGAATACAGTCTACTGATCAAATGGGTAAAAACTAAGCATGGAAAGCACACACAGCTAACTACCTCTTTATACATCATTTTATCCTGGTGAAAATCGTTTTGCAAAATGAGAGCATCTCAGCAACTTCTACATCAAATGTTCCTTTACAATGAAACAGACAATTTTTCAAACAGCCACCCCTGGAAAGGCAACCTGTTAACTGGGAATCACACCATGATCCTTTTGATTTCTTCCAGCCGCGTTGCTGAGTGGCAATGTTTCTGCAGGTCACATTCTGCTTTGCTTATATCTGTGCAGCTGCAGTGTTTTGGAAGAGTGTCAGGAGCAGGAAAGACAAAAGAGATAACCGAGAGCACGAGAGATAGCCTGTGCTCTCTTGGGGAAAAATTTATACGTAGGGCTTCAAAGGGAAGGTTCAGTTCTATATAACAAGAGGAAAGATAGTAATTTAGGAATTAAGTGACTAGAGAGCCTGGAGATAGAGATGAATTTTGGAGCACCCTTTTGGTAATGTTGATGTGAATAGAGTATTGGGGTGAGCCACTAAGTTACCTTGGGCAGGAGTTGTAATGGTGAGGGAGAGCAGAATTTGGAACTTTAATCAGGACAAAGCAACAGAAATTTGAAAGCAGGTTGATTCTGGGGAAATAGAGACAGTGATAAGGGAATATGACCCCAATTACATATATTAACTTAGGAATATTTGTACTTAACTCAGACATTATATATTGAATGTGTCATTCTTTATCAGCACTTTCTGTTCTCTTAAAAGGGTTATACAAATAGTCTCTTGAAGTTAACCTGAAAATTCCCTTTTTCTTTTTTCTTCTTTTTTTTTTTTTTGGCAATCAAAGACTTTCTAAAGGCTGGTGAACAAAAGTAATTGGCTTTCACACAGTAAGTAGCAGGGTTTCATTCTGATTTGATAGGGGATTCATTTAAAATTGAGTTCTCAATGCCTTCTTTCTTAAAATTATACAAGTATATACATTTTCTCCATTCTTATGTTCATGCAATCTAATTAATGGCAAAGGGATTAAGCTTTTCTTAGAAGCTGATAAATGTGAGGTTAATGAGCAGTGGAAGGAGCAATTTGAACCATGCGGCCACACTACTTGGTTCTAAATTAACTGTAACCATTCAGGAAATGGACTTAGGAATCATTGTGGACAGTGCAATAGAAATCTCTGATCTGTCTGTGAGAGCAGTTAAGAAGCAAACAAATTGCTAGAATTTAAAAGGAGAGAGAGAGAAAGTAATAACAAAGGTATAATAATGCAGTTCTCTGAACTGACAGAATGATGCATCTGGCTCTAGTCTCCCTGTCCCCCCACAAGATGCTGTACAAAAGTAAAGAGCTCAGAGGTAGATGATGAGAATAAGTAGCTATAGGAAAGTGGGAGGGGAGAGAATGGTACTATTTTCAGAGAAGAACTGATACAGGTATGCACAATACCAGATGAAAAATCTCTTCTTAAAATTATTTGTATGTTGTCCCTCCCTCTTTCTAAAGCATCTATATTACGGTGCAACCAGTCCTGACGGTGTCTGCACTACACATACTTCAGATCAGTCCTGTCTACTTCCTAGGTGGTAATACTAGCACCAAGAAATCTATATTAAAGATTTTCTTTAAGCCAGCCCTGTGGGCACCTTGTTATTTAATCTGTCTTCTGCGTTTGCCTGTGACCTGTCTCCTATCCCTAATGAGGCCTATTGATGCTGTTGAAAATAACGTTTGTTGGGAATCCAAATCAGCACATCCATGCTAGCGGTAGGTGAACCGACGGCACAGACATGCATTGCGCTGCTGTGCAGATGACACACAGCTCTAGCTATCCTTCAAAATGTTTGAGCATGTCTGTGTCAGTGATTTGCCTGGTCCTTAGGCATATTCTCTCCCATGTGAGGACCAGTAGGCTGGCTTTGAGTCCAGGGGAGGCAGGACAATGTTAGCAGGTAGCTGAAATCACTCTGAAGAACTTTTTCTGTACAGCCATCTGTGGTTAGAGGTACATACTCATTACGGCCAATTGAGCCCGTTGCTAAGGCATGCTCTCTCTTTTCTTGGTGTCACTAAACTCCCACAGCCAGCATCTCCGACCGACATCAGTTGCCTGGGAGACCCCACTCCATCCCGGTGAGAGGAAGCCAGCCTCCCTTACATACACCTTCACACAGTCTCGGCTGGGCTACAGCAACCTGCCTTGGTCCAAAGCAGTTGGGTCAGTGGCATAAAGAGCACATGCCCATCCCTCTGACAACCGGGGTATCTGTGGAACACCACCATTGTGCACATGTGCAGTACCGATTTCCCGCAGAGTACCGTTCAGGATCACAGGAGCCATACTTTTCTTAACAATGCCCCATGGTACGGGCCCAAACCAGCTGGAAAATCCAGGATGAATATCAAAGTTTACACCTCAGGGACAAAACAATTTTATTCCTGAATTATTATGGAGAGCTCATATTTTTCAGGCATATGAAAATGTGATATGAATTCCCATAGGCAGTAAGGTCAGCCACAAAATCCACCCTGTTGCTTCAACTGCAAAGAAAACATCTTCAAATTTACCTTCTTTTAAAGTAAACAGCAGATTATATAATAAAAATGAAATAAATAAATACATAACCTTAAACAATAATCCCATCAAAGCAAAGAACTGCACTTCACACATTTCTCTCCTTTGAGAACAGATGAAGGAGAGAATGAAACACGTGTGATTTTAGCCAGTTGGGTCATCTAAAGAACTACTGCCAAAAAACTGAGAGAGCTTGGCTGTGACTCACATTTTTCTATTAAAATCTCATAATGAAAAAACACACACTTGCAACAGACCTTGGCTCCTCAGTAATAGCACTTCACATAATTGCTTGAATCTTTGGGCCTTTCTTATTTCTAAACCAGATTTCTTCAAGCTCATAGTTTCCAAGGAGGATTATGGTTATTTTTCTGAAGAACCTAATTTGCATGGGGCTTTTCAAGAAAAAAACAAAATCCTGAAAATACACAAAGCATATCTTTTGGTATTACAACTAAAAATCTTCAAATAATATAGATCAGTGTTCTTTACATGTGAATAAAGTTACCTGGTATACTTCGGAGCATTTTATAAACTTATTTAGATCCTGTTGAACATTAGATATGCAAGGAATACAGATGAGATACTGGTTTACACCTCCACTTTATCACAATTTATTGAAATTCAGTTGAGCTTTCAAATTACCCATCAGATATATTTCCTTCAAATAAGCTTTATTATTTTTTTAATAAGTGTCCCTTTAAACCTCAATTGTAATCAGGCTTCAGACAAAATTTCCAGATGGTAGTTCCATTCTAGACAATCTGCTCTCTCAAGTGCCTCTCTCTGTGAAGCCCAATGAGCATCAAGTGCATTTATTATATTCTGATGCAACTCCTAGCGCAAGATAAATTTACTTTTCATCTAATAGTATACCAAATATTTTACATTGTAATAATTGATGCAGCGATTGTAAAATTGCTGTTCAACAGAGGAAAAAAATGCCATTGCAGAACACAGCCAAGCACCCTGACAGCATGACATGAACCCTAATGAATTAGCTGACAAATGAGCACAATAAGTTCTGCTCAAGTGTGCTCTCTAAGCAGCAATTCAGCAAATCTGCTTTTTCCTGTGTTTTTCCCTTGTAAGGCCGAAGTCCATGCAAATTGGTTCTCAGCTGGGGTGTCAGGTGAAATGTGTTGAAAACATACAAAAAGCAGGTTCCAGTCCCCCTTCCAGCTCTGCATTATGCTCAGCAATTCCTCTCCGTACACTAAATACCTCCGAGCCTCACAGCGCTAGCCATGCTTTAACACTGCTGGCCTATGACACTGAAAGAGGTAGAAGAGGCTGAACAAGGACTTTGTGACCACAGCACAAACCAGGCCTTGCTCCCCTGAGATGTGGCTCCCTTGGCCTGTTGTAGGCTTTGTCTCAGAAGAGCCCTGCAGTATCCTCCCAGGCCCACGCTGCACCTGATGAAACCTCCGGTACGCTGAATCTGCTAAGGACATTTGAAAATTCTCTACCCCAATCCTAGTGCAAAGTCTACCCACCAAGTGCTTTGCAAATCTTGGCAGATTTTGACTCAGGAGCAGGATGCCACCTTTATCTCAGCAGAGGATTGCACTTTGTTGCAGATAACGTGGCACAGCTTCATTAGTTCCCTCACCTGCTTAAGGAAGTCCATACACGCTTTGAAAATCACCATTGTAATATTTCTAATCTTAAGCATGTTTTTCACAACCATTTCCTCCACTCTGTCACAATATTGGGTAGCCTGGATGGCTGTTGGTTGTTCTTTGTAAATTCATGATAGTCTTCACCACTCTCAGCGAGTCTTCTGTCGACAGGACAATTCTCCACCAGACCACCATCCCATAGTTCCCCTTCTGAACCATCAGGGAAGACTAGTAATATGAAACTGTAACTGTAGGACCCAGTGGCTTTGGGATGGGATCACTCTTCATGGCACTGTCCTCTACACAGCCCAAAGATCTCATACAAGAATGGACATAAAAGCCAATATATTTTGGAGACAGAGATCCCTTTGCGCTGCTGGTGGTTGGCAATAGGAAGAACTTCCCTAGTCTCAGCAGCCCTGACTGCTAAGGTCACAGAGACAAGCAGATCAGCAGCCATCTCTGCGGGATGGTCTTAAATCAGAGTGGAAGGAGTCTAGCTCAAAGCTGCATCCATATTTGTAGCTGCCCCTCAGTTATCATCTGAAAGCTAAATTCCCTCATCATCCTCACTATCTAGCCACAGGAGAGCCTGACAAACACACGAGGAATACTCAGGCATGAAAGCATGAGGGAAAGGAGGTAAGGCTCAGGGCTGCTCAGCCTGTCACAGCACTCAGGACCCCTCTTCCCTGAGTGCCCCTTGGAGATGACAGTGACTTTCCATCCATCTGGAAGGAGTGCCTTTGGGAAAGCAGTTTCTGGAAACTGCACCACAACTGTCACATAGGAGACCTTGCAGGGAAAGCAAGGAAATTGGGTGTGATGGTAGGTAAAGGTAAAAAAAAAAAAAATGGAGAAGGCCCGTGGTCAGGCCACGGACACCAATTCTCCATTGCAGAGGTCCACTTGCAGAAGAAGCAAATGTACCTCAGAAATCACCTTTCCCAGAAAGACTGTGACTGAGAGGTCATATATGTGCATGGAAAAAATGCTGTGAAGGGTGCCCAAACTTCAGCCCCCAGTCCACTTCCAAAGAGGATGGGAGTCCAACATCATAGAACTTTACACAGGTACACTCTGCTTTCTACAAGCAACCCACTCAGGATATCAAACAGGCAGCAACAGGCAACCAGGTGACCTCCACCAGCACCAAACCACTGGTACCAAGAGAAGAAAGGGTGTAGTTGGAGGAGCTTGAGCAACAAGCCAGGATATGTTTAATAAAAAAACTGAACAAGGAACCTGGCCGGGGAAAAGAAGTGGCAGTGTGTGAAAGGTGTGTTGTGTACCTGTCAGATGCAGGTACACTATGTGCACCTCGATTACGAGGTTGTCCCACCTCTCTTGGACACCTGCCCTCTTTGCCTCTCAGCCGTCTGGCTCAAGGAAAGCAGAGCTGTGGTGATGAACCCACAGGAACAGGCCCTGCTCCATCCCTGTCCTGTACACAGATGCAGTCTCTCTTCAAGGCAGGGCCAAGCAGAGACACAGCACTGAGGTCCTGGACAGGAATGGTGTAACTGACAGAACCTCATGGAAAAGCTGTGGGATGTCCCCCAGCTGCGGTCACAGTGGATACTTGGGGAATTACAGAGGCACTGCAAGACTGTGTAAAACAGATGCAGGCTGTACCCCAGCCTGGCATGTCCTCAAGAATCCCTACATCAGGAACAGAGGATGATGTAATACCTAAATATTCATAATGGTATGGTTCCCCAATTGCTTGATTTATTACCCCCCTTTTATGTTCTGTCAAAGAACCTGAGTTCAGAAGAGTGATTTGCTCCTGCTCTTGCTGTTGCGTGGGACTTGCTACATGTCTCCAAAGGGAACCTTTGCTCAGGGAACCTATTCCTCATGTGACACTCTGATGTCTTTGCTTGTCAGAAAGACTGTTAACTGCAAGCATCTATGACTTTTATGGCATATCTTAGAATTCACTTTAAAAGTTACTTCTGTTTTTATGTCATTTATATACCTACTGAAAGCACAGCATTTAGTCATCAGCTCTCCTGGAGATAGCTGCTTTATAAAACAATAAAATAAACACATTCCAAAAGCACTTTACTCTTTTCCTTTTCTTATTTTGATGATAGTGTATATATATATAAAGCAAACCAAGAATTCTGTCATGCTAAGATCATAATGGATGAGTTCATGAGTTCATAGTGCTTTTTTTAATAGGTCTTCTTGGTCTTGAATTATCTAACAAGTTTCACAAAGTGAAAAAGACAAAGCCAAGGGGCATTTTGGCACTGCTGCATATATATAGCTTTTACCCTGAATTCGTGCTTGCCACTGAAACATTCCATCTTTGTAGAAACGATGTGAGCACTTTGCTTTGTTGATGTAGTACACTACCTAATGTATCAAATGAATGAGGTATCAGGTGGCATTATAATAACACAGCACATCAGCAGAGTTAGCTGTCTCTATAATCAGGTCTTGCATCACTACACCGAAAAGCAATCAGACTGCCGCTTGAAAGATGGCACTATAGGAAGGAAGAAAAATTCCTGAAGTGTGTTTAACAAGAATTCACAGGATTAAAGTAAGCCAAAATATATTGACAGCGTCTGTTACATGATGGAAGGTAGAACTTCTAGCCTTACATTAGCATGTAGCCTCTTGAAACTAATCTTATAGCATCTGATGAATAATCTGGCATAAACTACATTTGCTTCATATAAGTATATTTTTAGCCCCCAATTTATATTCGCTCCATTAAAGTAGCTTTTAAGTAGCTTCCCTCTTTTCCTCCTTGATCATCTGAACTGGTTCAAGAACTAATTTGCCTGCAGGGAGGTGTTATCACATAATCGTGTACTATTAAGAATGATATTTCAGTTTTTGCTTAACAGCTAAATAACATGGAGAAAAATAAAAATATCTTTCAAGTTTGTGCTTTATCTTTCACCAAAAGTAGTAATTTTTTTGCAACCTAGGGGCCAAAGTTAAGAGTACGAGCACACAGGGTTTTCTATATAACATTTAGCAGCGAATGAAATTAATTTGCCAGCTGGAAAGGAGTCTCTATCCTTCTAATGAGATAATCAGAGTTTTGCCAGATCTGGAATAAGCAGGGTCACAGGTTTATCAAAAAAGGCAAAGGAGGATAAAATATGAAGAAAATGTCATCTCTATCCCTCAAAACCAGAGGGAAGATGTTATGATTTTCTTGCTGACATGTTCCATCTCCTGGTCTAGCCTGGATTATCTCAGGTGTGCTGCTGACACTAAGTGCTCTCCCTCTCCCTTGAGCATGCACAATTCACTCCGCATTTCCTTTATTCCTTACTGCCCACAGCATGATGCTGTGCTGAACCCATCTTTCCTTCTTCCTCTCCTCCCGCATTAGCCATTTTGTATGTTTTGTCTTCCCTGACTCTTGTATTCAAGGAGAAAAACTGACTCAGGCTATGTACAAATAAGTCCAGAGGTAAATGCATAACTGAAATAAATTATATTGAGAATCAGAGATTTATCAGGTGATCACTTGCTCCTGTCATCTCACCCCTTCAGATAAATGAGCAGGGTGAAAAACGTACGAGCAAACCTGAGTGATTCATGCAGGTAAAATTTCCAGTGCAACAAGGTCTTTGGAAGATTGCAGCCTTCTAGCTGAAACATACATGGAATTGCAGGGACCTTGGCAGATGTGGCAGCCTTCTCCCTCTCTGCCAGTCTCTTTTCCTTCCTCCTGCCAGCCATTTGGCTGGCTTGGGCTGGGAGCCACGGTACCACTGGCAGCTCAGCCCTGGCTGCGCATTACTCCAGCCATGAGATGTGGGGGAAGGTGATTACTGAGCTATAATCCACTGCCCAGGATCCAGCAGGATAATGCTGTACTTGATTGCTCTCCAGCCAGTCCTCCATTCGACACCATTGTTCTCACCAAAACCCTGCAATACTATGTGTTGGCTGCACACGAAGTTTCTGCTCGTGCTGCCTGTGTGGGCGGTTATAATGTCTCAGATTCATTTCTCCCACAGTCTTCTCATTTGCTGGCCAGATTTGGCCATTAGCGCTCACCTCACCCCTTTAAATAGAACCCTCAGTGCACCATTTTGCCTCTTTTCCCGTTAAAGTCATGTCTGGAGGAGTCCTTGGACCATCACTTGCCTTTAACAAAAAAGGATGGAAAGAAATGGGGTTGTGAAAGCAGCTACTGGCAGCTCACACTCTGAGCACCACTGAAACTACCTTTCAGCTGGTTTTACATTTTCCAGGCTTGAACAAAGATGCTGTGACTAATATTTTAATACATGTAAATTAACATATTGGAGTGACTGGAAACTAACATTTGCAATATGCCTGCCAAAAAATTTGTTACCAACACTCAGCTTATAACAAGAGCTCTAAGCTACAATTGCAACATACTTTTTATTTTTCAATGCAGATGACTCTGGTCAGATTTAAGATACAGCACCATCTTATGGATATTTCTGTATAGATTAATGAATGCAACTGTTTCTTTGCTGGCAAAAATGTTTCTTTGCCAACAAAACATAGCAAAGCAGAATGATCCATCACTCTGCACTTTCTATATATGTCCAAAGTCAGAATGAGCTCGGTGAATGAGTGTTCTGACACACTCACTGTGGCAAATTTTCCATTTAGCTACCAAGTCTATGATTAGGATGCTGAGTATTCCCAGTATTCTAGTATCACAGCTTCCAATAAGTACTAAAATTTCATGTAAGAGATCTCAAAATGATTGAGATTCATTTTTTAATCATGATATTAAAAAATACATTTAAATCTCATTTTATTTGTCTCTTGGCTTCTGGGCCATTAAGATGAAATAGGGTCATATTTTCAAGATTTTTCTCTGCAATTTTAAATAGTACTATCTTTTTCAGTTTTCTTTCTATGACAGTTGAAGTTCATTCCTATTTCATTGATTCCAGAAGCTCCAGAAAAAAACCCACACATTCAAATAGCAAGGACTGGCAATCCTGTTTTCCAGTCTAACTCCCAGTTATTTAAGGGACCCTGTAATTAAAGGAGGTGTAAATGTTCACTCTCATTTCATGCATTTTTAGTCATAAATGTCACAAAGAATCTTTTGTGCAAGTAAAAGCCAGACCCTACCTTTTTTTCTTTCCATCAGCATTACAAAAAACTAAATTAATGCAATTTATTTTTGCCATTTCTCACCTGGCAAGCAAAAAGCATTAGCTGAGGTTAATGCTTTGTTTGTTAAAGTACTATATAAAGCATAGGAGACCATTGAATGCCCCAACTCATCAACAGTGACCTCATACACAAATGCGGACTCCCTCTACTAATGCAAATCTGATTATAGGGAAAGGACATATTATCCCTTAAAAAAGAAGAAGACGCCTCTTTGGGAACCCACGTAAGTATGTGTTTAACCATAAATCTAGGTTTTAGTCTCATTAAACTCAACAGCCTTAAAGTTTTGTAGGCACTTTCTTGACTTAAGTTTACATATAAAATGAAGTACCTTCCTGAATGGTGGAAAAAGCGTATGTAGGATGTACGTCTGTGTGTATCACATACAAGTACTTTAAATTACATTATTGTTATCAAATATGTTTTATTTTAAATAGATCTAAAAATACATCTAAAATACAACCTAAATTTCTAGTCACCCTGGTGATTCAGTAGCAGTACAGTACACACAGTGAAATCATTATTGCATCATTATTTGATTCCTTGAACAACTTCTGTCCAGGATTTCCTTTTTCTAGGAAGCGGCAGCTCCAAAAATCCCGTTAGACTGCACCCTTGCAGCCTTCCAGAAATATCACCACTGAGGGGCATATAAGGAGAAAGGTTTTCTTTGCCTTGGGCCATTAAAAGCATGTTGGTAGCTTCTCCCACACTGTCCTATTCCAGGCCACTTACAGCTTTGTGATTTACAATAAACATCTTAAATTCCACCGGAAACCAATGGACAGCCAGTGCAGCATCCTGATAACGGATAACAGTGTTGAGGCTTCACATCGAAACAGTAAGATCACACCTTCATTAGGTGATCAGGTGGGTGGTGCTGGAGATCAAAAAAACAGTTGCAAAACCTAGCAGCAAATGGCAGGTGAAGTTGGCATAATTCTGGCCATTTCACTTTGCTAACTTTTTATTTAACTGTAATCTCATGCCGTGATTTAGCAACCATCCCCAAAGGCTGTAATCCAAAGCACTGATTGCAAGATGCAGGACAGCAAAAAGAAATTATATTTGTATTTGCTGTTTGCCTTTGGAATTAGCTTAACACAAACATTTAAACACATTCAATATGAAGAATGCATGTCACCTTCTGCTTGCATTATCTACTGTTAAGTCAAATATATTTCAGTGAACTTGTATTGAAGCACGTGTTTTAATCTAGGACTCTCTTTAAATTAGTTTTTGAGAAAACAGAATTAAATTAAAACAGATGAATAAATTGAAAAATGTATTTGGTAAATGCCCATTTTATTTAAAGTATCTGTTATATGTATGCAAAGATGCAAAAAATGGAAAACAAAAGATTACCTTTGCTCATACATATGCCCTTACTTTAGAGGCAAATGCAAGAATTATTTATCTGGTAAAGGTTTCCAGCTCTCCTTTCAGCTTACTGCTGACAGAATGTTGATAATTCCAGAAAAATCACATCAGAGCTTCATTCAAGGTATAAATCAAAATCTCACCTGTCTTGAATGATAAGAAGAGTGAATTTATGACACCCTCCCTGACAGAGTCACCAGGACACTACAAACGCAGTTTCAGTAATGACAGTGGAAAGATGACAAAATGCTGAAAAGCCAATATGACACTAAAATGATGCATACAGCATCAGTAGCACCAAGCCCAAGTCCTCAGGAATCCAGGACCCCAAATCACAATATTTCCTTTAAAACCATTAGATCTGAAAAAAGCCAGACTCACATTGCGCTCTTTTTAACTGCCTCCTTTTTGAGAGGCCATTAGCAGGCAGCCACTTCAGCATCCCTCCACAGGCAGAAGGGCAGTGCTTTTTAGGAGGGGGTGGGGGAACATGGAAGCTGAATTCTCACTTAGTATACTAACTGCAGTTGACAAAGTTAAAGATAACATACCCAGATACTATTAAGATTGCATCAAATTGCATGAATAATGCAACTTCATGTTGCAACCAAAAATTTCTAGGAAAAAGGAACCGTCAGGTCACCTGTGAGGAAGTAACTAAACTGTATTAAATCTGCACTGAAACTATACTAAAACAACTACATTGAAATCAGACCTTCAGCGAACGCAAGGCATCGTGTTAGAAGACCAAGAGGCCGAGAGCATGAGAAAGCAGTAAATTTTCACACAGTGGTGCAGAGAAAAGAATGCAATGTCACTTCCACTTACATGGCTTAAATTACTGGGCTGGTTCAAAATAAAACTTAAAGAAATATTTTATTCAAGTCTAGCCATGGAATAGTAATTAAAAAATCGGTTATTAAGAAATGATTCCAGCTTGCCAGCTCTAAAAATATCCCCCTTCAGAAAGGGTATAAGAAGGTCTTCTAGATTATAGATCCACGCAGTAACAAGACTTCTCTTATCCCTGGTTTAAAAGTGATTATGTTGTGGCATACCCAGCTAGCAACTTCACTCAAGTTCAGACGCAGGGCAGAGTTTCGGAGCCTGCTGAAAATGAACAGAGAAAATCCCAGTGAAGAGAAAAAAGGGCTGTTTCTGTCATCAGTGGCCTTTGAATCAAGTCCTAACTGATCAGGATTTACATTCAAAACATGGACAACTGGGTACGATTAGAAGGCTTTTCAAAGAGGCATAATCACAGTGACGAGCTTTCTGCCTTTCCCAGAGCACAGCCTTTGGGTGTGCTCAGTACAGCCGTCTCTATCTGTATTCCCTGCAACAATTTTCTGTGCAATAAAGTGCATAAGCTGTTTGCAAAGAATTCTTCTAGAAGAAAATACATCAAATTGAAGCTCATACATAAGCATTTGAGCAGATTTTGACTGTCTGAGTACTCAAAAGGCAGATTTCAACCGTGACAGCAGGGATTCTTTTTGTGTTGACCATATGCTGTAAAAGGTCTGCCAATGTGTTCAAACACTCTCTTCCTTCTGAAACACAAAATTACCATATATCACTCCATAAGGGTTTGAACCAAACCGGTTTCCTTGCATGCAGGGGGAAGACCCAGTCATAACCACAAGGTTCTCTTGTTGCCGTTTCAAACTCTTGAAAAAATTTCCATGAACTCTCATCATCCTTGCAGAATGGTTTGATTAAACAGCTAATCTTGTTTTGTCATCTAGGAATATTTCCTTTACACGAATCATTTAGGATATGAGTTAATGACCCTCTGTACCATTGCCTCTGGTTGTTTTTCTAGATGTTAGGGCACCAACACTTAAAGTTAATCTGTTCTCTTTACCAGAAGGTTGATCCTCCACTCATCAGTCAGTGCAGTGCAGAATAGGGCCATGTTAAATCACAGTTCATTTCCATAACAGATGGAATGGAAGATATGAAAAGGACATTGTCAGTCCACCTGAACACCAACATACACCTTAAAGGAAGACAAATTCATTGTAGGTGACTAGACTGAGACTGAAGTCCAGAGTTTAGAACAAACAAGAAAGGATCTCCCTATACTACGCAAGCAGTCAGCCATCGCACTATTCAGGTACAGGCCCTGTTCCTGGTAAGAGGCCACAGGAACTGCATTTTTAGTTAATTAATCCCTTACATACACAGCCAGGAATCTGAGCTCACACATGAAATGAAATTAACAGGACAATAATCATAGAATCATAGAATGGTTTAGGTTGGAAAGGACCTTGAAGATCATCAAGTTCCAACCCCCTTGCCATAGACAGCGACACCTCCCACTAGACCAGGTTGCCCAAGGCCACGTCCAGCCTGGCCTTGAACACCTCCAGGGATGGGGCCTCAACAACCTCTCTGGGCAACCTGTTCCAGTGCCTCACCAACCTCAGAGTGAAACATTTCTTCCTAATGTTTAATCTAAACCTGCCCTCTTCCAGTTTAAAGCCATTTCCCCTTGTCCTATCACCACATGCCCTAGTAAAAAGTCCTTCCCCAGCTCTCCTGTAGGCCCCCTTTAGGTACTGGAAGGCCGCAATAAGACCTTCCTGGAGCCTTCCCTTCTCCAGGCTGAACAGCCCCAGCTCTCTCAGCCTCTCCTCATAGGAGAGGTGCTCCAGTCCTCTGATCATCCTCGTGGATCTCTTCTGGACACAATCCAGCAGGTCTATGTCCTTCTTATGTTGGGAACTCCAGAGCTGAATGCAGTACTCCAGGTGGGGTCTCATGAGAGTGGAGTAGAGGGGCAGAATCACCTCCTTTGACCTGCTGGCCACACTTTTGATGCAGCCCAGGATGCGGATGGCCTTCTGGCTGACCTGAAAATATTTTTTAAGTGGCTGGTATGCAAAACTGTGGGCTTGCATGGTGAAAATAAGAAGAACTGGAAAGGCTGAGCTCCTCCTGCATCCCTGTTACTGCTCTCCCTGCCTCACCGCTGCTCCTCTCACAATCACAGACCCATCCTCACCAGCAACAGCACCTCACAAAATCCCTGCTTTGACTGGGGAGCAGGGCCACATTTCTAACACAAGCAGAATGACATTGGTGGCTCCTCAGCTCATAATGTTGGGGGAAAAAGGCAACTCTGCCATTGTAAGTGTTAAAAGGACAGTCATATGTAAGCTCATAAAGTATCTTGTCTTTTCAGCATGACGTGGTAAGGCTGGCGTACCTTTGAGAGTGCCTCTTCAGGAAAAGTGTACTTCAACTGGGAAGAAAGAGGGGTAATCAGAATTTGCACCCATTGCCTACACAGCAAGATGGAGGGATCATGTAGCCCACAGAAAGCTGAGCAGGAGGAAGACAACCACTTTTTATACAAAAACATTTTATAAATAGGAAGGGAATAAACTGTTTACCATGTTCGCTGCAGACAGACGAGACTAATAGGTTTAAATTGCTCAGGGACGCGGTGTAGATTTTAGCGGCTCTGAGCCCATTGCTGTCAAGAGGCTGAAAACTTCTCTTGCTCTTCTCCTCAGCATCTCCCAGTCACTGTCCACTCTCTGCAGGGCTGGGACCAAGCTCCAAGGCAATGCTGAAGGCAGCAGAAGAACAAGCCAATTGGTCTCCTCTGCTCCAGCCCAAAAACCACCATGAGTCCCCAGCAGGAGCACACCCAGCAGCGGCTCCCAGAAAAGGGACAAGGCCTGTCTCAGTGCATGTCTGACCTCTGCCTTCTGCCCTGAAAACCCACCCTGTGCTTCCTTCTCCATGCCCTGGCACCACATGGAGAACCAGATCAGGTCCCCTTTTCTCTTCAGCATAAAAAGATGGGCATCCATCATGTGGTTTTTTTTTTTTTCAGATGAGCCCCTCTTGTACCCAGGGAGATTCCCCTCAGGGTCTTTCCCTCCAACACAGGGAAAGCTCTTAAGGTCTGCCCTTGTCTAGACTGAGCAGAACAGCTCCTGTAGGAAAGGGAGAGGAGGCAAAGTGCTGTGTCCTCCTGCATACCCAGAAATTGTGAAAACAGTGCAGGGCGAGTGGGGACAAGGTTTGGGACATTTCAAGCAGCAATAACAGAGAGCAAAAACATGCTCCCCGGCATGGCACAAGTTTCCAGAATGGGAGGCTTAGGATAACATTAATCCAAGCTTTCTGAATTGGAAGAGAGTTCAATGTTGAAACTGTTTGCGTAAAGAGGTGAAATACTAGAAGGTACTAAGAATAAGGTTAGACAAGTGTCAGTCACAAATGAGTTAGGTGTAGTGGATCTTACTTGGGAGCAGAAGTACAATCCAAATAACTTCTTAAGATCCCTTCCAACCCTACTTTCTCTTATTGCTTATAGACCTGAACAGGACTTACGCAAGCACATTCCTCTGAAGATGTGACAGGATTTACTGGAACTTGTGAGCAACATCTGGCAGCGTCCTACATGCAGCATCTGTATCACCCTGCAAGAGATACCGCATTTCACTGTATTACTCACAAGGCTCCACACCGCTTATATCAGCAAGCTTTGTGTCATCTGGGCTTGCCGAGAAACCAAATATTTTAGAAAGCAGTAGCAATCCTTAGTAAAAATAACTCTACCTATGTGTTAATGATAACAACCACATGAATGAATTAATGTATTATGGATAAACAACAGCTACTTTATGACTCTGTACATTTCTTGATGGTGCTAATTCAGAAGTTCATTAACCTATAGTGAGACTAATTTTAAGATTTCCACTGGCATTATTAAGCTAACAGGACAATAGACCCTGTGGTGTATATGGCCCTAACATCCTTCACCAATAAAGACAGGATGCAGAGTAGAGAGGTTTCTTGTGGGTAGAAACATTCCTTTAAGAAAAATGGATTTGGATATTTCTTGATAATTTTAAAGGAGGTATTAATGTCACTTTTTCAACCCCACACTGAAAAATCAGATTGCCTTAACTACTTGAGCTTAAGGTGTGGAGAACAATAGTGCATTTCTGACACAAGGCTACCGCAAATCAAATTAATTCCAAAATGTCAATTTTTTAGAATAGCTTTTAGTACTAAGTGATGATGTGACATACGTTTTAATCTGGCCTCTTAGCAATAACCTGCTCATTACATTGATGCTGCACAGCTTGTGAGTAATGCAGTGCCTCCAAAATGTCAGAGCAGGACATATGATTAGCATTTTCTCATGTATTTCTGTACATTTACATACACATGCATGGACTAAATCTGAGCTACAAAACTGGAATCTACACATGGAAATACTTTGATCCAACTTAGGTTTTTGCTTTACATGGATCAGCTTTTGACACCACTCACCCTGGCCAGCTGCCCCTGGGGACTCACCAAAGGAGAGGATGGCAATTTCCCTTAGGGGTTAAAAAAGTTAGTAGGAATCAAGCATGTGGACACTCTTTATTCCTGCTTCTGCTCTTTTCTGAGACCTATTTAGCTTATGCACACTGGCATCTAGTTCTGGCACATCAAAAGGAAATATCAAGACATAAAAGCCATTTTGTTTAATTATCACTCTTAGGGAGTCAAATCAAATAGAATAGTTCAGGAGGAACAATTTTGTGAACTCTGCAATTCTGATATGGATCAGTGGAGCAGAGGTGTTTGATTTAAGTAGGACAAGATGAATGTATCCAATCATTGTCTGCAAATGCAACTGGTTGTGGGGGACAAGAAAGACTTCGCAGCAAAGCAACAGCATGATGATGGCTGCAAGAGAACAACAAAAACAAAGAATCATAGCATCATAGAATAGTTTGGGTTGGAAGGGACCATTAAAGGTCATCCAGTCCAACTGCCCTGCAGTGAGCAGGGACATCTTCAACCAGATCAGATTGCTCAGAGCCCTGTCAAACCTGACTTTGAATGTTTCCACAGATGGGGTACCTACCACTTCTCCGGGCAAGCTGTGCCAGTGTTTTACCACCCTCATTGTAAAAAAATTCTTCCTTGTATCTAGTCTAAATCTACCCTCTTTTAGTTTAAAGCCATTGCCCCTTGTCCTACCGCAACTGGCCCTGCTAAAATGTGATGTAATGTTCATTGTGATGCTTAGTTACTGCAGCCAAACCCATTTTAGGTGTGGCCAACACCAAAATGTTATTTAGTGATTTCTTTCCACAAATGTCCAAACAAATACTTAAATCCACACAGGACACCTGAAGTTAATGCAGAGGTACCATCTGACATACCTCTGGGAGAAATGCATTCCTGAAATGAAATGAACTTATGTCCCAGAAGTGAAACCTGCAGAACTTTTAGCCACCTCCTGCAAACCCTTCACAAAGGAATAAAATAATCTGCTGCATGGGAAAGCTGGAGGACTGGGAAATGTATCAGCTGTGCACAAACTTCTCACACCGCAGAGCTGAGCACTGCACGCTGGTAGCACATGAATGCTGATAAATGTATCATTTTGAAGATCTATTGGGCACTGCTTATTGTGAAGCAGAATGCAAGCTCTACTGCTCTTCCAAACTTATATACTTCCAGGTGGATTGTAAATCCATATCACTTATTCCATATGCCCGTACAGCATCTCCACTATGTGTTCTTGCCCAGGCAAAAACTCTTAGATATCAATGGACAATAGTGTGAACAGTCAGAGGCCTTCAGAAACTGTAAGCTGGGCCGCAAACGTGATACATGCTTAGCTTCACCATCATATTATGTAAAAAAAAAAAAAATCATAAAAATGTGGTTTCTTCTACTTTACTTTGAGGTTTATACTTTTGTGGCAGCATTCCATCATGCTTTCAATTTTTTCTCCACAAGTTCATGGTATAGAAACAAAGGTGGTCACCGTGGGTAAGGCAAAGAAAGAGGAAATACTTCACCCCCTGCTCATACTGTCTAGGGTAGTCTATTCCCGTGATAAAGCAACCACAAAGCATCCTAGAAACATCACCATCATGTCTGGCTTTGGCTATGACCTGCTTACAAATAACATAAGGTGAGATTCTTGCTTAATCACAAGATTTGGTAATCCAAAGCATTATGGAAAGATAGTACAAGACTTGTCGACACTGAAAATGCACTGCATGAAGCTAAAATTCATTACTGTGAACTACTGAGCCTCAAAATAATAATGAATTTTGTGACCAAAAGACAGTTTATAAGTGAATTAAAAGGCACTGATTCTATAATAAGTAGTCTTTACTAAGCATAAGTATGTATTTATACAACTTACTTTTAGTCACATGTTTTCTCAAATGAAGGATTTGAAAAAATAGCTAAAGTTTTTATCTGCATCTTGAAATAAAAATCTTGGATCAGTTCAAAACTGAGTTTTCCACCATTAACTTTTTTTACTGCTTCTTTTATCCCCTAAATAGAAAGCTTTATTGACAAAATCCTCCTTTTATTGCCCTATAAAGAAGTCCAGTCCTTAACACCATTTTGTTAAAATAAATATGTTTTACAAACTACATCAGGCAAAATATAACATCTAGGCAGAAAAAAAATTGCACTTGAATGAGTGCAACTGTAAATAAACCTGTGCTGAGGTTGGACACAGTGAAGAGAAAGTATGAATAAAACAGGTTTGGTTAGATTCTCTAATGAGGACTAATGAATGACTTTTCGTTGTTGTGGCTGGATATTTTAAGCTTATAGGTATTTGAATATAAACATTTGGCATTGACATTTGTGTACTTAACCAGTTGAGCAGCATTTGAACACAAGCATCTGAGGAATTCAGAAACAAATTTTGACTGATTCTTAAAAGACTGATACCACCAATGTTTTACAGTAGCATTATCAGTAAAATAGAGAAAGGACATTCAGGAAGGGTAGCTTTCATGTTCAGCAGAAATGTTTAAAATATAAAAGAAGATACTCTACATTTAAATGAACCAGACAAAAAAAAAAAAGTACCAAGAACGAGCAAAAGATCAGAACCAAAAACTCAAATAATGTTCGACGAGAGTAGCTTTACAGAATGGAAACACACAATACCAAATAAAGGGTTGTGTTTGCTGCAGAAGGTAGGAGTGTTCGTCCTAAACTGTTAGATATGCTGATAGATATTGTCAATTTATTTTATCGATGCAGTCAATTCCAAGTTGAGAACATTCTATTTTGAGCCTGGTCTGATAGAAAACAAAATCTAAATTGTTCTTGTTTTTATCTTTTTCCCCAAATACAGAGATACAATGAGAAATGATGAGGCCTGAAAGCAAAGTACAAGACTTTTGCCTTGCTAGAAGTACTTTGCATGCAGCTTTAGGGAAGATATTTTAAATGGATGTTTTAAGTGGTGGAAGAAAATAAATAGCACTCCTATCTTCACTAAATGTAAGAAAAAATAGCCACAGGTCAGTCAGCCTCACCTTGATCCCTGGGAAGGTGATGGAGCAAACAATCCTGGAAACTATTTCCAAACATATTCAAAGCAAGAAAGTGACTGGAAGTAGCCAGCATGGATTTATGGAGCAGAAATCACGCCTGACCAACCTGACAGGCTTCTGTGACCAAATGACCGGCTTGGTGAATGAGGAGAAAACAGTGAACGTCATTTATCTTGACTTCATCCAGGCCTTCAACACATAACATCCTCAGACAAATTGGTGAAGTGCAGGCTACACAAATGGGCAGTGAAGCAGACTGAAAACTGACTGAACTATCTGGCCCAGAGGGTTATGATCAGCAGCACAAAGATCACCTGGAGGCCAGTCAGTAGTGGTGTGCCTGGGGACTGATACTGGGACCAATACCATTTAACATCTCCATTAATGACCTGGACGGTGGAACAGAGCACAGTCTCTTATGGTTTGCAGACAACATGAACTTGGGCGGAGTGGCTGATACACCAGATTGTTGTGTGGCCATTCAGAGGCACCTCGACAGGCTGGAGAAAACAGCAAACAGTAATCTCAAGAAGTTCAACTTCAAGGGGAAGTACAAAGTCCTGCACATGGGGATGAAACACCCCATGCACCAGTACAAGCTGGGGGCTGACTGACAGGAAAGCAACTTGGTGGAAAGCTTGGTGGACACCAAGCCCAACACAAGCCAGCCAAGCGCTTTTGCAGCAATGAAGGCCGACAGCCTCCTGGGCTGCATCAGGATGAGTGTCACCAGCAGGTCAAGGGTGTGACCCTTCCCCTCTCCTCAGCACTGGTGAGGCCACATCTGGAGTGCTGGGTCCATTCCTGGGCTCCACAGTGCAAGAGGGACATGGACATACTGGAGCAAGCAAGAGGTCAGGAAAGTGATTAATGACTTGGCGCATGTGAGCAATGTGGAGAGGCTGAGAGAGCCGGGATCATTCAACCTGGAGAAGGGAAGGCTCAAGGGAACCTTATCATCAATGTATATAAATACCTGAAGCAGGGGTGTAAAGAACACAGAACCAGACTCTTCTCAGTGTCACCCAGGGAAGGGCAAGTAATGGGCACAAAATGAAACACAGGAAATTAATTCCATTTAAACATAAGAAAAAGCTTTTTTACTGTGAGAGTGGTGAAACACTGGCACGGGTTGCCCAGAGAGAACGCAGACTCTCCATCCCTGGAGATATTAAAAAACTGACTGGTCTCAGCCCTGGGCAACCTGCTTGGGGTGACCCTGCTCTGAGGGCTGGACTTGATGATCTCAGGAGGTCCCTGCCAGTCTCAACAACTCTGTGATTCTGTTATGACGCATGAAGGAAAACAAGTGATATCTTCCCTGCAAAAAGGTGCAGGCAGCTAGTGGAGTAAATGTAATCTTTTCTATAAAGAAGAGTTGTGTAATCTTATGTATGATAACATGATCATCCTGTCCTTAATGCAGCAGTAGTTGTCAGGTGACGCTGCTGGACTGAGCCATTACATTTTACAATGTTTGGGAACTGACTGTTGTGAAGTTTCAGAGAGTTCATATCCCAACTGGTGCTTTGCATATATCTTTGGTGTCAAGTTGTTTATAGTGTTACTTTACTTTTATTTGCCATTAGAATGAGAACAAGTTATTGCAAACAGCACCAACAAATCTGAATGCACATTTTATTCATCTTCCATTTTTTTTAATGGAACTACTTCTTATCTACTAAAGGACTAGCACTACTTGCACTGATACACTGGGAACACAAGCACTGTGACACGTGACTGGTGATGGCGGTACCCATGAAAACTGGCCTTAGCAATTCCTGCACTAAGGAAACGTGACCAGAGACGTTCGATATGTTGATATTCATACTTTTCCCTGTCTGCCTTTTTGCATCTCACAAATTTTGCCTGCTATTATCAGTTATGTTAGGGACGTGAGCCAACCATATAAATAACCCACCTATTTTTGTATGACAGCTACACTTAGCACCCAAATTTCCAAGAAAGCCAGTGTGTTTGTCAGCATGGCTCTCCCTCAATCCCCTGGTAGAGATCCAGAGGCAGAACCAAGACTCCTGACGTTTAATACTGCCATCTAGCTAACAGCTGCTGCCCACAGCAGGAGGCATTTCACCTTCTGAAGACTGGTTTGCTCAGGACATAACGGCCGGCTTTAAGGAACGTTTCCTAAATCTCCTGCTGGAGCACTGGGCACTTTAACATATTGGTAATGGTCTAGAGTCTTTCACTGCTCTAAATCCAGTGAGAACTGGGTAGGCCTTCTGAGTTTGTTGAGTTTCCATTTGGGGCTTTGAAAACGTGCCACTGCTAACGAGCAGAGGCCCAGAGCTGTGTGGGCAGAGCCTCAGTTGCCATCATTGTAAAGCAGCGTGCAGGGACACTGCCTTTCTGTGACCCAGTCCATCCCCCCAGTCTTCATCCCCCTGACCCCTGGTCCCTCCCTGTTCAGTAGTTCCCATGCCCTCTCCGGTACCTGCATCGCCACGTATGGGCGTGTGGGGAGCAAGAGATGTGTTGCTGTGTTGGAGCAAGAGCATGTGTTGATCCACCTGAAATGTGATGTGCCTTCCCTCCCTGAGGCTGCCTTTGCCAGGGGAGCCCTAAGCAGACACCAGAAATGTAGCTTTCACATGGTGAAGCCTTTTTTATTTTATTTTAGAGAGTGATAGCGGTAGGCTTTCCTATGTTTCTCTCAGCCTTAACTGTGAAGAAAATCGTTGTGAATATGGACCTAGCTGGATCCGCAGGTAGCCTGGAACAACGGTTTCAGAGAGATGTGAACTACCTATTTGTGGCAGCAGGCGCCCAACAGAGGTATCCTGCGAGAGCAACGCATTCTCCAGCATCAACTCACTCCCCACCTGGGAAGGGCAGGGTTTACGCGGCTTCTTGTTCTGGGGCCAATTCGAGACGCCTCTCGTTTTTCCCCCGCGCTGTATGGGCAGAGGATGCCGGCGATCGGCAGCGAGC
>NW_009648043.1:5311571-5319716 GCF_000708025.1 Charadrius vociferus
TGCACCGGCAGCGCCGGCGGTGTTCGAGCGAGGGCTGGCGAAGCTGGGTTTCAGCGCGGGCTTCTCCAAAAAGGGCACGTTTACCGAGAAATCCGGCGGTCGGCAGGGGAAAAAGCGCGCTCTCAAGTTTTTAGAGCCGCGCTGGAAGCCGCCGTGCGGAGGGGAGGGAGAGAGGGGGAGGACGGAGGGGCGGTGGGGCCGTTTAGCAGTGGGAGAGATGTTGGATGATGGATGGAGTTAAACCTCCCGGAGGTGCCTCTTGCAAATCGTAGTCTGGCCATCCGTGCCCAACTCGAGCAAATTCAGCCATAATACGGAGGTGAACGAGAATACTGTTTTGTTTCATTAATTATTAAGTGCAGAGAAACAATTAACATGTGAGTTTGTGATGAGAATGGCCTTCTAGTGAAGGCTGACCAAAATTGTTCTCTGCATCTTGTACATCAGAGACAAGCTCTGGAGATTTGGCAGATACGTGGTAGGTATTTATGCTGTAATGGGGCTTATTCTGTTACTTTTGAGTTATTGAATAGGTAGAATACCTATTTTTGAAGTTTTGAAGCAAGGCACTGCATTTCCAGATAACCACTTAAAAGCTCAATTCTTGAAATACTTGGTCTAAAAATATTGTGTATTTTTTTCTTTTTTACTTTCAGTTCTGTAAAACAAACAAACAAACCCAAGTCAAAACAGAAAAGAAACCGAAAAAAAACCCCACTTCAACATCACTTTCCAGAGGGATAGTGATAGACACAAAAAAGAATTCAGTTCCACTTAGCTTTTTATGATCTTGGTGCTTCGATATCTCTAATGGTCTGTAAAACCCAATACTGAATGTTTTGGGGTGTCTGAATTATGCTTGCTATAGGTAATTTATGCTTAGTGAATTCTTTGACAAGTTAACGTGGCGGTAATAATAAGATTATTTCTGGAAGAACATTTTGTTTTTATTAAGTGTTAGATACTTAAGCTGTGAAACTTGTATAAAGACATCTTGTAAGCAGGAAAATAAAATCTGGCAAAATGAGAATTGTCACCAGCCCACCAAAGGACTCCCCACCACAAAAAAGCCATCATAGAAACGCTGTTTTGAAGGGACATCTGGAGGTCACCTAAGTGTGACTTCCCACTGGACAAAGCCAAAGCTGACCTGATGCGATGTTGATACTGGTCTAGGTTCAAGCAGGAGGCTCAGAGGCCTCCAGAGATGCGACCCCACAGCCCGTCTGCGTGACCTGCTCCAGTACTGCATTGCCCTCTTCTTGATGAAATTTTCCCGATCAGCTTCCAAGTTACAACTTCTGGCCATCAGCTGCTGAAGATACTGAACTGCAGAAGTTCTCACTGATCTTAGTCACTAAGTATAGGAACTGTATTTTTAAAATAACTACAGTATTAATTATTTTTATTTATAAAATATGTGAAAATAGATTACTGATGCACAGCGAATACAGAAATACAAGAGTTGTGGATTTAACATGAGCAATTAAGAGATTGATTGATAGAATTGACTTGATACCTAAAATTAAATGTTACTCTTGCGAATTACTGTTTTTAAGTGAACCCTGACTTTTGGTTTAACTACTGTATGTAGAAAGAGATTTTTGTTATCTTTAGGAATTTAGTTGCAGAACAAGGATGATTTGTCTTTTGCTGACCAGGAACTAGTCTTTTTAAATGAGACATAACACAAAAAAAAAGAATTCTTTCTAGGAGTTGCACTTCTGTCTAGAGGTAATGAAATCCACATAAACATCCTTCGTGTTACTTGACAATTTGATGTATTACCCAATGAATTACTGCATATAGGGTAGCAGAACTGGTTCTGAGTTTTGAGAGTTCAGAAAACCTGCTCTGATAGTTCAAAATCGCTGAGAGCCGTACTAAAGAGCCCTCTGTTGTGTCCTGTAGTAAGACACTTTTGGATGTGTGAAAGTTGCACTCATACTCCATAGCGTGAAAACCTGTCTTATTTCCTGACTGAATTTTCTCACTGCCGAGATACGATACAGATGTGTACTGTCCCTTAATGTCTTGCTCTCTTCCTCCACATCCGACTTCTGTTACGTGGCTGGCTGGCCATTGCGAGCTGGACTGAGATTCCTTACCTGTGTTATTTAACTGGAGCTGTGAACTACCGCACACCCTGTCCATCATCAGTGGATAAGTGATCCAAGGTATGGTTTCAAACCAGAACCTATGATGCTCTGTGGTTCCAGCTCCCAGCCCAGTCTGCCTGTCTCTGCTCGTGCGCTCGTCGGAACGCTTTTGCACCAACAGTCGTTCTGATAACCTAAGAATAGTATCCATCCTGCTTGAGAGCAGAAGTAACGTGTTCTTTCTGCCAGTTCATTTGGCATATTGCTGAGCAAATATTGCAGAATGCAGTTTCCTTCTTTTTTTAATGTGGAACACATTATCCAGTAAGGGAATGAGATGGGAATTCACATATTGAATATCCTCAGTTGCATTGTAACATCAGTAAGGAAATAGTTTACAATATGGCTGGCTTCTTATGTTCCTGCTTCAGTGTTAGATTAAAATGTACTGTATGGTATCTTGAAACCATCATACTTAATGGACCGAGTTATACTAAGTAATGTAAAGAATTTTTAATGCAGGCAGTGTTAGTGTTTCGCTCCTCTGTTGTCCTTTCTCATCTTTCTTTCTTCTCACTAAGTAAAATTAGCTTGGCTCTATTATGATAGATAAGATTAATTAAAAAAAATAATCAAACTTGAAGAAAAAAAAGAACTGTCATAATTCGCCAGAGTCCATCAGCTCCGCTAACTTGCTTTTAATGCCAAATTCAATGTAATTTAGCCCAGGCTTTGCTGAAATACATACTTTTATGATCTGGCTGCATTTCTTTTTTTTTAATCTGTGGGATATGTGGTAGAAATACTCTTCTTCAGCTGTTCAGAATTAGTTGGTGACCTGCTATTACATCTTGTCTTTGGTTGCTGGTAGATTCGTGGTGGAGAAGGAAGAATAAGCTAATATAGGACATGTGGAACTGAAGCATGGCGTGATTTTTCAAGGCGGGGTAGCAGATCCTGGCAAAGATGTGAGTTAGTGCCACAGGGTAGAACTAATATGTACTTAGTAACATATTTTCCATAGATAATTATGGACATTTGGTCAAGTGTTTTCCAACCTTTTATAGCAATATTAATTCATCAATGCTTTACATGTCATGCTTTTATCAAGCAAGGTTTGTCTGTACGTGGTTTAAAGAGACTTTTGTCACTTTTTTGTAGTTTACATTTTTTTTAATGAGTCCTCTGGAACACATTTCAGCATCTTTCTTTTTCTGCCTCTCTATTCCCCTTCCTTTCTAGTCCAGCAAAAGAGAAGAGAATAGTTAACTCATCCGATTTCTCTTCCTTCTCCCACCCTGGCCAAACCGAATCTCAAACCAGCGGATTGAATTTGTCCTCAGAATGGGATTTAGGTGGTAAAAAGAAATGCATTCCCTGTGTGGTTGTCTTCCATCAAGGGAAAGTGGTGTATGTGAACATACACAGTCGGTGATTAGATGATGACCCTGGTAGCTGTGGTTTATACTTATCAGCTGTCCACTTGTATGTACACGCTCAGTTTCACTCTGGGAGCGTGTGCCAAAGGCAAATTCTGTATGTGGGATGTGAATCAGAGTTGAAGTTCCTGGGGAAGGAAGGGACAGTGAAATGCTTCGCACTACTACACTAACAAAAAGGATGTTCATCCAGGTTTTTTCCTTCTTTGCCACTTTAAATTTTAGTTTAGTAACTGAGTGGTCACACAGCAGAAACCCAAGACTTGGGGAGAAGTAGCACTTCTCTGCTAGACACAATTTGCTAATGCATGAAAGACTTAGTACATCAAAGCTGATAATTCAAGTCTTGCTTTCTAGGTGATAAGTAGCAGAAGTAATTGAGATGGCTGTTTAGAAATCATAACTAAATGAGTTTACGTCCTGAATACATGCCGACCTGTTTTCCTTCTGTTTCTTCTCATCTCTCCACCTGCTCAATCGTGAGTATACCAAAAACATTGACTTCTAGTTAATACTCAAAAGTAGGAATGGTACTATTTGGTAATTTATTTTTGTCTGAACTCCATGAGTTTGTTCTTTCCTGTTTCTTGGACTTTAAAGGAGAGGTTTGTAATAATACGTGTCCACTAAATAACTTTATCAGGAAAATCTTAGTTACAGGGATAGACTTAATTCTCTGGATCAGAGTTTTATTCTTAATGTCTTTATTTCTCCTGCCCCAAGCCCCATTTTTCCTTTTTTTTTTTTTTTGAGATGGTGATGTGTATCTACTTAATTGTTGGCTGAGCGTGTTTTGGGAAAGAAAAATTGTCTCTTGGCTTCTGAGCCTCCTTCATCAGATGCTGTTTTCCCCACTGCTAAGGTAGCAAGGAGAGTACATCCAAAGCCATTGTTGCCAGAAACTCTAGACACATTTCAGAGGAAGAGCTTAGCTATAAAACTTGGCCATCTGGTCAAAATTCTGCTAAAGAGCTTTCTAGGAAGATGTCTTCCATTCCTACCTTCAAAGTTTCCTTTACAAATTTCATTTTTTTTGTGAAGTGTTTCAGAAAATCATTTTAGATCAAGTTTATTCACCTCTTTGTTTTTCCCCATCACAAACACCTTGAGAACACCTTGTCATGATGCTCTAAGCTGTACGTATTTTGTTTTCAGTCAAGTAAGTATAGAGTATTTTGGTAAATCCTGTCAAAGCCTGTTAAGATGGCGGCCTACACAGCTCTATACATGTTGAGACAAGATTATTGGCAAACAGGTGTTTTTACCCCAGTCAGAACTTGCTCTTTGGGGAAGAAGTTGTTCTTACCTGCAGAAGGAAAAATGTTTATGGTAGGCAATTGAGTCAACCATGGCTAAAGAAATACTGAAGGATGATGAGAGAAGCAGAGCCTTCTAGTTACCAAGGGCACTTTAGAAATGACAGTCCATCAGAGTTTTGTTTTCATCTGTTCTGCGGCTCCTGCCAGCTCAGCATTGATCGGTGTGGCTTGGCCAAAAATTAGGCAATGGGCTGGGGAAACGAGGCTTTCGCAAACAGCTGTGTAACGATGTGGACAGGTAGGGACAGTCTGCAGACCTAGGTTACTGTGCTGAAAAATTCATCAGTCTCTTCTTTTGCTTGCTTGTTTTCTTTTCCCTGCCTATTTTACCCATACTTGCCTTTGACATTTATTTTTTAATTATTATTTGAGGGGACAATTTTAATTTTTTTTTTCTGAATGCGTGAGCTCAGGTTGTTTATTTCTTTCTGTCACTCACGCGCTTTGACAAGTGTGTTAACTCTGTTGGCAAATACCCCATTTAAAGTGCTCGAGGAAGACTACTTAATTAGTTTTTTCTACAGAGGAGCTGACAGGAAGGGAATTTGAAGAATCAGTTGACTGTCTTCGTCTCTGCAGGAACGGTACGGGGGAATTGGCTGGCTGGGCTGCCTTGCGTTTCTCACCCTTTGCAGGCAGTTGTTATTCTCGCATCATATTTTGTGTATCTGAACTGCTGGTAATTGGTGACAGAGAAGCAGAAATACCAAATCAGCTCATCTTGTCCTTATAAGTTTCTCTGACATCATCTAAGAAACATACTCATTGCTGCTGTGGAAGAACAAAGCTGGTGAAGTTATTCTTTTCCCCTCCAAACAGTATTCCTTTCCCTGTATCTGGAGGGAGGCAGTGTATCAAAATATGCATTACCATGTACTGTCTTTAACTGTACAATATTGCCAGAGCAGAAAATACGTCTTGGTTGCTAGTTGACTATTCACTGAATGATGGATGTATCTCTATAAAAGCAAATTTGCCATTTTCCCCTCTTCCTGCCCCATGCACACCTGTTGTCACCAGTTCATGTTTGGGGGCGCTGCTAACCAGCCACCTCTCCATTTGCATGCTACTTATTAGATCTGCTTTTTTCTCTTTCTGGCTTTGTACCATTTCTTTTTAATGTTGGTGAATGTCATTCTGAAGTTGCTTTTGGTATATATTGTTTTGCTTTTTTTAGTGTACCTCTGTATTTGTGTTCCACTTTTCTGTTATCCTTGTTTCTCATTTAGAGAAACGTAGATGTCTCCTACTTTGTTAGCTTAACACATCCCTCTCTCCTGCTGCTTCCCTTTTATTCCTGTGCTTGCTAGAACTGGAAAGCTAATAGCTCAGGGATAAAACTTGCTTCCCATTTATCAACCCAAGAGTGGCCTGTGGGGAAGATGGGATGACGTGTCTTCTTCTGGGGGAATGCTTGGATCCCTTCTCCTGACTGAGGGATGTGTGTTGGGGTGCGAGTCTCTGTGCCTTGACTCTGGTCCTCTATTTAGTTGTAGTGAGCCCCAGTTAGTATATTACTCTGTCTGAACTGGATGCCAGACGCTGAGGTTTTTAAACTTTCTAATCTTTAAGTCTCTTTTCATATAGTTTGTTTGGCACAGTAGCTGCAAAAATGCCTCCTATATTTCTTTCCAGCTTACTCCTCTTGCTGCCTGCTGATGGCTGTGACATACGCAGCTCTGCCCCTCAAATTTCTCCTTGGTTTTTAGCTGTTGCCGTTCAGGGAAGGCAGGGAGAGGAACAGCATCTGCTGAACTCCTGTTCCCTTTGCCTGGTGCCTATCTCCAATGCCCACTTCTGCCTAGAAGCGCTGGCACCGGATTGCGAGCAGCCCAGTTCCTGCGCGTTGCAGCTGATTCCCCCAGGTTTCAGAATAGCAGCTGTGAAAAGGCAGTTTTCAGTTTGTTGCTGTGTGGGGGGAAACTCTGAGCAGCAGGAGAGGCAGAGTGTTTGCATGCGGGTACCAAGCTGCATCAGCTTAGGTTTGCGTTTTGAAGGTTATTTTCACAGCCATAAGTGTTGAAGGCTTTTCATTTTTTTGTTTAAAATTCTCTAGAAGTTGATGGTACTTGCCCAAAAGAATTTATTTCTGGTTCTTATTTATTTTGCAGCGAGGAGATAAAGCATATGCTTCTCTTCAAGTGTGATTACTTGTATGCATAAGTTTAAGAATGTTCTTGAGTGTTTTTCCTGTCAGGAAGAGGAAAAGCATTAATTAACAGCATTGTGAAGAATGCGCAGAGCTACAGTGAGTACTTCTTTGAACTTCTTTGACCCGCTGAACAAAAATTAGAAGAAGAACAGGTGATTGTACAGGAATTTTTCTCCAGCTCTGTTTCCATTTTTCTCTCATGCATTAGTTACTCATTTCTGTTCACATACCTTGGCTGTGGGGCTTTGGAAATAGGGGCCAGCAGCTTCTGTTTAATGAAAGTGCTGGAGGGAAACTCTTGAGTGATAGTATAGACACACAAAAAATAATCCTTAGGATAGTCCTTTGAGTAGACTTGTTTGGGCCACAGACAAGGACATGGAAGAAAGGACAAAGCTCAGACAGTATAGAAATGAGATCTCCAAAGAGATGTACATCTACAAAGATTAGGGGAGAAATGGAAATCAGCGATGGAGAGTTTCATGGACTTAGTTGAAGGTATTGAGAAAGTACGTGGAACTGAATTAATTTTGGAGTAGAGGGACAGCAAGGACAGTGACAAAGTTAAGAGGAATGAATTTGTAGCAGAGAAATCCACCGGTCATGAGAGTTATGCTTTTCAGTATGAAACAGAAATGAAGGAGGAATATCTGGGGGATAAGGGTTTGCAAGAAAGGTATTGGGCTAGGAAAAAGAGATGATTAAGCTGGGAAAAAAGTGCATAGGCTCAATATCTGTGTTAGTGTAATACAGAATAGTAAGGGCAAAAAGTTGGTGAGACTTGGTGCTCAGAAGTTGGAGTCCATGGAAATCAGAATGGTAGGATATAGTGCATTGGGGAAAACAGTGTTTTCATGGTCTCAGTTTGTTTTTTTTTTTTCTGCAGAAAGCCACATTTGGTTTATGTGTCTAGGTTTTTCTTATGGTGAATTCATGAGTTCAAAAAAAAAAAACCAAAACATAAAACCCCACCTCCAGGCAGCCTCTGCCGAATACTTATCTTCCTGGCTTTTGCTGGGGACCATCCCCAGTTTGCACCTATTGCTCATACGTTCCTTCGTTTATTTCTAAATTATGTATTCCGAGGCCTTGCAGCAAGGTACTGGCGGCTGTTTCTCTTTTGAAAGAGTTTTGTG
>NW_009648043.1:5319779-5356882 GCF_000708025.1 Charadrius vociferus
TTGACTTTTTTTATTATTTTGATCTCCTTATGGATGGAGCATAAGCAAAGAAAAGAAATAAAAATAAAGAAGTGTTCATTTGGTATAGATCTGAAATTAAATCATCTTAGCAATCAGTTCCCCTCTGACTCTCTCCCCCTTCCTGCCACGTCATTAAAGGCAGAGGATTTTTCAGTCTCTTACTAGTGGGCATTGAAGAACAACAAATAGCGGTATTATTTGGACATGGAAGTTTTCCAACAAACTCCATGAGGAAATTTTTTTTCTGGAAATCTGCAACTTGCAGAGTTGGAGTATTTTCCTGAATGGACACTTAGATTCAGCTTGTGGTGATTTAGCACCAAATGCAGTATCATTCTCATAACCACATATAGGCTACAAACGGTGGAAGTTCTGTGCATGCTGGTACGTGATTATAAAGTAATTAGAGGCATTTTAGCTTAAATATTCTGTGATACAGATTCTACCAATCTCGTTTATATGGTTTTGGGTTCTTTTCAGCATGCTTTGGCTCCCAAATCCAATTACTTTAAAAACATCACTTGAAATTTTTCAGGCCAACTTTTAAAATTGTCTTTCTCTGCCATCCAGGTTTTTAGGTACCCTTACTTAATGCTTGCAGGCCTTTTTCCGTGATAATAAATGTTAGAAAATGACTAGCTGTGGTTTTTGTATATAAGCCTTCTGTTTTACCACTTGGAATGTAGAAAAAATAAACATCCTATAAAGGTAATCTGACAATTAGGAGATCTGGCAGCCCGTGGATATATGGGTGTGTTTTGCTCATGTGTTGCTGAAAAGAAAATAAATGAAGAATGTCATTCTTAACTGTGTAATCTAAAGGTGATCTGCTCCACCTGCACATCAGTCACCCGCTAGTGTCAGAGTATGTGAGCATTTTTGGGCGGGCTCTGACTGGGACACCCTGTCTGTAGGCTGGTTAGTACCTTACAGGACTGCTGTTACAGCGAGATGAAGATTCGTTTGTCCCCTCCTCCCACGGGCTGGGGTGGGGAATTTTTAAGATCTCTTTACTTTCTAAATCACCAGGAAGGACAGCAGTACGCTGTGAACAGGGCTGGGTGTTCTCGGTGGTCTTTGCTTGGCTCATCCTCAAAGTCGCATTGGAGCAACTGGATCGCAGCAGTCTTTCTGCTACTTTAATATGACTCGCTGTCTGTAGATGAAAAGCATCACATAAGAATGAAAAGTATTATTTATTTAAAATGGCAACAAAATTGTTCAGATTTTCACTAAACCGCTAGCTGGTTTATGTTCTGGATGTTTAAAGTCTAATAGATTATTAACACATTAATTTGCTAACTACGGCTGTTAGTCAGAACTCAGTCTGAAATGGCCTTCAAGAGGTCAGAGATGTGATAAAATCAACAAACTGCCTGAAGCCTCCATACATGACCCTCTTGCTGTATTACAAGCTGTATCTGTTACAAGTGCACTTAATTATGCAGAGCAGCACGCGAGGGAAGGAGACCGTACAGGCTGGCAGAGTTCTTCCCATATTGTAAAAAGCTATTGCTAAACCTGACTGCTGTATTTTGCTAATCCATGCCTGCTGGTGTGGGGCTGATGTGCAGTGGCCATGGCTACTGTCCAGTAGCTGTGGAAGTGTGATCTGCTGAGCTAATTGAGACTCTTTTAAAAAGTAAGACCATCCCTAAATGTAACACAGTTAATCAGTGACAACAGCATCATCTGCATCACAATTTTCCCTCGGATCAGGAGTGGTTTTTAAAGTGCCCCTCTTTGTCCCACTTGCAGAGTTCTGGTTTTGACCAACTGTGTGTGGGCAAAGCTAAAGCAGAAGTTGCTTTCTGGGAGCACATTAAGTGCATGCAACCGGACTGAGGTTAAGCCTCCTGAGATGTATTTAGGGTGGGTGTTAGGTCCTCAGCGTGAGCTGTTTCCCTGTACAGATGCACTCTTCTGGTGTCACACTGCTTGTCAGTGTACACGTGACTTCAGAGAGAGTCAGAAAGATTTAAAATGCAGCAACTAACACAGAATCAGGAAAGAGAGATGGAGCCGAAATGAGATAAATAGCATAACAGGGCAGTCTCCTTTCTGAGCCAGTAAAGCAGGACAGAATATGCAATGCAAACAGAAAAACAGCTGAAGTAACAAAGTAATGGAGTCTTGCTGTTTCTGAAGTTAATTAGGGGCAACAAACTGCCCCTAATTACTAAAAGTGTGGGATCCTCAGCAAAGCTGCCTGGGATACTAATTAAAAGAACTGATTATAAGCAATAGAATGCATAATTAATGACTGAGAAATCATTTTCAAGAGTATCTTCAGACAGCAAATAAAGTGCCCTTGGAAAATATTGTGACACCCTGGGCCATCCGCTGAATCTAATCCTGCAGATAGACCTGAACTGATTTGCAAGAGGTCGGTGTGCTTCTGCTTTCTAGTGCTGAGGTAGGGATTAATGGGGGAAGAATGACAGGTAGAATAGGAACAGTATTTCTGCTTTAATATCAAATAGCTCTTCCATTATTTTTTTTTTTTAATGTGTGACGTCAGTAGAACCTGGTTATGAAATATGCTGACATACTGTATTTTTTTTTAATAGTAGGCTTTGGAGTAATCTGCTGCTTGTACAGTTGAGTGAGGTCCTTAATCTTGGAGAGGGCCTTTGGGTACCATCCTCTCTGTGTTCATTAGTAGCATGTGTATCTGTGGCAACTGTTTGCTGTCGAGTGTACGGGCCACCAAATGGACTGTGATTTCTCTCTTCTAGGTTCTTGAAAAAATAGCAATCTGAAAGTTACATCTGATAAAACAAAAATGGAAAGTTTAAAGATTTATCTTCCTTGCAAAAAAAAAAAAAATCTAGCCTGATTAATGAGAAGTTTTTATCCTAAGTAGTTTTTTAAAGAAGCTAATCAGGGGTTAAATTTTACCCAGACACCTGTTTGGGTGTCCCTATCTAATTATGCCCTCCTTAATTTATAAACTGGAGATGTTTTTAATAGCCCTGGTCCTCAATTATTTTGGCATGTTTATAGAAACTTAGATTAGGAATAACAAAGCTATAAATCCATGGAAGCATTGAACCCTGTGTGTAATTTCCTATGCTGCTTCTAAGCACCTGCTGGGGGCGGAGGTGGGAGGCTGGAGGTGCCCCTGAAGCGCTGGGATGAGCATGGAGGCAACCAAGAGGGACGTGGGTGCCTTTAGGTAATTAGGCTGTGAGACCAACCCACTGCTGTATGATGTCCCTCCATCCAGGCATTACATTTAATCCTGGCTGATCGATCTGTGATCATTGTAATGAGCCCCAGTTTACGTGGGATTCTTGTTCACAGAGGGAGCAGATCCAGAACTGAAATATCCATATCCTCCATGGTGTCTTTTACTTGTTTTGGAGTTCAATAAATTGATGAGTATCTCTTTGGTCGCAGAAGGTTGTGTGTTGTAACTCTGAATGTATTCATACACTGGAAAGGGGACACAATTGACTCGTGTATGCCTGAAGTGAGACCGCCACCGCGCTGTGCCACTGATGCACGGGGGTCCTGCTGCTGGTGGCATGTCCCCGCTTCCCTGCATGCTGTGGTTCTGCCACGTTCCCTATGGGATGTGAAAAATACGCGTATGTATCATTAGATATTAAAGGAGGGGGAGTGTCTGTGTATATGCATGAGAGAGGCAGAGGAAAAAGCTGTAGATACTGACTGATGCAGGGGGAGTAGGATGAGCACTCCATAGCGTGTTATGATCTCATCTGTTTTAAAGAGGTTACACATAGAGCGTAAAATACTGAATACAAGTAATTTAATACTGCTACTTCTTCAGAAACATCTTTTTCTGTTTATTGTTGTAAAAATTGAAAATTACCATTTACTTTCTTTAAAAACAAACACCACCCCCCTCCCCAAACCAAAACAATAAACCTAACACTCCAAATCCTGCAGATCTATATTTCTGCCTTGGCTCAATTTGGTAGCTACATAATGTAAAATGAAACTCCTAAACCTTGTGAAAAGAAACCAAAGGTGTTCATATGGCTTCTGTTAACAGTAGAGGTTTTATTTTTTATTGATATTGAGCTTTCAGAATTGATCTGATTCCTTAGGGCTAGCTCAGAGTGCGCCCTGTTGAAATCAGTAAACTGAATGTCTACTTTTCTATTTCTGCTCTTTATGTCTTACAGGCATAAGACTTAAATATCTGATTTGGTTTTGTATTTGAGGATGGATTTATAGCTTGGCTGCAGAAACTTGCTCTGGATTGAAACATAGCATATGTGTTCTCAGTGTGAAGGATAATTTATTTTCCTAATTTGATTCAATTTGTATTTTTTTGCCTACAGTAGAAAAATAATTAGTTCCAACAGGAAAACAACTATCCTGACTGTGTGGGTAAAAAAAAAAAAAAGCCAAAAAAAAAAATTACCTCCCTGCACTGCACAAGTGTGCAGATAACTCTTACCTTTTGCTCACTCTGACTTTAGTGAGGCTACAGAGCAACTAGCACAGCTGTCATAAGCCACTCTGGGGGGAAAAAAAGATGGCCCATTTTATTTTTAATAGTGATGTGGTTGGAGTGCAACAGCTTCTTCATATCACTGATCAGAATCACACTGCCTCAGTGCTAATAAGAAAAATGGGGTAATGCATACTGATTATAAGTGCTGGAGTGATATGTAGGCTGAGAGATTGAGTAAAGAGGTGTGAGATGGTGAAGCTCTGAGCAATACAGATGGTCAGCGATGCAAATCCATTTCAATGTATAATGCTGGAGAGCCTGGAAAATGGACAGAATTGCATAATAACATCAGAAGATCGGTAGCCTCTCACATTTACTTTCAAAACGGGTGAAAGATTCAGAGTAGAAAATATAGATTGTTTTGTCAATAGCCTGAACCTATCCTTGGACATTATGTGCATTTGTGTGTTTAAGGCAGGTGTCAGGGGATATTTATTCACTACAGTCATTGATATGAATAAATAAAAAAAAATAGAACTTAGGGTACTATCAAAATTGGAAAACTATCAAAATGCATGTAAGTTGCTTGCTCATTTTAAGCCTAATAATTTTAAGTGAAATAAAACATTGAAGTTATTTTTTTTTCTATAGCAGATAAATTTGTGCAATCAGTGCAGAAGAGTGAGAAGGATCGAAATGGACTAAACTAATACAATTTTAAAGAAGGGATGGCATTTAATGCAGGAGAATTTTATTTTTTTTTTTTAAGAGTTGTCATGAACTTGTGGATGCTTTGAGATAGGCTGAGTTAGGGACACCGTTTCTGATGCAGTAACTTCTAAGCAGTTTCCTCTGTGTGTGTAAATTGCGTGCTTACAACTTAGTGAACCAAAATAAGGTGGGTTTTTTTTCTGAAAGGTGGCACAAATAGGGTATCTGTAGGTTTCCCCTCATTAGTTCTTGTGTTAAAACACATATTTTATCCACCGCCAGTTCAGAAGGTTCTTTCTGAATCATGAAATAGTTAGCAGGGAATAGCACCACTAGTGCCAAACAGCTCTGCTACTGTGTTCGTGCCTTTAGCGATACCTGTTTAATTAGATGCTTTGCTCTTGACAGGAGGTGTAGTAAGGTAGACAAACAAAGCTGTCGTGCTTCTGGTTCACCAAGTAAGCACCCTGGCATGTATCATGCCTGAATGAAAGTTATTGCTTTGCTGTGGGATGGAAAGCTTATCTTGCAAAATTATTGCGAAGCTGATGAATGCTTTCAACACACAAACAAGTTACTGCGTATCAAAGTTTTACACCAAATGGGAAGGGACGTCCTGGGTCAGGGCAGTCTCCTGCCCAAACCTGTGACCTCTTATCTCTTTTATAAGCAGGTAAAACTTCAGTTGGTACTGTTTTTCATTACTCTAATAGTTGTGAGACTTCTGTTTCCCGACTGAATGCATTTGCAGTTTGTTTTATGCCCACTCGCTGTTCTGTCAGCTCTGCGCTTCAGTTAAAATAACAGCTTTTCCCTCCTGAAGGATTTAAGAGGGTGGTGTCTTGTTGTGCTTGGTCTAGTGGGAGGTGTCCCTGCCTATGGCAGGGGGGTTGGCACTCCATGATCTTCAACATCCCTTCCAATCTAAACCATTCTATGATTCTGTGAAACACTCCAAGCTCTGAGCCATCCCTCAGGCACTCTCCATCTCTGATTATCCTAACGGCCTTTCTCTGTGTGTTTTGCAGCTGGAATTAATACACCCCCCTTCTCATGTTGCCTTTCCCGTTAGCACGGTGCCTGGCGTGCGCTGAGGCAGCACATCTGAGCCTTCAGCTCAGAGCAGCCAAGGAGAACCGGCAGTCTCGCAGAAGTTCTTGTGAGTCCTGGCCTGAAGTGTGGGATGCTGAATTTCACCCTGTTTCTGTTACCACAGCTCCTACGCTGGCTGGGTTTTCCAGTACGTTTTTTTTATCCACTCTCTATGCTAGTGCATTCCAGCCTTGAATTTCAATATCAGTCTTCAAAATCAGAAGATTACAGTGTCATGTTCCTGTTCTCTCTGTCATAACAAGTGTGGAAATACTGCATTTATGCTTAATTTGGAGGTACAGCTCTCCAGAACTTTGCAGCTACCTTTCCTGAGGCCTGCCATTTCTCCTTCACGTTTTTATGGAATCCCCCCCCCCCCCCCATTTTGTGGCAGTATCTCAGCTGCTTAACTGTTACCTAGATAAGATCTACAGCATTCTTTAAGCAAGAAAGCTAGAATAAAAAGCCAACAGATTACTTTATCATCTTTTAAATAATTCTGGAAAATTTGTGACTTTGTATTACTAATCCTTCCCATTCTGGGTCAGATGTTTCCCCGTTACCCTGATTCTAAGCTTATTTTTATATCCTTCTCCTGAGGAGTCTGTGCTCCTCTGAATATAGAGATCTGCCGCCCCACTTTGGGAAGGAGGTTTCTTTGGGTGATGCTGGACACCTTTCAGACTCTTCTAAAGAACTTCCACGCCGCCTCATTCAGGTCTCAACTCTTCAGTCTAGATGACTGAATCGACTAACTCCTCTTAATTCCTTGAAGCAGAGAATAAATTATCACTTCTCAGTTTCCAGGCTAAAAAGATCTTTCTGACAAAATACAAACGGCTGAGACCGGATTCATGTTCAATAACCATGCATATCAGCAAGCTCTCAAAATAATTAAGTGCTGCAGTGATAAAGAACAAAGACCATTCAGTGGCACAGTTCATATGCATTCAGTTGCAGCATTGCTGCGTGCCTTCCTTTTAATTTGTTTTTAGCCCAAATGCTATCAAAAGTCCTGAGTTCCAGGTTGTCAATAAGCTTCTGAAATGGCTGTTTCTGGCATTCTGCCCTGGCCACATTTAGCACACTGCAGAGCAGAGTTTAACAAACATCTGTTGGGTCAAGCTTTTTGTTGACCACAGGAGGTTAAATGGTTAGGACCTGCCGATTTCTCTACAAAATGTGTCTAGACTTGTGAATTTTTACTATACTTTTGCATATGGCTTGAATGCTCATGGCAGACGACTTATATAACAGTGCAGTCATGCCACAGCATTTGGAGTTAATTCTCCACTCTAAAATATTATTCAGCATACTTGAGCCAATGTTCTTGTTTTCAAACCCACTGACATGTATATACATTGGTTTTCTGTGCAACAAAAGACAGATTTGTGCTTCCTTCCTAACTTCCTTTGACACCACAACTTTGTGGTTGAGTGGAGCACAACAATGTCTGACTTTGGGGTCTACTTCATCTTTTATCCTGCCTGGAGTGCTATAATTCAGGCGTCTCCCAACATTGGCCTGTCTGCCTTATACCTACTCAGCAATTCTAAGTAATTATAATTTTTGGAAAAGCTGGTACAAAGAACATGCTGTGAATTACTCTGAAGGTCAGTCATTATTTCTGTGCTTCTTGGGAACAGTGATCCCACTTGTGCTAGGGACCGAGTGAATCACTTGGAAACTCAGGTTCTTGTTCCTGTGAGGTTTACTTGCACAAAGTTAAGCAAACCTCCTTCACCACAACTCTCTTCCACTTCTTACACCCTCAGCTATGCTGGATTTTACAGAACAGCATGTGTGTCTCTTCTTTTGGTTCAGGATTGTGTTGTCTGGTCCTTCACACTAGAGGAAAGAAAAGCTTTAGAAAGGGGAAAAGAGGCATCTTGGTAAATTAACACGGTAGTTTTGGTAAGAGTGCAGAACTGGGAGCTGGAGGAAGGAATAAGCTCAGTCTCTCCTTCTGAAAGCTCTGACTCCTGTGTGCTCCAGTCCTTCATTGTTATGCCCTCCGCACAAAACATGAAGGATAGCTAAGTATTGGTTCTCTACTATCACTTTGCAAATAATAGAAATATTGAAAGTTGATTTTTATCTGAAGTTTGGAAAGGAAATCGTGTCTCCAGAATAGCAGACACCCCCTCCCCCTGCCACATCTCCCACCATCCCTAATTCACTATGCGATAGCTATGCAAGAGTGTCAGCTCTGTTTCTCTGGCATATTCCTAATCACTGTGCCTTCTTTTTTTTCTGTGACAGTGGGAGAGATGGAGATCAGGAATCCTGTTCTGTTGCTTTTGGGTAGATACATAAATTACCAGCACAGTGTCTACTGAAATCTTCTTAAGCAGCTTTTGCAGGATAAAAGATAAGAATTTACTCCTGACTTAAACGAGAAAGGCCTGTGCTGAGCATCTAAAGATCTGTCGCTCAGCTCCTCCCAGTGATCTGAGAGGGAAGGGTACTTGATAATTGTATGTGACAAGGTTAGTCCAATTTCTTTTTTCCAAAACTGAATTGTTAGAAAAATTCCCTTTAAAGCAAGTGCGTTATAAAAAACAACAAACAAACACACCCCTAGCCTCTAGATTACGCAGTGTTTTGGAGAGAAAAACAAAATGGAGGTTTTCCATTCCTACCAGTTTGAGTAAGCCTTTGGTGTCACTTCAGACACTGATGGGTTGACTGCGCACCTCAGTCAAGTTAATTCATCAGAGTTTTAAAAAGACACTGTGCTTGCTTCGTACAGTTTACCTCTCCATTCATAAGCAGAAAGCTACAGTTCAGCTGTCTCCTAAACTCACTGTAAAACCACCTGGAAAGAACTTAGTGGTGAGTTTGTGTCAAGGTAAGGTAAGGTTTCTTCTCCTATGTGAACTTAAATGAAAGACCCAAGGACAGAAGATAAACCTGAAAATAAACTGCAGCTGATCAGTTCTCATTGGATTAAAATGGGTCCTAAGCTCTTCGGAGGAGAAAGCTGCGGTTTCCCCCCATGTTTAAATATGATGGAAGGAAAGACATTTCACTCACTCACACCCCCGAGAGTGAGAGCGGGTTGTTGCTTGGCCATAGACTGGAGATGAACAGGGCATGTTCGCAAGGCACTGAAGTATATTAACCTACCGATTTGGGATTTCATCCTTGCTCCTGTACCTTTGTGTTCCTGCTTTGCGGTGCCAAGGTGACAAACCAGACTCTTTCGCTGGGCTCCCTGGTAGCGTTCCCCATCACCTGAAGGGACTGCTCTAAAAATGCAGACCTGTAGTGGTCCGTGGTTGAAAGTGTCTTTATTCTCCCTGGGGTCTGGATTTTACAGCTTTCATTCTACTCTGGTAATTCTGCTGTTGGCCCGTTTTTGTTAGGCTTGTCTTTGAGCACGGTTGTTGTCAGCGGGGAAGGCTGGGAGGCTTTCAGCAGACTTCCGTTCATTGTTTCTTTCAAACATCCGATGTTATCTCATCTGCCTTCATGTTATTAAATATGTGTGCTGTCCTGGAATCACTTAACCTCTCCCCATTCACGTGCCTGCAATGCCCTGCTCAGATCCTGGCCGTTTAGGGATTGCAAGCAGGCAATTTTTTTTTCATTTCAGTGGGATTTTGGACAAGTAGATGCTCTATGAATATATTGTGAAGTTGCAACTAAGCATTTACAGAGAGTAATAGCTTTAAGACTATTTTCTGCTTTTCTCTTTTCCTGTTTTTTCTTTTTCCCTTTAAGAAGGGAACAAAAAAAAATGGTCACACCGCTAAGCTCTAATTACAGTAGCTTCAGAGAGACCTGCTTGATTTGCCTTTTGAGCTCTGCGCCATGTCAGGTAGTTTTTGATCAAATGTGTTCCTGCCAGCACTCAGTCGTTAGCATTCAGTCTAAGTTAGTCACCAGTGAATTATGGTCTGTGATATGGTCCAGGTCCCATTCTCTAGTTCTTTTTCTCTTTATTGATTTCCATTCTCGTTTTCATTATTGCCCTGGTCTCTCACTGCATGCTTCCTAGTGCTTTTATTTTATAGCTTTCCAGAATGAATATCCATGAGTCACAATTTGAAATAAAATGCTAATAATGACATTGTGCAACACTTTGAAATAAACATTTCTGAGGTTGTTCCTTAAGCGTTTTAAGTGGCACACTTTGAGAAAAATCATACCACTCTACAATGATAAGGCAGGAGGAAAAAAAAAAGGCTGGTAAACTTTAACATTTTAGTTTAAATTCCTCATTCTTGAGTAGGTTTGCCAGCATCAGGCAGAGAGAAAAAATTTTCTTGGCCATTCCCTTTAAGCAGAAATCAAGTAATTAAATAATAACTGGTGCAGAATTAAAAATATGATATAATTGTATGCTTTTTCCTAATCTACACAGATCTGAAAAAATGGCTAAATAGTGTCGTGTCCCCCTCCCCCGCGTTCCTGTCTTTATCAGTGTGCGAAAGTCAAATGTTAGCTCCTTCTGGTTCTTTGGAGGAATGTAACATGGTATGGCTACAGAGCCAGCCATGGTATTAAAATAGAGCGTGGACTACTACAACACTCAAAACTTGCTAGTTTGTCACAGTCTCTAGTGAACTGTTGGGTCTATATTTCTGGGTTTGTTTCTAGACTGAGAGATTTGCCCACTCCCCTTTATTTCACTAATTTGCTTTTCCCTGGATGTGATATTTTAAAGACCCACTGATGGAAGAGGGGGAGCACTTTTGGTAAAAAATTGTGTGCCCCTTGTCTTCCTTTTCTTGACAACAGCTGTCTTGAAACTTAATGAGATCGTGGGATGCAGCTGCAGCTGCCGATGTTTAATGATATGCTTTGCAGCAGTGCTAATCCCATCCTCGCTCCTGATTTTTAATGAAATAATTGAGATGATGTCATCTGAATATTACAATTTTGATAATTAGGTTCCAGGAGGGAAGTCTCCTCAGCTGTGCTTGCTGTCATTGAGGAATAGCAAATCTGGCAGCAAATAACTTGCTGGAGTTGGTGACTAAAACTTTCGGTAATTTGTCCTTAAAACAGAAAAACCCCAAGCTAAACAAATACTGTAAGAGGAGAAAACTGTCTCTTACTGCTCATCTCATAGTGTTTTCATTTATTTGTTAAAATTTTTGCGGTGGGATTGGTATATCAGACACTTTCTGAGCTTTGTTTCTTCAGCTCATATATTTTGAAGGCTTTTTACCCATGCAGTTTGTTCTCAACGATACACTGGGGTGTGAAACGTGTTATTATTTGGGCAGAAGCCCTCTGCTCACTCTGCAGTGAGTGCTGAGAGGATCTTTCCTGCCTGTTGCTCTGAGCGAGGAAGGAATTTATCTTTCTTCTAAACTTCCTACCTTCAAAATCCTTTAATATTCAAAACTAGACTATCCTCATTTTGAATTACTGTCAAAACGTATTTTAAGGCCCTGGAACTTTATGGCTGAAGGTCTAAGCTTATCTCTGCTTATTACAAGATGAAATTTTTCATTTAAGGCAAATTGCCTCCAGTCCGTCATGAGGATCTTGGTGTCTTCCTCTACAGAACCTGGTGCTAGCCTTTGTCACTGGCAGAGTGCTGGGCTAAACTGGCTTAGTCTCAAACAGGGTGGAAATGCTTTTGACCCCTCACAGACAGGTGAGAATCGCCTCACAATCACAGGCCTTGATTCTCATGGGGGACTTCAACTACCCTGATATCTGCTGGGAAGGCCACACAGCCGGGCACATACAGTCCAGGAGGTTCCTCCAGTGCATTGATGACAACTTTTTGACTCAGGTGGTGGAGGAGCCTACAAGGAGAGGTGCTTTACTGGACCTGATACTGACAAACAAAGAGGGACTGGTGGAGGTTGTAAAGGTTGGGGGCAGACTGGGCTGCAGCGATCCTGAGAAGATAGAGTTCAGGATTAAGTGTAGAATAGACAAAATGACAAGTAGAGTTGAAACCCTAAACTTCAGGAGGGCTAAATTTGATCATTTCAAAGAATTGCTTGGGCAAATCCCATGGGAAAGGGCTCTAGAGGGTAAGGGGGCTCAAGAGAGCTGGCTGCTATTTAAGCGTCACCTCCTCCAAGCTCAGGATCAGTGCATCCCAAAGAGAAAGAAATCAGGCAAGGGGAGAAGGAGACCTGCATGGCTGAGCAGGGACCTTCTGAAAAGGCTCAGGTGGAAGAAAGCAGTTTACAATAGGTGGAAGAAGGGGCTGACTGCTTGGGAGGAATACAAGAATGCTGTCAGGGTATGCAGGGAGGAAACAAGGAAAGCCAAGGCAGCCTTGGAATTGAACCTGGCGAGGGATGTCAAGGCCAACAGGAAGGGTTTCTTTAAGTATATAGGAGACAAAAGGAAAACTAGGGAAAATGTGGGCCCGTTGTTGAATGAGACAGGTGCTGTGGTGACGGATGATGCAGAGAAGGCGGAGTTGCTAAATGCCTTCTTTGCTTCTGTCTTCACTGTTCGGGCCAGTCCTTGTGAGACCCCGACTTTGCAGGTAACAGAGAAAGTCTGGGGGAAACAAGACTATCCCTTGGTTGACAAGGAGCACGTTAAAGATCAGTTAGATAAATTGGATATACATAAATCCATGGGGCCTGATGGGATGCACCCTCGGGTGCTGAGGGAGCTGGGGGAAGTCATTGCTGGGCCTCTCTCCATTATCTTTGAAAGGTCCTGGAGGACAGGTGAGGTGCCTGAGGACTGGAGGATAGCCAATGTCACTCCAGTCTTCAAAAAGGGCAGGAAGGATGACCCGGGAAACTACAGGCCGGTCAGCCTCACCTCCATCCCTGGGAAGATGATGGAGCAGCTTGTTCTGGGAGTCATCTCAAAGCACCTGGATGAAAAGAAGATTATCAGAAGTAGTCAACATGGATTCACCAAGGGGAAGTCATGTCTGACTAATCTGATAGCCTTCTATGACAAAGTAACTAGATGGGTGGATGAGGGGAGGGCAGTGGATGTTGTCTACCTTGACTTTGGCAAGGCTTTCGACACTGTCTCCCACATCATCCTCACAGGAAAGCTTAGGAAGTGTGGCTTAGATGAATGGACGGTGAGGTGGATTGAGAACTGGCTCACAGATAGAGCTCAGAGGGTTGTGGTTAGTGGCGCAGAGTCTAGTTGGAGGTTAGTAACAAGTGGTGTCCCTCAGGGGTCAGTACTGGGCCCAGTTTTGTTCAACATATTCATCAATGATCTGGATGAAGGGATAGAGTGTACCATCAGCAAGTTTGCTGATGACACAAAACTGGGAGGAGTGGCTGACACGCCAGAAGGCTGTGCTGCCTTACAGCGTGACCTCGCCAGGCTGGAGAGTTGGGCAGAAAGAAACCTTATGAAGTTCAACAAGGGTAAGTGTAGGGTACTGCACCTGGGGAGGAATAACCCCATGCACCAGTACAGGTTGGGGGCTGACCTCCTGGAGAGCAGCTCTGTGGAGAGGGACCTGGGAGTCCTGGTGGACAACAGGATGACCATGAGCCAGCAATGTGCCCTGGCGGCCAAGAAGGCGAATGGCATCCTGGGGTGCATCAAGAAGAGTGTGGCCAGCAGGTCGAGGGAGGTCATCCTCCCCCTCTACTCTGCCCTGGTGAGACCGCATCTGGAGTACTGTGTCCAGTTCTGGGCTCCCCAGTTCAAGAAGGACAGGGAACTGTCCTTTGCTGGAGAGGGTCCAGCAAAGGGCAACGAAGATGGTTAGGGGATTGGAACATCTCTCCTATAGAGAAAGGCTTAGGGACTTGGGTCTCTTTAGTCTAGAGAAAAGAAGATTGAGGGGGGATCTTATTAATACTTACAAATACTTAATGGGAGGATGCCAGGGGGATGGGAGCAGTCTTTTTTCAGTGGCGCCCAGTGATAGGACGAGGGGTAATGGGCATAAACTTGAACATAGGAAGTTCCATCTTAACATGAGAAGGAACTTCTTTACTTTGAGGGTAGTGGAGCACTGGCACAGGCTGCCCAGAGAGGTTGTGGAGTCTCCCACTCTGGAGACATTCAAAACCCGCCTGGACGCTGTCCTGTGCAACATGCTGTAGGTGACCCTGCTCTGACAGGGGGGTTGGACTAGATGATCTCCAGAGGTCCCTTCCAACCCTAACGATTCTGTGATTCTGTGATTCTGTGAAGTGTCGTGATTGAAGGAAATCAGCAACTCCTGAATTTTAAGCAGTACTGTGAGGTTCTAGAAGAGGTACCTATGAACTAAATATAAGATCTAGGGGAAAACGGGTAGAAACTGTAAAATGGCTGGCATGGGAGTTTCTGCATGGTCCCCAATAGTAATCAGAAAGACGTTTTGGAGGCACGTGCGAGATGATGATACACTTGTCTCTATTTTCAGGAAGATGTATAAAGTGTAGCTTCTTAACTGTCATTGCAAGAGAGGGGCAATGTCATCAGGAAAGGGGAGAGGATGGAGTGGCCTCAGTTTTGTCTAGAGGTTTCTTTGCCCTTTGCTAGGAGGCTGGTGAACCTGCTGGTGTGATGGCTCTGCAGGCAGAAAGACCTCCTGAGACTGAAGGTCACAGCTCTTCTGTCCCACTCGGGTGGGTGGCTTGGGAGGAAGCTCCAGGCGTGCAAGCAGAGGCTGCAGACCTCCCATTCGGGGTGACCGGGTGAGGAGCAGGCTAAGTATTAGCAGAGGAGTTGATACATGGCATAAGGACAGGCAGATGAAAGGGAGAATCATTTGCTCTGGGGGAGGCAGTCTGGATTTTCCCTTACTGGTAATGATGGACACACTTGCTTCAATGTTTTGACCTGGGAGACAACTGCAGGAGGGTTAGTGAAACAAAAATTAACAGATAGTTTTTTGGTGTAATTGATTAGCACTCAGTATACATTTATTTTTGGTAGAATAGTGTTTCCTAGTAATTTGTATTTTTTCAAGAATGGATTTAATTGATTTACCTGTTTTGACAACAGTGCCTCTGAAGGTCAGACATGAATAAAAAACCCACCTCAAACTGTCAATTTTTTTTGCTTTTCTGCTTTGAAGTTACTAATTTAGTCAAATTAATAGGAATTACAAAACTGTTGGTGGATGGGTGCCTACTGTTTATGACTGTAAAGATAAAATTCAATATTAGAGAAGGGACAAGCATCTGAAACGCTTGGATAATTTAAACACCAGTACGAAACATTGGTTGTCTGAGGCAAATCTGTCTTTATTTGACTTTAAAATGCTTGTTGAGCTAATATGCAGCTGAGCGATTACTAATTGGCCCATGACATCAGAGCAGTGGGATAACCTGGAAGTAATGAAAGGACTTTAGTGTTGTTTGAGTGAGGTCATACCCCTATGAATGAGAACTGCTGCACTGAAAATTAGGTGTGTGGCAATAGCAGCCCCTGACCAGATACTAAAATATCTTCTTTTTTTTTTTTTTTTTTTTTTGGTATTTCTTTCAGCTTTCTGTCCAGAAATAGGTGTTCTTTCTGACTGCTGGCAGGAATGGACAGGCTGCAAATTTATCATCATAAAATGTGTTTGTGAATCCGCCTTAGAGGGTATTGTTGATTTTTGCTAGGTGTGTTCACCTTGAAAGAACAGTAATGTACTATTCTTATGTTTATACAAGATTTCTGGGTGGAGCAGAAAAATACTTGGCTTTAAACCAGATGGCTCATGGAGAGTGTGAATTTATTCTTTAACATGTGACTCTGAGACTTCATTGTATGTAAGCAACATAGTCATCAATCGACTTTATTTTTTTTAGATTATTTTGTAGCACTTGTTCATAGGAGCAGTATGGTGTGGCTATATATGCCTGAAAGTCCTGCATCTGATTGTTAAAGGTTGGGAATTCAGGCTGGATATGCATTATTTCTGTAGGTCTGAAAGTTAGCAGAAATGGAGATCAAATTGTTTTTCCTTATTTTTCTGTTGTTTGATACTGTTTATGATTAAATAATTTATGAAATACTGTTACGAAAACCTCCAATTTTTGGATTACACAGAGTGTATTTTCTAAAGTAAGAGAGGCATTGGTCCTTAAGTGTTACTCCCCTTAAGTGTGGGTTTTCTACAAGTTGTAAATTGTTGTGGATGTTGTGAGCATGCTGCTCTCTTGTCATGATGCCAGAAGCATCTGGTGGTTTTGCATAATAAAATGTTCCACTTTCAGTAACCTGTGATGCTGCATCAAGATGGAAACTGAGAGATACAAAGTTTCATGTCAGCTTTTTTAGTGACTGTACAGTATTTGCGTCCTTCATGCTATGAATGAATCTGTGTTCCTTATGCTACCGTGCACTGCAACTACCCTTCATATATTTTTACAAATAAAAGAATGGAAAATTTGCAGGGAATATACCTAATTATTGTAAATGACAAAATCATCCATACAGTAGGATTATTTCTCTCACTTGATACATGAAGAGGCTTTATTACTTCTCAAGTGCTGTAATATTGAAGTCACAGATATTGTCATGGATGTAACCAGTGATTCAGAAATGAGTTTGCTAGTTGTAATGGTTTTATTTAACTGGAGAGATAGGTCTGCTCATGCAAGAAGAAAAGCTTGGGAAGGGGACAGGTTCAGTAAGATCTGTAAATCTGGGCATACTTGCCTGGACCATTTAGTTAGTGATGATCTGGTCAGCGAAGGCTGGTGTGTGTGAGTTCATTCATTCGGTTGCCCATTGATTTGGGCCATTTGTAAGGTGTCTGCTGTAGAGTTAGGTGAGTTGCTTGCTTAGCTACGTTGACTGCATGAGTAAGATCTCCATTGAGCATCCGGGGGGAATTTGAACACCTCCAAGGATGAAGACTGTGACCTCTCTGGGCATCTGTTCTGGGGTTTGACCACCCTCATGGGACCGGAGCGGGAGGGATAAAAAAGTAATTCCATATGTCTAGAGAAGAATATCCCAGGCTGAGTTTTCCAGCTGTAGGCAGTGTAGGTGGGACACAGCTGCATGGGTCTCTGGCTAGTGGGAAGTGCTGAGCTGGGGTTTGATGGCTGCAACCCAAACTGTGGTAAGAAATACCCATGCAACTCTGTCATAAGGAAATATATGCTGCATCCTGCAGTACTGCCAAACTGTTTACAGTATAAAGTGTATCTAGAGTTGAATTTAGGTGTTGCATTCGTTTTACTGGTCTGCTGCATTTTTACTGCATTGTTTTTCATGGAATCTCTTCCATCAAGACCAGACTTGATCAAATGATCGCTGGTGATACCAAACTGGGAGGGGGAGCTGACACTCCAGAGGGCCGCGCTGCCATCCAGCGTGACCTGGACAGGCTGGAGAGCTGGGCAGAGAAGAAACCAATGAGGTTCAACAAAATCAAGTGCAAGGACCTGCACCTGGGGAGGAAGAATGCTAAGCACCAGTATAGGTTAGGGGTGGACCTCCTGGGAAGAAGTTCTGAGGAGAAGGATTTGGGGGTCCTGGTAGACAGTAAATTATCCATGAGCCAGCAATGTGTCCTTGTTGCCAGAAAGGCCCATTGAATCCTGGGCTGCATAGGGAAGAGTGTGACCAGTAGGTCGAGGGAGGTGATTCTCCCCCTCTACTCTGCACCGGTGAGGCCACAACTAGAATACTGTGTCCAGTTTTGGGCTCCCCAGTTCAAGAGGGACAGGGAACTGCTGGAGCGAGTCCAGCAAAGGGCAACCAAGATGATTGAAGGATTGGAGCATCTCCCTTATGAGGAAAGGCTGAGAGAGCTGGGACTCTTTAGCCTGGAGAAGAGAAGGCTGAGGGGAGACCTTATTATTGCTTACAAATATCTGAAGGGTGGGTTGAAGGAGGATGGAGCCAGACTCTTTTCAGTGGTTCCCAGTGACAGGACGAGGGGCAATGGGCACAAGTTGGAACATAGGAAGTTCCGTTCCAATACACGGAAAAACTTCTTTGCGGTTTGGGTGACAGAGCACTGGAACAGGCTGCCCAGGGAGGTTGTGGAGTCTCCTTCTCTGGAGATTTTCAAGACCCGCCTGGATGCAGTCCTGAGTAATGTGCTCTAGGCAGTCCTGCTTTGGCAGGGGAGTTGGACTAGGTGATCTCTAGAGGTCCCTTCCAACTCTGAAGATTCTGTGATTCCGTGAAATCCAAAGTGATTAGGACTCACACAGCATTATTTCGCTTGCGTGTAAGGGGGTGAGGAGGTCCTGAGAAATGTCCGCTTTCTCATAAGAAAACAAACATCACATCTCAAAATGATGCCCCTATATTTACTGGAACAAGCACCAGGATGAAGCTACCCCTTTTAATTTTGGCCAGGTGATGGGATTTAAGAGTTTCTGGTCTAATGGGAGTTCAAGAACTTCTCTGTGAAGATGGATCTCTCTCGACGAATGTGAATTTTTGTTTCCATGAGTCCATCAGTGTTGCTGTTGTACACTGCTGTAGACAAGCACTTCTCCGCTGGTGGGCTGGGATGCTCCAGGGTCATAAAATACAGTTAGGCCTTAAATTTGAAGGCACACCATGCTGTCTAAAAATCCAACAATTGTACTCCAGTACACTTGACTAATAAAGACTAGTGTTCTGTCACTTGGCTACGCACCCTTTTCTATAATAGATATAATAAAATAGTTAGCATGTTATTTATGTGATTAAGTATGATTTTTTTTCTGTAGCTTGTTTTGTGTTTAATGTTGATAATTTTCTATCCCAGATAGGTTTTTTTTCCAGTACTTCTTATATAACTCTTGCAACTTGCTCTGTTGTATTTGAAGAAAAGACCAGTTATGTTTTTAATGTGATATCAAATTTTATTAAACTTTATTTAGCAAAATACATTTCCACCTTTTTTATAAACAATTTTTTGACAATTATTTTCCCTTGAAAAGGGGCAATAAGCAACTAGCGTATTGGTTTGGGCATTTTTTGGGTGTGATGTCTTTTTTTTTTTTTTTTGTTAGAAATTGTTTGCTTGTTCGGTGTTGATTGCCTGCCTGTTGCTGTTCTAAGGCTTTAGAAACACTGTTTTGAAGGAAGAAGTAATCTGTCATGATGAGTTTCCTTTCCTTTTTTTCTCCTGCTGGATTGAGTGGTCCGAGAAAAGATACTTCTCCCTAAGGTGCTCTATTTGTAGAGAAGTGGCTACCACATCAATGCTGTTTTAACTTTGGCAGTAGGTATTCGTCTGTCCGGTTCTTAACTTCATGAAGTCAGATTTTAGGAGATGATGCTGCCTGTTCTACCTATGGTAATTCATTCTCTTGAAAAACAGAACCTCATTCTTTATATGATTTGTTTGCTTTCTGCTTTCTCAAGAGTATTAATCTTATTTTCAGTCACTCTCCTGAGAGTAAGTCCTTTCAAGGTAGCTTGCTGCCTCTGAAACTTTTCATAATAACTTCATGCTACAGCTCCTGTTGCTTCACAACGTGCTATCATATGTTTGTCTTTTAAAATAAGAACTGAAGCTCTACCTCCTTTTTGCAGTTTTTAAAAGCAAACTTTCTTGGGATGTGGGCTTTTGAAAATTAAACTTGCAAGTTTCAAGTTCTATTTCAAAGGAAGACATAATGCCTTTTTGAGAATGCTTTGCTTCCCTGCAAGCTTCGACTTCTTATACATCAGAGGCGATACCTTGGGGAATCAGTGTTCCGTTCAAAGAAACAGACGTGCAGATTATAATGATTTCTACTATCAGGAAAGATCGTGATGTGGGATTTCTGTATTTCAGTGATGTTAGAGGAGAATTGTCATTAAAAACTCACTCGTTTCTAATAATTTTTGTTTTGCCTTCAGCTGGCCAGCTTGTAAAGCCAGGTTGAATCACTGAGGAGTTTTGAAATGCTATGAGAAAGACATCTGTAAAAGTGAATTATTTCATGTATGTAACTGAAGGTGCATATGACATAACTAAAAAAAGATGAAAACTGAAACACAAAGTTAAGTAATGTGCTGCCTTTCGAGAACAGGAGCATCATCTGCGAGACCCAAAAGATGATGAAATATGCCTTCAACATTCTTCATACTTCAGTATGAAGTCAATACTTCATAAAAGCCGTGTTATCTTGCTGTGGATGATTCCTTCCGTGACCAATTCTGGTCTATTATCTTTGTGCTGCTGTGGAGCTCGCAATCCCTTTTTTCCTATTCTCTGGGAACTGTGTTCACTTGTATCACCCATGGGACACTGTGATAGGTATGCACTGCTCTGCTGGAATTCCTGGTCATAAAAGCTTTGGAAAGTTTTTTTATTGAGTTCTTGTCTGACTTATTCCTGTATTCATAGAAGACTGTCTTCCATTGCAGAATCTAAATGTAGCTGAGATCATGTAGCTTTTGTAATTTAGATTACACACCTTTTTGTGGAGGTTTGTTTGTTTTGTCTTTTTTAAAAATTGTTGTATGTTTACTACATACCACTGTTGTTGCAAGTTGGTCAGCTTCATGAGCTTATTTTGGAGCCACAGCATAAAATGTTTTTGTTTAAAAAAGAACAGAAAAGTCAGAACTTAAATGCCTACATTTGTGAAGTCTTAAGCTGTATTTGTAAGTCTGTTTAAAAACCAAACCAAACCAAAACCCCAACAACAAAACAAAACCCAAACTTTTTGTTTAAAAACCAAACCAAAACCCTAAGATTATCCACAGATCTTTGTGGGGCAAAAATAGTTTTTAGTAATGTCTTCTAAATTGTCTTGACTATGGGGAAAAGTAACTTTGGCACCTAGTTTAATATCTCTCCCTGCTTGTTTGTTTGGAGCCTTTTGTTGGCTTCCGTTTAGCTGGAATATAGACTGGAGAAGTTAAAGCAGTGACCCTGCCAGCCTGGTGCTCTGGGATTGGAGCTGCCTCCTGTTTTTTACGGATGTGAAATCAGACTTCACCTATGGGGGGACTGAAACACAGCTCTGTTTGCTTGAACTTGTGCTCATAATAGCAGTCTGCCTTCAGCACAGGGATGCAATTACTTAAGAGGACACTCATAAAGTGGGAACAAGCACGCCATGGGCATAATGTAGCATTTCTATTGATTTCTCTTTTCGTTTGCCACAAATCTTGTGTTCAAGTGTAACATCCTTCTAAGATCTGGTACTGGAGAATTTGTAAGAGCTCTCCCATCACTGTTGCTACTTGTCTCTCAAGGGTGGAGATGTTCTCGATGTGCTGCCTAGTAGTCTGCTGTGCAAACTCTTTGCTATCTAAGAGTTCACTTAGGTGAGGGATGGAAGAGAATAAGCTGTTTCAGAGGGATACACAAAAGTATTGTGGAGATGTAGTTTTTCAAGTAATAACTACTTGTAATTCAGTGGTCTACAGCACTTCAGATGGTGTAGAAAGCTTACATGTGACTTAACGCACAAGAACAAATTGGCACCATAATAGCTAAATTAATATTCATACGAGTCCAGGCTCACATCAGACCTGAATGCCAGTGAAAAAGCAGAAGAGAAGTTTACGAAGGGTTGTAGCTAAAAAGATGACAGTGCTGGCAAACACTGGGTGTAGTCCTATGACTGATGTCTCCTTACTGTGTTATAAGTTAGGAAGGCTGCAGCTGGTGGGCTGAGCTGTGGTCTTGGGAAACCTGGGTACAATTTTTGGAGTCTTCACTCCTCCTGGAATAGTGTGGAGCTGAGAGGCTGGGAAGTTGGGTGCAGGAGGAGACTTGTATGGGCCATAGGACAGAAGGGGAAAACTTTTATTTAGGTAGCTGTTCAAAGGCTCAGGAACCTTTTTGCAAGTGTCTTGCAGAGAATTGGTGAATCTCTTCGTTCTGTACACTCTCCTCTTTTTCATACCATCTTGACCTCCCTTCTTCATTTGAATAACTACAGGGCAAAATAAATGATTTTGAAACCACAGTAAGCTCCTTTACGAAATAGAAAGATATTAAGCTGAAACTTTTTGGTGTTGTGGCCTTTTCATGTGGATAGTGAACAGCGATTATGTTGTCAGAAAGGCATTATTTTTGTGCATTCGCTTAATTTACTGTGTGGTAGGTTTTTGTTTGTTTGTTTGTTTTTTCCCTAAGTAGTTCTTTATTTGTAGAGGACTCCATTTAAAAAAAAAAAAAAAAAGATTCTAGGGGATGAGAAAGAGGCTGTTTTTCAAAAATACATGAGTGAGCATCGTTGCTCAAAGGCCAAATGTAAATGGTGGTTAGTATATAATGACACTCACAGTGATGAATAATCAAGTTACTTGAAAACTCAAAGATTTTGTAAATACATTTTGTAAATACATGTTTCCCACTGGTGAAATCATTAGAAGAGAAATGGAAGCAACTGAAAACTGAAGAAAAAAAACTTGCATTTGATGTATCATCAAAATATTCTACATAATTCATGGAACGGGTTGCATTCATACTTTTTGTATTAATCATAAGAATTATTTGCATTATTAAAGGCTATCAAGGATATTTTTTTTAAAGCAAATAATGTTCAAGTAACATTTCCTATTGTGTTTACTGAATTCACGATTTATAATAAGCAGTTTAAGATTTTTTTAAAGTATCTTTTTGTGGTAATGTACTGGGTAGGATTTAATATTAATTAATGTGGAACTACAGATGGCAAAGGGAGACATTTCAAACCTGCTGCAAGTTTGTGTTCATTATAAATGATCTTATTTCTTGCAGACCGTTGGTATTTTGCTGTGTCCTGGTTCCATGCAACTGCAGTGACTATTTCGAAATTATAACCTGTTATCTTGATAGTTTGGTTTTATTTTTCTTTTATGCTGGGAAGTGGTGAAGGACTCTTAACGATATGTAGGTGTGGGAAATTCACCCTTTGGCCACATTATAACTTTTTTTTTTTTTTTCCCACTGGATCACTGCTTCCAGGCTGGACCTTGGGTTGGCTGCCCATCAAACTCTGCACTTTCCCTTACCACCCTGGTGCACCTATGCTGCTGGAGCCCTCCATGCGGTGTCGTTCCAGGAACACGGTGTGACTTGGGCTGCAGCCACCTGGCAGCAGAAGGCACCGGTGGGAGAAGCCTCGTGCAGCAGCCGAGCTGTGGTGCTATAAGGCTGCTCCGGCATGTGCCAGGCCCTTCTTTCTGTCCCTCAGGGTGTCTGACAGGCAGCCCTCTGCCATCCTGCCTGCTGTCTGCTCCCCATCAAAGGGGATGTAACAGTAATAAGAGCACTGTGCAAAGCATCATGACTGCCCACGTGGCTAGGAAGGAGCAATTTGCTGCTAGTGAGCACAGGCTGGGATTTGACTTTGGATTAGCATGGTGGACAGCCTTCCCCTTCTGCCAGTGCTTGCTGCTTTTCCTGTGCATGTTGAAGCATACGCCGTAGGGCAGGCATGGCACAAACAGCAGCCCTCCTCATTTCACCAAATTGACTTGCAGGAGGGGGGTTTGAACCAGTCCTTGCTCATTTTCCAGACTAATTTTGCTTTCCTGCTAAGAATCACGCTGTAACAGAGCTCTCCTGCCAGTCTTCTCCTTGCATTCTCCTTTTTAAACCTCCCTGTGCTGCCTCCCTGTCCTGTCCCAGCCTTCCTGTGCAGCCTGCCCCAGCTGTAGTTTCCTGTTTGTCCCAGTTGTCATCTCCCAACTTTTCACCATCCTCCCACTCTCTTCCCTTTTCAGTTATCAGGTCACCTTCTACTTCACCATCTTTGAGTACCCAGTGCCAAGGACACCCTAAGATGAGGAGGATGGTCTCATTGATTTGAGAGAAGGGAGGGGGGGGGAGACTGGCAAAGGCAACATTGCTGTTTGGAGTTTTCCCTTATAACTTGTGTTAGCTTGTTGGCTGTGTCAGAGGGCAGGCCAGCACCTTGGGTTTTTTGGCTGCAGAGGGAGTTTTTAACTTCTGGAGGCCTTTCAGGGTACACAGGTGCAAAAGACTTGATTGAGTAGACAGAAAGGAGAGTTTTATAGCTGTGCTGGGTTGACCTTGGCTAGCTACCAAACACCCACCCAGCTGCTCTCTCACTCACCCTCCTTAATAGGACAGGGGGGAGAAAATAAGATGGAAAAGCTCGTGAGTTGAAGTAGACAGGGAGATCACTTGCCAGTTAGTGTCGCAGGCAAAACTGATTTGACTTGGGGAGAATTAATTTCATTTATTGTCAGTCAGAATAGAGTTGGATGGTGAGAAATAGAGATGAAAACTTAAATCCCTTCTGCCCCCATCTCACCTCATCTTCTTCCGGGGCTCATTATCACTCCTTCATTCCCAACTCATCTGCCTCTTCACCCCACCCAGAGTGGCATAGTGGGAAGGGGAATGGAGGGCTGTGGTCAGTCCAGAGCAGCTCTTCTCTGCGGCGCTTTCCTCCTCACGCTTTTCCCCTGCTCCAGTGTGGGTCCTTCCCAGGGGCTGTGGTCCTTCAGGAAATGCCACGTGCTGCGGTGTGGTCTCTGTGGGCTGCAGGGGGACAACCTGCTCCACCATGGTCTCTTCATGGGCTTCAGGGGAGTCTCTGCACCAGTGCCTGGAGTGCCTCTGCCTCCTCCTTTCACTGTGGTGTCACAGGGCTGTTTCTCACACTGTTCTCCTCGCTGCTGTGTAGTGTTTTGCCCTTTTTTAAAATACATTTTCCCTGAGGCACCACCATGGTGGCCGAGGGTCTCAGCCGTGCCCTGGGGTGGGTGGGTTGGGTCCAGTTGGAACCACGAAATCACAGAATGGTCAGGGTTGGAAGGGACCTCTGGAGATCATCTAGTCCAACCTCCCTGCCAGAGCAGGGTCACCTACAGCAGGTTGCACAGGACGGCGTCCAGGTGGGTTTTGAATGTCTCCAGGGTGGGAGACTCCACAACCTCTCTGGGCAGCCTGTGCCAGTGCTCTGCCACCCTCAAAGGAAAGAAGTCCCTCCTCATGTTAAGATGGAACTTCCTATGTTCAAGTTTGTGCCCGTTACCTCTTGTCCTATCAGTGGGCACCACTGAAAAAAGACTGTTCCCATCTACCTGGCACCCTCCCTGCTGTGTCCGGCATGGGGCAGACCCAGCCTCTCCTCACAGCGGCCGCCCCGCGGCCCCCACTGCCGCCACCTGGGCACCAACACAGTACAATAGCTTATCTAAAACCAGAGGTTGTTTTTATGTAGGTGGCAAAATAGCCTTTTCTGGGCACAGGGAGCATTATTTCGTTTAAAATCCTCTTTCGGCGTACAGAGGTATTACACTTTTCCAAGAACGGCAGCTGCAGGGGCAGCAGTGGGCATTGCCTGGGCCGCCCCTCGGGCCTGTGCTGAATTGGTTTTGGGGGAGGGACGGACTGGCACTGCAGGCAGATAAATACGAAGTTACAGCCTAAAAAATTGTTTGAAAGGTTTGCTGTGCTATCCAGTTAAGGGGATTTCCAATATAGTGCCGTCAGTCTCTCTTAGCATAGCAAAACATCTCTATACGTGTGTTTAATCATGCATAAGAAGAGACAGATTTATTAAGAAGTGAACTGTCCGTTTACACAACACAGTGATTGCTTATTTATTTGTGAGTTTTGCTCTTCTCTATGCATTTGGGGTATTTTCTGGTAGAATAATAATCTTGATTACTTTCTTCTGATAACATTTAAATCCATCTTCCTTCTTTGAAAAGATGTAATTAACTTCGTGTTTGTTTTTTAGGTCTAGGTTGACTGGATATTATGCTTTTTTTATTTATCTGCCGTGACAGGCAGGGAGGGGTAGTGTTCAATCCTTTGTCATTTTGCTCTTTTTTTTTATATTTATTTCAAACAACACAATTGGTATAAATAATGCAGGAGTAAAAAACAGTAGGCTTTACAGAGATTTAATTTTTATTCTCTCTACCAATAAAAGCTTTGGGGGGAGGGGGAAGCTTTCCTGATAAATATAGTCACTTAAACTCCCGTGTATTAAATGTTATTGCTTCATGGCGATTATTGCTGTTCTTCGTGATTTGTCTTTAATATTAAAAAGAGAGAGGGAACACGAGTTGGACTTGGCCGCCCTGTGTGTGAGGCTAGACCTCAGAAGTGCAAAGCCGGCACCACTGCTTCCTTTTCGTGCCAGTGGCACTGAAGGTTTTTTTTTTATTTTGCAGTATCTGTGCCGCAAGTATTCATACCCCAACCGGACGTAATTCTGAGGCTGGAACATGAGAGCTGTTTTGGTTGGAGATGTCTTGGAAGGCTACTTATTCTCTTTTTTTCTCTCTCTCAGGTTTTATCTATTGCTTGAAGGAGACAAAGAAAACATGAATATAAAGGATTCTGTCCATTGTGGCTTTGATTGATTCCAGGAGGGGAAATGAGAGCTGCGTTGCAGCACCCTGTCTCTAAAGGTGACCCTGCACCGCTATTGGAGATCAGAGATTGACTTTCATCCCTCCTAGCTTTTAATGTGTCAGGGAAGGAAGAACAGGGGACCAAACCTCTTTACAAAAGCTGAGGGTTTTGGTGCTTTATTGCACAGCAGAAATTCTTGCTTTTTTCTGTTCTTTCCTCTCCCACCTGAGGCACTTGAGGAAGTGCTTAGTTTTGGGCTGGCATTGAGAACTGATAGAAAAGTAAAGCTGGTGTGGAGAAGGCTGGCTATCAGGGCTGTGGCAGGTAGGGGAGAGCTCAGTGCTTGGGTTGTGTGAGAACTGGGGAAGGACAGAGCTCCTGCCAGTGCCTGGAGAGCAAACCTCAGTGTTACTCGTACAAGGATGCAGGCAACATGAAATTCTGTATCCTACGCCTGTCATGGGGTACATTGGCAACTAAGTTGTATTTCTGGATTTCAAGACACTCTTTTTATTGTTGAAAATAGCAGAGAAAGCCAGCTAGGTGGATCCAATAGTCTGGTATTCAGGTATACAGAAAGGTTTGCATGTGAGCCTGATTCTGTTCACATTTACATGCATTCTTGTACTTTCCTGCAGAAAGGAGGAATTAAATCCTTTGATTAAAATCAGGCTAAAATGTTGACAAGGAATGGAATTAGTGTTTTACACTCTTATCTGAATAGGCCAGTTGACTTTGAGACTGTTGATATGCTTGAAGGAAAAGCTACACTGAAGTACAAGTAATTTTGCTGTAAACTCAGTTTTCTTGTTTCTTAATTGCTCACTCTTCAGCACTGAGAGATCTTGTTCTGAAACAATAGAAATCCTAAGAATTATTGTAACTTCCTTCATACTATTGAGTCCTTACGATTTGGTTTTGCGTACAAAACCAAATAAACAGAATAAACCCCCCAATCCTACAAATGCCAAAATCTTTGGGCAAGTTAAAACTGTAGTTCTTATATGTAGGCATTTAATGGAGGGGACTTCAAAACTTTGTGTGATGTAGAAGCACAGGACTTAATGCTTTCCAGCAATTACCACTACTAAAGAATGTTTGATAGTCAGAAATTCTCAGGCTTTAACTGTGTTAGTGCAATGCATAGATGCATGATATGCGTTTACATTGTTCCTCTTGTTGGAGAAGTCACCTTGACTTTTCTCATGTAGGTGATCACTTGAAATACTAAACAAGGGGGAAAAAATTATCTGTGAGAAGACTACATCTGTAAAACAAGGTAAAACTTCTTCAGGAAGAATCATGAAGCTGAAGAAATGCAATTACAAATGCACTAGTAACCTACAGCTAAAAACTGAGCAGCATCCAAATACATAGTGGTGCAACTTGATGTTAAGTTGAAATGGTTGATGAATCTTAACCAAAAAACAATTCAAATTATATTTTCTTTTCCAAATCAGGAGTTGAATCATATTCCCATTAGTGCTCACTGATGCAAATGATACCACAGAGTCCTTTTTAGATGCAGTGATTTCAGTTGGACCTTTCTATAAGCGTAAGGGAAAAATGTTTTTTTAAGATTTGGGTAAGATTTTCTTTGATGCTTATGGTATGGTCATTTTTAGTGGCTTCTTTAATTGAAATATGTTTTAATACTTTCCTGACAGTTTGCGAGCTGGAGGAAGATTTCTATTATATGTACAAATTACTTTTACTTTTAAAACAATGGATTTATCTTGGTTTATTTTTTAATTTTTAAGTTTTAGTAGTTATGGCAGGGATGAGGGAATTGGATCCTATATGGCAGAATGAGTGGAATTCGTCCTACCAAGTGGAGATGTGTGGCTGAGCCTGTACTGCAGGTCACTTTCCATTGTCAGCAGGGGAAAAGCAGGCATTCCCGGGCTGCAGTTTCTCCCCTCTGCAGATGTCTGCATTAGATGGGCAGATTGTGCTATACCTGTTTGTCTCCACTGACTGGAAGGGGACTAAACTGACGGTTGAGTTGTGGACATAAATATGTTTCAAAGACATCTCAGATTGTAGGATTAAGCCTTCAATATTGGCTGTATGTTTTGGGTTGTGCTTTCGAAGGAGAGAAGGGAAGCATTACAGCATGCACTGTCACTATTGTGTTAAATGTTAGGTAACCGGCTTTCTAAATAGCAGTCATGATGTGTGAGAAGATTTCGATTTTTCAGAGTGCTTTGGACTTCTTGTTGTGGAAGCTTGGTCATTATTTACAGAGAAAAAGTAGTATCTTTGATTTTCATGCTCCTAGTTTGCAATACAATGTTTTTGCAAATGCATTTGCTCTGTTGTGGTATGTTTTTTCCTACAATGTTTGTAGAAGTATTTAAAATCCTTCTACAATCTAAAAAACCCTAATAACATATTTAAAGTCACTAATTTAGACACTTGTGACTGTCTCCTTTTCCTGTTAATTGGTGTCTTAGTTTGCATTACTTGAGTGGACCAGGGGCTTTCTACTTGTGAATTAAATTAGTTCCTTCACTTGCCCAGTCTGGCCTCAAGATTTTATATTTTTCCTCTTACCTTTCTACCTCAAATTAAAAGGCAGAGCCTAGAAACAGAGCTATAAGACTATGGACTTCTGGCACGGGGATTTTATTGCCAGACCAGTTGCTGTGTAATTAACTGATGAGTTGGAATCACAAGTCAGGAATCATAGAATAGTTTGGGTTGGAAGGGGCCTTAAAGCTCATCAAGTTCCAACCCCCCTGCCGTGGGCAGGGACACCTCCCACTAGACCAGGTTACTCAAAGCTCCATCCAGCCTGGCCTTGAACACCTCCAGGGGTGGAACATACGCAACTTCTCTGGGCAACCTGTTCCAGTGTCTCACCACCCTCACAGGGAAGAATTTATTCCTAATACCTAATTGAAATCTACCCTCTTCCAGTTTAAAACTGTTGCCCCTATTGCTCCGCTCCCTGATGAAGAATCCCTCCCCATCTTTCCTTTAGGCCCCCTTTAGATACTGGAAAGGTGCTATAAGGTCTCCCCAGAGACTTCTCTTCTCCAGTCTAAACAGCCCCAACTCTCTCAGCCTGTTTTCATAGGAGAGATACTCTGGACCTCTTATCTTTGTGGCCCTCCTCTGGACTTACTCCAACAGGTCCGTGCCTTTCCCATGCTGAGGGTTCCAGAGCTGGACGCAATATTCCACATGGGAACTCACGAGAGCAGAGTAGATGGGCAGAATCCCCTCCCTCACCCTGCTGGCCACGCTTCTTTTGATGCAGCCCAGGATACAGTTGGCCTTCTGGGTTGCTACCGCACATTGCCGGCTCATGTTGAGCTTCTCTCCCACCAACACCCCCAAGTCCTTCTCCTCAGGGCTGCCCTCATCCAGCCCAGCCTGTATTCATACTGGAGACTGCCCTAACCCATGTGCAAGACCTTGCAGTTGGCCTTGTTGAACTTAATGAGGTTTGCACAGGCCCACTTCTCAAGCCTGTCAAGGTCTTTCTGGATGGCATCCCTCCCCTCCAGTGTGTTGACTGCTTCACACAGCTTGGTGTTGTTGGCAAGCTTGCTGAGGGTGCACTCAGTCCCAGCATCCTTGCTGCCAGCAAAGATGTTAAACAGCGCTGGTCCCAATGAACTAGTACATCATTCAGAATTAAGTGAGATCTGTTTGTTTAAAAACGAAGTCTTCTGCTTCTTTATACTTACGCTTTTTTCTTGCCTTTCTTTGGGAAATGGATTTTCTTAAAAATTCTCAATATTTGGCTTATCTGCAGTAATTTGCATTTAAATGCAAACTATGTCTTTCCTCTTTTCTGGAAGTAGAATATAAAGAAATGCTGATAAAGACATAATTAGCTAGCACTTCCCTTTAAGATAATTGTTGGGGCTTTATAACTGCTCAATACTAAGATATGGGAGAGGAAAATTGATAGTGTTCTGCTGTTCCTTCCATACACTCTTCTTCTATAATACATCCATTGCATAACCTGAAGTTCAAACCAGAAATCTTCTCTATTGGCATGCAAGAGTTTTAAGGGATAATTGACCTTCATACTGCCTAGTCTATAAAAGAGAGATTGGTGGTCTGTGAGACTGTAAATATATATGCATATAGAATGTATTGTTTAAGCAAGATAACATTTAGCAAATTGATGGTTTTCCCCTTCATCTACTCCATTTGCTTTTCCATTATGTTAACACTTAGATTAAAATGAAGTGGTCATCTCAAGTGCAGTTTGTATGAATAAGCAAAGGGGGGGGGGGGGGTGACTGTTGTATTCCCTTACATGCACTTGTAGAGTCACCCCAACAATATAAATGGTTTTGACACATATAGGGTAAGCATATCTGTATGTATGTGAATGAAATGGCAAAGAGCATAGCTCTGAATACTTAAAATACTGTAGTAACTATAAAATATGCTCCTAATATGCACTATAGGAACTCTGCTATGAAATATGTGGTTATGGGAGAGATGTATGGGGCGAAAAAAGAGGAGGCAAAAGAAATAGTAGACGTAAGTGTAAGAAGAGAAGATAATCACATGGGGAATCTTCTGTAAGCCAGGAGATCATGAGTTTCTCTGTTGCATGTATGAACACTTTTGGTACTTCCAGTAGCGTGAGTAGAAATAGACTTGAATCCTAGAGACCTTGTTTGCTGAACGTTGCACTGGTGGCGAAAATAGGATTATTTGCTTTTGAAGTAGCAGGTATGATACAGTCGGAGGTTTTGGGGAGGGTTTAGTTTGGTTTAGTTCCATGGGATTTTTTTGTTTCTTTGTTTGTTTGTTTTTGAAAGACAGCAATGCCTTGAAATTCAGGTTGGACAGGGCTCTGAGCAACCGGATCTACTTGAAGAAGATGTCCCTGCTCATTGCAGGGAAGTTGGACTAGATGACCTTTGAAGGTCCCTTCCAACCCAAACTGTTCTATGATTCTATAAAATGTCTAAATATGTTGTGGTGATGTGCATTTATGGGGTAGTGTGTATTCAGAAGGCATTGAAAGTATTTGATAAAAGAGCCTTTTCTTCTTGTCTGAACAGCTCAGATTTATATTTTCATAAAACATTTGTGAAATCATTTGTGCTACAAGGTGGTTGAAAGTGATGTAAACACTAATATATTGAAGTTTCAGCTAGTAGAATTTAGTTGCCTAATATTAAATGGAAGAATATAAGTAAATGAAGAAGTACTCTAAATATAGGTTATAAAAGAAGAAGAAATGAGTTGTTGGAATTGTCTTCACACCAATAGCTCTTTGATCATAGTCTTTCAATCAAAGAGATGGAGAAATATGAAAGAAACAATAAATTGCTACCTTAGAATATCTTCTGATTGTCCCCTACCAAAGATTCTTAACTTCATTTTTTTTAATTCTGTTCATAGAAAATCATGGGCGTGCTTGAAAATCTTTGAATGTGTAGTCAAAGCAGAACGCAGAAAAAGAAATAAATGTTACTTTATGTACTCTGTTCAAAACAACCCAGCTCAGTCAAAGACTGTAGCTTTATTTCTATGGTTTTAGACACTTTCAGGACTGTTCAAACTTTTGTGTGTTATTATCTTGTGGGATGCAGCTGTTAGTCGCCCATTTTACAGTTGAAAGCCATAGGCTTACATGTGGCTTCACACTGAGTTCTGAAGAGAATTTAGCTTTGTAACTTAAAACGATCATCCAACGTAGGAAGTGTGGAGGCTTCTCCACACCTTTCTACTCATCAAATAAAAAATGGTGGCAGGCTAAGAATTTGGGATTCACATTTGGATTTCATAGTCATCAGTGAATCTTAGCTAGAGATGACAAACAGCTTTGGCTGTTGCAATGTTCACTTACACATTTTTCTACCTGTTAACATTTCTTTCTCAGAGAATTTTTTTCTTTGTTTTTATTAATTAGCTCCTATCTAAATTAGGAGAATACTAACAGTGTTTTCCTGCCTGCCTTTTTGTTTTTTTAAGTTCCTAAAGAACTGTTGAAAACTGGATTTTAATTTTTTTTTTCTCTTTTAGGCTTTGCATACTTAAATGTGACACAAGTAAAATTTATCACCTTTTAAGGGAAGAATAGAAGATTATTATAATTTTCCTGTCCTAAGCAGTCAATTTTCCCAAGCTCACTGGATCTTTTCTTGGCTGGTGGTTTTGAGCACTTTCCGCGCTAAGGGCTATTTGGAAGTTTTCTGCTTTTTGGCCTTCTTAGAAAGGACGTTGCTAATTGACATAATTTTAAAACGTACCTTGCATTATTTTAATTTTATTATTTCTTTTAATATCTGTTGTCTTTTAGACAGAAAATGCTGGACTGCATCGCCTTTAAACTGAATTCATGCAAGGAACCCTTGGCTGTATCAGTGTGCCTGTGTGTTTTAGGACATGTAGCTGTTTGGTATTCTAGCAGGGGATCATGCCTTTTCTCTTCCCGCAGATGACTTTAATGGGATATTTTATAATTGGATATGCTGCCTGCCATCTTTAGACCACACTCTGTTCTTGGAGCCATGTATAAACATCTCTTACCCTGAAAATTCCGCTGCTGTCACAAAGTTAGTGGTTTCCTGGTGGAGCATATGTTGTCCATATGGGCTTCTCTACATGCTGCTTCCCCTCCAGTCATTCCTATCAACTGTGTTGTGGATCTGAGACTTTTAAGTTCCAACACTGGTTGACCTACATAAGGCTGAAAAGTAGACTTCTTTTTTTTTTTCCCCCAATTTTTAAGCTACTATAATTATTTTTGAGCAACTGTTGAAAGCGTTTAGGAGAAGTTGTGTTTAAAAGTAAATATGTCACACTTGCTTTGTGCAAAACGCTTGCATTTTGTGCTTTTAGTTAATGGTGTTTGTTTCCTCAGACCAGAGAGGTGTGCTTTGTGGTCTTGGCAACTGACAAGGATGTAGAAGAGCCATCGGTGTGCCAGGTGCCTCTGTGAGGAGCAAAGGATGGTCTTACACCAGCACTCCCCTCCTGCATTCAGCTTGTGCATGAGCTTCATGCTGCACAGCGAGATGGAGAGGTGCTGGAGCATAGAAGCATAAGAAAAGCCAGGCTGGCAGCTGTCCCAGAGCCTGGTGGCAGGGAGTCTGTCACCAGTGCTGACCGGAGGAAGGGAGATGAGCTAGGACATGGCCTGAAATGTGAGCTGAGCTGGATGCTGAATCCACTCTGAACACCAAAAAGACAAAAGTGGGGAAAATGAGTTGATGGCAAGAATGTTACATGGGAAGACCATCAGTTGGGATTGATGAGAAGGGAGTGATAGCAGAGGATCGATGGTGGGAGGGAACGACAAAGAGGCTTCTTCAACAACAAAACATAAATTAAATGAATAACTGCCTAAGCAGTTTGTATTACCAGGCTCTGAGATAATTCACCAATATAATAAAATCAATGACATGCTGCAGTTCCTGTAGCCAAATATTTCTTGGGCAAAACAAACTAATAAAACACAGCACCGAAGAGCCATCTGCTAACATGAGACACTATATTAAAGCCTGTTGTATTACCGTTAGCATGTGTGCATATATATAAAGTGGGATCCTACAATTCTTTAAAAAGGAAAAAAAGAATACTACTACTTGCATCTAGTGAAAAAGCTATTAAAATACAATAATTCTAATAATATTTTGCAGTTCCCCTTGTTGATGTACGGTTGCAATTGTGTGGGATGTTTTTAAGTGAGAGAATTCAGTCCTCTCTCCAAGAGGTAAAAATCATCACCATAAAGAACTCTTTGACAAAAGACTTAGCACCAGCCTCTGCTATTACCATAATGTTCAGTAATGTGCTAACTTTTAATCTATGTTGGCTATGTAGGGGGAGGAAAAGCCTTTCTCTGCATATCTCTGTGGAAAGAAAAAAAAACACTTGTAGATGAAAAAAGATGACACTGACCAGGAAAATCATCATTTTTTGGGACTGGGTCAAAGATTGACTCAACTGATACAATTGTGCATGGTTCTTACCGACTCCCTTCTGAAGCTGTAAGACTATTACTCACTGTGTGCATTACCTCTGCTTCGTTGTCTTGCTAAAGTTTCATTGTTTTTGTCATACTGATGGGAATTTGTAATTAATACCAAATCCACTTAAGTTAGCAGAGAAGCCTTTTATTGTGGTGGTGCTCGCACTGTTACTTGCTGGCCTTTGTACTGTGAACAAAGGAATAAACCAGTTCTTTATTGTGACCTGTTCCCTTTGTATCCTGGAGCCAGAAGATCAGTTATTCAGTTCAGTCTGTTTTAGTGAAGGAAAAGCATTTCACTTTTTGTTCTCTGTGTATTGCTTATACATCTTGCCTGGGAAATCAGGCAGCCTCTCATCTGTAAGCCGCCTTCTAGAGGAAGGATGCTTTTGGAAAGAAGCCCTGCCCAGGACAAGAGAGCAATAAGCCTCTATTAAGACTGATTTCTCCATCTTTAGAAACGTCTCTTCAGTGACTGAGGAGTCTGAGTTCTTCCCAGGAGCTGTGATATTTTGATCAGCATCCTAAATTGCTGGAGGTTGTCTCTCTTCACTGAGCAGTAGTTTAGGATCTTGCATAGTAATACCACCCTGTTGTAGGGATAAAATGAGGGGGTGAAGCTGGAGGAGAGGCTAGTTCTTGTAAGCAATGCCTTACAAAGATGGGAGAAAATGGGAGATTTAAAATTTTGGCTTCAGTGGTGCTTTCCTGTACAAATGTAAATAAAACTGGGTATTACCTGTGCTGATGTAAACACTAGGGCTTGAAAGCTATGAAGCTATTTTTTGTTCTCCTCTGTATGTTTAAAATCTTTTTCTCTCCAGGAAAACAGAAAGACCAAAACCCCCAAAACTGTCAATAAAAAAAAAAAAAAAAAAAAAAAAATTGAATCTTGGTCTGTGTCCCCATATTGAACAGGGAGAAGTGACCCATATTTATATCATTCATGTTTGTTACTTGTAGGATGCACTGTTGGTTCTGTAGGTATATCTTCTGGTTTTACCTCTCAATTTTGGCTTCTTTTAAGACACAGCTAGTTGTTTTACCTCTTTCACCTGAATTTACATTCTCTATGGTTCGTGTACCTTTCTTGCTGCCTTTTGCTTTTCTGTATCTCTGCCCTAAATGCTTCTATGAAATCTTAGAAGGAAGTTATAAACTGAGATGTCCCAAATAAACTGGGAGAGTTACCTTTTCTAGCATTTCCTGAGGTAGTAATATTAAGGAATTTATGATTTTATTACAATTGGTGGTATATCTTGGATTTTGGGGGATTTTTGAAAGATTATATTGACTTTAAATAGAATCATAGAATGGGTTGGGTTGGAAGGGGTCTTAAAGCTCATCTAGTTCCAACCCCCTTGCCATGGGCAGGGACACCTCCCACTAGACCAGGTTACTCAAAGCACCGTCCAGCCTGGCCTTGAACACTTCCAGGGATGGGGCATCCACAACTTTCCTGGGTAATTTGTTCTGGTGGCTCACCACCCTCATAGTGAAAAATTTCTTCCTGGTATCTAGTCTAAATCTACCCTCTTTCAGTTTAAAACTGTTACCCCTCGTCCTATCACTACATGCCCTTGTAAAAAGTCCCTCTCCAGCTTTCTTGTAGGCCCCCTTCAGATACTGGAAAGCTGCTATAAGGTCTCCCCAGAGACTTCTCTTCTCCAGTCTAAACAACCCCAACTCTCTCAGCCTGTTTTCATAGGAGAGATACTCTGGACCTCTTATCTTTGTGGCCCTCCTCTGGACTTACTCCAACAGGTCCGTGCCTTTCCCATGCTGAGGGTTCCAGAGCTGGACGCAATATTCCACATGGGAAGTCACGAGAGCAGAGCAGATGGGCAGAATCCCCTCCCTCACTCTGCTGGCCACGCTTCTTTTGATGCAGCCCAGGATATGGTTGGCCTTCTGGGCTGCGACCGCACATTGCCGGCTCATGTTGAGCTTCTCATCCACTAACACCCCAAAGTCCTTCTCAGGGCTGTCCTCAATCCATTCTCTGCCCAGCCTGTATTTATGCTTGGGATTGCCCTGGCTCATGTGCAAGACCTTGCAGTTGGCCTTGTTGAACTTAATGAGGTTTGCACAGGCCCACATCTCAGGCCCATCCGTGTCCCTCCCCTCCAGTGTGTTGACTGCTCCACACAGCTTGGTATTGTCGATGAACTCCCAAATCTAACAGTTTCATATGTTTTAAGTATAAGATTAAATATTTTTCAACATAGGATGCTGTTTTGTTTTGAGGGGGCAGGAGTGGAAGAAAAGGAGGAGGAAAAAGTATATTTTCTCAAGCATTTCCCAGTTTTAACGAAGCAGATAAGATTAGCTGATTAGTCACAATTTTTCAGTATGTAAAGAAGAAGGGGATGGGGAGGGGGACCAAAATTCTGTTTACTGTATTATACGATAATGGCTATGAAAGCAGCAAGCTACCATATATCACAATTACAATGCATTTGACAAATTAGGACAGTGGAAAGACTGTCTTGAGACACATCAGAGGCGGTAAATACTGGATCAAATTGATTACCTCAGGAAGACTTTTAAATACTAGTCTAAGACTACTGACTAAACAGACAATTTCATTTCTTTTCATAACTTTGAAGTAATTTATTGTGTTTTTTTCTTTAAACCTTTTTTATAACAATTCATCAAAAATCAAGGATTTCTAAATTATCCTGGATAACTATATCCCTGTTAATGCTCTAGACAACTTCATTTATCTTTGAAGTTAGCTTTGTTCTAGTACTGGGGTTACACTAGATGATCTCCAG
>NW_009648043.1:5356922-5380898 GCF_000708025.1 Charadrius vociferus
CAGTTACGTGATTAGATTCAATTGATACTTCAAATTAAAAGTTCCAGGACTGCAAACATGACTGATCTCATGTGTGATTGCAGATTAGGCAATTACTTTGTTAAATTCCGTTTGGAACTCATGTTTTATGTAGGTTTGGAAGGGACAATTTAACTACTCTGAAATGAAGGCATTTTTTTTCTGGTTGTTCATAATATCTACTGTGGTCTTAGAATCTTCAATCTGAACTCTAAACTAAGTTTCTAAGATTCAGAATTTGTTGCTTGGATTGGTTTCTTGTCTTCTTTAGACTGCTAGGATGTAGGGAGTTCATTAACTAGTTGTTCTGCTTCTTTTGACCAAACTTATCAACCGTCATCCTTTCCTTTCATTAATTAAAATACTAATGATCTTATTTCCACCCCGATTTCCTGTTAAGAAATTTGTGAAGCAGTCTTGCACAACAGATTTAATAGAAGTGTTTTGGTTAATAAGAGAGATCTGAAAATAGTTGGTTCAACTGCTTGGTTCAGTTCTTTTCCACAACTGCTTATTTATTTAAACTTTCTCTTGAGATTCAGCTTCATCTGTGTAAATGAGATCACTGTACTGCAGAAAAGAATGAAGTGATTCGTTTGGATTTCCATCAGTTATTTAACTGCCTATTTTTACAGCAACAAATGGTATACAATGAGCATTCTTACCCTCATTCTCACTGAGGTAATCAGATTTTGGGACTGAACAAACCATTGCTTCTGTCCTGACGAATGCTCTATTTGTGGAACTAGAGTTGTGTCAGTTGATCACAGTTTTCCTGACTTAAATAAAGTATCTACTACTTTTATAAAACTTTACTCGAGTTTTTGATGAAACAGTTTAATTGTCTGCACAGTCCACAGCTGAATTTGTTATTGGGGCACTGGGGTGCCTCAGGATGGGAACTGTCTTCTGGATAGATACATGACACACAGGGAAGGCAAGCATACATACGTCTGTGTCTATGCTATTTATTAAAATGGATTTCATGTGAGCAAAATATTTTGTGATTATTTTTGTGACGTCAGTCAGTGTGACAGTAGCATGTGTAGATATAATGGAGGCAAGTTAAGGGGGTAAGTTCTGGGGTTTTTTTTGAGTCCTTGTTTTTTGCAATTTGAATGGGTAATTTGAACATAACTTCAGTATACAGTTCTTTATCTTTTAACTAATAAAAACATATTCCGTAATCACTCCTTTTTAAACCTCAGAACAAGAATTCCAGTTCTTGAGAACATACTATGAACTGCCTGCAAATGTTTGTTAGTACAGGAGGAGAGGTGGGCTGACTGTGCTGCTGTTAATATATTGACTGTGCTTGGTCCTCTGTACGGTCAAACATCTTGATACACAATTTTTTAGTTTCTACATGGGAAGCTAGGAGACTTTCAGGTGTGTATAGCTGCTGAATCAAGCACAAATAAATCTGAAATCTAAGGCTTTGATTTGACTTCAAGGATTTGCTGCATATAATGTTGAGATTCGGAGCTACTATGGGATACTGGATGCATCTTTTCTGAAAGGACAGAATGTTAGGCAGTGAAAATTACAGATCATTACCAGCTTCTTCTTTACTTATTTGTAGGAGTAGCAAATATTTTAAAATACTGAAATGAGAGAAGACTACATTGGATGTGTTATTTTATGCAAAGAGCTAAACGCAATACTGGAATCCTGACAGCTTGCAACATAGCTAATGGGCATCAGTTCTCTCCTCCAAACTGAGAGTGTTTAAAATAGGTATAATGTAGCTTTATTGGAGAGAGTTTTGGACAAAAATCATGAAAAGATTCAATCACTTGATCTAGTGAAGTGTTTCTTTTTTTTCTTTCTTTTTTTTTTTTTCGGTGAAAATATCAGATGCTGAAGAGAAAAACAGGAGAGTGGGGAAAAAAGAAACCCAAACAAAAACCCTTAACAAAAACAACACACCGAACTAAAACTCTGTGTATGCAGCTTTCACATAATCATGCCTCTTTGTCCTCTCTCTTCAAGCCGAAGTTTAGCAAGCTCTTGAACTTTGAGATTTATTTTCCTCATCGGTATTCAAATTGTTGCTTTTGGGTGGATGTTGATGTGGAAGTGGTGGTAACTGATAGGCAGCTCAGTTGTGGCTGTAGTGTTTTGCTCATGCTTCTGATTTTTGCCTTTCCTCATTTCTATAAGTTTGTTACAAATTGGGGTTTTTGTACTCACTCCATTGCTGAGATCAGAGGGCCTTTCAGAAGCAAGTATTCCTGCCTCTGCCACTTGTTTTCTCTCCGGCAAGGTAGCAGGAGCCAGTACTGCCATCTGGTCGTCTTCTGGACACAGTGCCATCCCGCTGATGAGGCATAAATATCTGAGGCTCTGTTTTAAAGCACAAAACCATACCATTTTGTGTGAGAGTTTTTCCTGCCCTCCATATCGCTGCAATTCTCCTCTTATTGCTTGCTTATCTTTGTTCATTCGTTGAAATTACTGTCCTGTGTGCTGGCAGAGACCTGTCTGGGCTTGTGTGAGGAAACCCTTTCTTCTTTCTGCTCTTTGAAGCATAGATTCTGCCAGTGTTGAAGTTGTTGGCATCTACTGTAGTCATGGATGCTGGAAAGCCTCATTCAAGATGGATGGACATTTGGCCTTTGAAGTCAGGGAGGAAATCAATGGGAGTGTGGTGGAACAACTAAAGACAAACAACATGAGGCTAAAGTCCAATAGAGACTGGAAGGGATGGGAAGGATCATTTTAGGGCAGAAAGTTGATTCTAATCAGTACTTCTTAATATCTTTTTCAACCCAGCAGAAAGATGCAATTGCTCCATAAGAAGCTTGTCTGCTTTCCTGTTTTATTCAGGCTCTGAGTTAAAACTCACTTGGACTATAACAGTCAGGAACTCGCTGTCCTCCTTCCCACATCTTCTTGCAGAATAAGTGGAGAAGGTGATAAGAGATTACATATTGATGAACCAGAAAAAAATCTGAATCGATGTAAGGAGAGTCTTGGCAGACGGTTCTTACCATAGCTGACATAAGTTAGCTGTGCTGCAGATGTATGACTAAATGTAATTTGTAGTTGTGAACATACTCTGTTTCGCTGGTCAGGATGATAAATTTAAGATGTGTATACACAATACCAACTAAACCATGCTCTGTTGTTAACAAGAGTCCACATGAAGATTTTTAGGCAAACTGATGCTCAAAAATACTGGAAGAAAATATATTCACCTGATTATCTGTCCCACAGAGACAGAACATGAAACTTAAGTTCTTCAAAAATACATAAGAATTTAACACTTTTTGCCATCGTGTCTAGTGATGGAGAATCCATATGCAAGGTTGAGTCTTCAGACCCAAGTCATTAAGGGAGTCTTTCCTTTAATTCCTGTGCAGTTTGAGTGTAATTCATCTTGAATAAAACAAACAGGAATATTATAGAGTCAGGTCACTGGAACAGCACCCCCCCCCCCCCCCCCCACCCCAGCCACTCCCACAGGAAATAATTAGTCCTCCACAGCTACTTTCCCCACGCATACAGTAAAGGCTATGATTTGACAGTCAGGACATTGCTTCTAATATATTCATAAATTATTGCTGGCTTTTTCCTTTTAGGAAAAAAAATGTCACTGCTGTACAGTAGAAATGGATTAGTAACTCTTAGAAACACAGTGAAGGCATCTACAGAGCAGTTGTCTTACTCTGCTGTGGACAACAAAATAACCAGTGCTTTCAGACACGCTTCGGCATTTGCTCCCCAGTGAGTTTGATCTGATTGTAATAGAAACAGGAGATTCATCACGTTTTGTGGTTTTTTTTCTTCTCTGGGTGATGTCAGAATAGCGAGCTGTGCTTGAGTGCCTTAATCATACTTTTTGCTTTCAGTCTTAAATTTGGATTTCAGCATAATTAACTCTGAATTTCAACTATTTGTAGTGGAGGATGACTGCAATCTGTAAGCTAAAAACCTTGTACTGGCACCCAAATTCCAATATACTGTGTCTCTTCCCATTGTTAAACTACTTTGCATAGAGAAACGATATATCAGAAATTCCGTTTCTGGTACAAGCAGCATGAGATTGTAGAGTCAATGTACGCACTTTTAGGGGCCTTAGCACAGGATCTCCGATGTCTGTGGTACCTTGAATGTGACATCCATGGTTTCTGCTATTGCCAGCATGGTTTGGAGATGAGAAACCTTTAAAAAATGCAGAGATGTTTGCAAGGTAAGTTACCCAGAGAAACTTGAATGTGTGCAGTATCTCTCAGACAGCTAAGTACTTAAGAGCACTGCTACTTTTTTTTGACTATGCAGGTGTTCCTGTATCTGCCAATCACATGTGCAGAAGACACATTTAGCTATTTCCAGATGTGTATTCGTCTTCTCTGCCTGGATATCTTCCAGTGCTTATCTTTTTTATGAATAAATTTACTATTGATATGTAGAGAAATCATGGACAATGATCTCAAAAGCAATTTCCTGGCAGCTTTTGGAGCGGTGGGGTTAGTGGTATAGAAAAATAGAGCCAGATTCTTCTGAGAGCTGGAGAGCTAAAAGGATAAGATGCAGAAGTCACAAGTTGCAACAAAGGAAACTCCAACTGGATATCAGAAAAAAACCCTTCTGATACTGAATGTCATTAAGCACCGGAACAGGTTGCTCAGATTTTGCAAAATCTACAGACCGGGACCGGCCAAGGCCCCGAGCACTGTGGTAGTTGTAATACAGCAACTTTGATTACTGACCTTGCTTTGAATAAGAGTTTGGACCGGATGACCTCTACAGATCCCACCCGTCCTAAATTTTTCTGTGATTTCTGTGCATGAGCAATACAGAAATGGTGTGTACTTGCACAGTATGCTTGATGCTTCCAAGAAATTTTGGATTGATTTATTTGGGCATATGCGTACCAACTGTATGATGTATTCAGACACGGACAGGAAAACAGATGTGTCTCAAAAGCGTGGGACATACTGAGCTTTGGCGACACTGCCCAAAAATAAGCAACTGTTGGGAAAATCCTAGAAAGAAGTGTGCTTGGGTATACCAGTTAGGGAGGGATGGGGCAAGCTTATTTTGTGTCGTGATCTAGAACCATGAACTGAATGTGAGTGTCAAAACAGAGAAGAAGCTGAACTGTAGCAATGCCACATGCCAGTGGACTGGAACATACGGGCTCTTGTCACAGCTGAAGTTGCAGAGGTGTCGTTGGTACTAGAAATGATGTTGGAAATAATCCCGTACTGTGGAAAATGCTCATGGTGACAGAGTTGACTTTTGATGATGTCGGAATACCCTCCCTGGTTAATCTCTGCCTGCTTTCAGTTAAATGCAGTTGTTACAATTTAGCCTAATTACTCTATATTTCCTTGAAATACAGCCTATTTGCTTGACTTAATAATTGTAAGCATATGGGAAACTACATGTTCTTTGGGGGTTCCTTTTAAAAATATTCTTAAAAAATAAAGGCTTGAGCAAAAGCTATAACTCTGGAAGAGCTGAGTTAGATCATTAATGGGTTTATTCGTGATTCTTAGAAAGCTTACTGCAGTTTTAAAGTAACAATTTAAGCATAACCTTTTGGCCATTGTATGTAAGGAGGTTGAATTACTGCCTTATACACTAGATGTTGCTTAGCCTCCCTTATGCAGTCTTCATCCGGATCGTTATAGTAAGACCTTGAAGGCTTAAATTTTTGCTTGATAGAGCAGTGTGTTGGAGGCAAAACTTGTTCCAGTGTTTAGTTTAACCAGTAGCTTTAGCTGTTGATAATAAACTAGGTAATTTTGATATGTCTGTGCTTGCTTGTTTTCATCATCTCTCTCTACTCTTTTAACTACATAGAAAACAGTTAACATTGTTATTTCATTCCTCCAACACCCCACCCCCCCCCCATTTGCTTAGGAAAACTTTGCGCCTTGTGAGGGTGGAAAAAATAGGAAGAATTGTAGAAGATTAAGGTGCTACAATGCATATGGAAAACCCTTTTCAGTTTATTATATGCATATTGCAAAATTTGTAATCAAATGTTTGGACTTTGGGAAGAGAAAGAGATGATGGCTTTTTAATTCTCTCCTTTGTGGTATCTAGAATAAGGTATTATGATATAACTGATTTTTGAAAAGGGGCATCCTAGAGGTAGAAGGTGTAACTCCTGTTAGGCAATGTGTTTCCCATATCAACTGGAACAGCTCCACTGACTAATAGGAAAAGAAACCCCCAAACAACCCCGACCCATAATCCTAAACTTCACAGACTTTGTTCTCCAGATGAGATTTTTAACTATATGAAGAGCAGCAAAGGTGTAATTTCTAGTTTAAATTTAAAACATTTTTTCTGGTATCAGCAGTAGTGCCCAGGTATCTGCCAAGAGCTGTGTGATGTGTAGTTTCTTGCTTCTCTTCCTAGATTACTTTGATACCTAATTTTAATGTGTGTTAGGATGGTAGCAGTTTAAGGGAATGAAATGACTCTCGGAACCATAACTTGTAATATGTTAATCAAACACATCCCAAATACTTGTCAGTGTAGAAGTAAAGGTAAATTGAGAAGAGTTCACTGGTTCCATTTCTACACTTCATAAATTTGGGAATGAATTTCAGCAGGCCGAAGTGAAAGTGTTCCCAGTAGATTTTTAATGAATGTTCAGGAATAACTCAAGTAAGTAGGAAACTGCATCTCCGCTACTTATCTGCAGCCAATGTTACTCTGAGGGCTCGTCTCTAATTGCTGTTGTACCCAGTTAGGGTTTTTCTTAAAGCTCTTTGCTCTCTCTTTTCTTCCTTTTTGTATTTGTCTATGAAAATCTGGCACAGGACATTGCCCCTTGGTGCTTGGATCCCATCGAGCTTTGTCCTTGCCTTACAGATGGTCGGTTTCAGTGCGGAAAACCCTGGTGAATCCCATACTTCAGAGTTCTTTTCTGCTATTTGTTCACGACTAACAAATTTCATTTGTTTATGTCTTTTTTCCTTTCCATTTCTTAACATTGTAAAGTAATTTTTTCTTGTGTAAGTAGAAACTAAGTACAATGTGTTTAAAAGTTTTATTCTCTTGTGTTAGCATGTCGGTAATGAAGGGATTTCGTCAAGCGTAAAAGCTGGTTGACTGACTGCATCCTGTCCTTCATACCCTCAGACCAATTCGAAAACCAGTTGTTTCACAGCTGTTTACCGCGTACATAAAACCCAAGCAGTTTAGTAATCAAGCAGTTAACAAACTGTATTTATCATATTATCTTTCTAGACTGTATTCCCTCGATTGCTGTTTTCCAAATAAACGGTCATTGAATTCTAATAATATTTCTTACAACTAGATTTCCTATAACTGTCTGGTACTTTTACGTGTCTGTTTTCTTTAGCTAGCTCCTAATCAGAAATGTAAGACTTCTACAATATTTATTTAATCTTGATCTGACTCATTTTTTTTCCTCTGCACAGAGTTTAGCAAATGCAGATATCCCAAAATACTGTGTCAATCCAGTTCCCTTTCAAACCTTAATGAGCAATCTGTGACAAGCTAATTAGGGATATTTATAACAGTTCTAGACTTAGTAATATATTTATCTGAAAAAGTTATTAGATGATTTGCTGTCCTCTCAACAAAGAAATGATATTGTATGAGTTAAAATTTCGAGGTGGTAAAAATGGAATTCATCTGTGTCCTGTCGCTCCAGAAGAAACCCTGGCACCAGTTTAAATGATTTAATCTCCAGCAAACATTACAGAAGAGGAAGTGAACATGATTACTTGTTGGCTGATTCCTGGGTTGAGCTGGGGGTCAGCAGAATATTGTTGCTGTACAATGATTTCCGCATTTGGGTTACCTTATCAAGTCACAGGACAGTTATTTCTTTTATCAGAATGCTTCGGCAAGTGACAACCTACTGAGCTTGGCTCAAACTTGCCTCCCTCACTTGGATCTGGTATGTCTGTCCCTGCTCCCCCCACCTTGCATCCGACGCCATTGCCTTTTCCTGCCAGGCTCTTGTTGCGTTTTATCAAACCTGATTCCACAGTTACTGCAGTCTAAATCAATAGTAAAAGGCTCAAGTTTTCTGTCACTCTTCTCTTTCCAACCTCATTCCCGCAGGTATGCTACTCTTTCACTTCCTAGCAGGGAAGCGTGGACTGTTGATATAAAAAAGGAATACTGAGGTTTCACAGCCATGGGCTGTTCTGCTAAAGACTTGTGAATCATACCATAAGCACAGAAAGGAACATCTTTTTAGAAAATTAATTGTAGGAAAATCTTCAGATTCACATGTTTTTGTAATGAAAGTACATACATTTGAAGTGACTTTTTGCCTAACCTGATTATTTGGATTGTTACGTTGGAGAATGCCTTGAGGCCTTTATTCTTCATTATTTAATATACGTAGGCAGTACAAAAAGAGGAGGGAAATAAAACATACTTGCTGTGTGCTGGCTGTCCAAAGTAAGAGTGAAGACCTTAGAGGTAACACTACCAGTGGATCCTCTTTGCTATATTGCAAGTGAAAAAAAAAAATTCGTCCCTGGGGAATGAGTTTTAGTAACTCCCTATATTTATTGTTGAGCTGAATATACACGTATGGAGTAAACAAATCTGTAGTATTGTACAGTACAACCTCGTTGTTTGTTGTGATTCATTTGGTTTACTCATTGAAGAAAGAGCAAGTTATCAATACATCCAGCATGGTACAGAGTCATGTTTCAACTGGCAGACAGTCAGCTTTTGTTTTCAATATTCTGTCCTGTTTAGCATTCAGAGCATGGAGGAGAACGTGATGTAAGGGAATTGGTTTGCTGTTTTACTGACTGACTCAGCCATTTAACTCTGTTCCCTCAAGGCATCAAAGCCTGCAATAAAAGAAATACATTTTGCCAATAACTTTCTATGGAAATAAGTGCAGCTTAATAACTTTTCAAATTAGTGCTAACATTATTGCATGGTGGAGAACACCTTAATTAAACATGTCTTTTGTTTTATTGTTTCCTCTAAGTCTGTATTACTGATACTGAAATCTTATGTAAATCTAACCTCTGCTTTATAATTGGAGATGAGATTTCTTTTTTTTTTCTTTTAAATTGAAACTTCAATTGAAAGGTGATTTCTTCAAGCACTATTTCTTGAGGGAAAGCAGAATTTTGCTGTGACTTTATTCCTCCTTATTTTAAGTGGGGTAAGTGATAAGGTTAAGGACAGACTTCTCCAGACTTTTATGCTCTGTTTTCACAGAATTAAATTTCTCTCAATGGTTTGTATTGTGCATTGCCATGTGTCTGATGGTCCCTGTTGCTTGCACAAAAGGGCTGCATGGGAGATGAGTTACTGGGATACAACTGTGAAGGACCTGAAGTTTTTAGTTAAACATTGCTTTGAAAACCTAGTAAAATATCCTAATGCAAGAATATTACAGCCCTAAACCCCAAAGCTTCTCTATCAATTGAATTAGAAAAATGCATCTGCGTAAAACTGGTGGTATGACTGGATTACATCTCAACTGTCTACCTTTTTTTCATGGCAAAAGAAAGGAGCAGGTATTTGCACTGGTGAATAATCATGTCTTTGGAAGACAATGGTCCTGTGCTCATTAGGTAGAATTTGAAATAACAACTCAAGTATAAGTAGCTTGTGTTGAGTGTAGGAAAAGTTGGATCGCAGAGATTATTTAGAGAGAAGCAAAAATTCTGCCTGGAAGGAGGACTGAGATGAAGCTGATTTAGATTTCTAGTCCTGGTCGAGAATTGTGGTGTCCATCCATGAGTAATGAGGGAAGGAAGGAAGGGGACACTTGGGTGTGGACAACATTGTGAGTCTCTGAGGAGGGCTATACTGGACCCAGGTCGACACCTGGGTACCATGGGGGAGATACCAGAATGGCAATGTAACACCAGTCCCTTTTTCTAAGTGAGGTGAGGGAAGAAGAGTTGTGAGTCGTCTGCTTAGATGAGCCTGTTGAATGAGATCTACTTGTGTATGTGCGCTGGGGTGAATGCAAAGGTGAAATCTTCTGGATCCTCCCTGAAGCATTGGTGAGGAAGAAGAGCTATAAGCAGAAAATTGATTTATGAGAGCTGAAAGACTGCAAAATTTTGAAAACAATAGAAAAATGGGGAAGACAGTTTACAGCATGGGTTATGATTGGAAAGCAATCATTGAAAATCTTGATAAAAGCTATTCTGATAACATCAGTGCATAGCTTATATAGTTTATGTAGGGTGGACATACAGATCTACAGGGAGCTGTTATAAATGCAGTAGTGCTTCTGCTTGTATTTTGAGTAATATAGATTCAAATGTTAAAGGTACATTTTTATCCATGAAGGTGGGGGGTGGTTGTTTTTCAAGGTTGTCTTCTGCCTTTCTGCTGAGAGCATGCGTGACAGGAGAGAAGGAGAGGTGAGATGGGGAACAGCATCTGTGATCACCGAAGCTGGAGGCAGGAGTAAGGTAAGGGGACAGAGAGCAGCTGTGGAGGCCCCAGGTTTTTGCTAGGAAAGGGAGAATTTTGAGGGCAGTGGGGGGAAACAAAGGGGACTCTGGGGAGCAGTAGAGGCAGGCTGGACCTTCAGGGGAGGCAAGGTGGGATGTCAGCAGGTGGTTGGAGTCAGGATCATGTCTGAAGGCAGTGTTCAGGGTCAGCCTCTGTCCAGTGGTCCCCTGGGAAGGCCATGATGATGAGGCAGGTCCAAAGCCAAGGCAGGGAGTCATGTTGGTGGGTGAGGATTGGGCTGAGGATCAGGGAGGCAGGAGATGGGGCACTGACAAGAGCCATGCAGCCAGCATGGGGTGCAGGGGCTCCCAAGGCAGGTGGGCCAGGACCTCCCTGCTACCCTTTTCCACCACAGCTCTTTGCCATGAAGGGGCTGATCTCTAATTCTGCTAGCACGTTGGATGGCGGAGTTGACAAAACCAGGTATTTTACTCAGAAATGTTAACATATTAATACTGTCCATTATTGAAGTTATCTGGGGTGTGAACACGTATGTGCTGGAGACCAAATTAAAGTTCAGCAATTACGGGAATTGTAGTGGCCTGGAGTGCACACATCAAGTCAGAAAAGGACTTGGTGAGAACCAGGGAGCATCTGTGTTGCATTGCTTTATATGGCATTTTCACAAGGCAAGACAGAATTAACACTTAGGAATGAAATTTGTAGATGATAATTAGTAGGTGTTGTGATAGCAAAGATTGGGACTTCTTTTCAAATGGTTAAGAAGAGGGAAGTATTTAATGAAGTAAAAAAGGGAAAGGAATCCAGAATCTTGATTATGAAAGAAAAAAACCAATAATTGTTTACTTTTTAATATATGAAGCTGCTTCTTCCCTCCAACAAAAGCACAGGAACAGGGATGAGATGGGGAAAAAGATGCTCAAAACCAGAAGTAAATTCTATAAAAGGCTTGGATGATGTGAATACGTACCAAGCAGAGGAAATCACTTAGCATAGCAAAAGGCAGCACTAGAAATAGGATTAAAATGCAGCAAAAAAAAGAAGTTCTGAGTCACTATCAGGAAAAGCCTGACAATAAAATCTGTTAGCTACGGTTATAATTTCCCAAGTTAGCGATTATGAGGATCCCATTGCTTGGAACCTCTAAAACAGAATGGACAGACATTTATTTGTGATATTCTAGGGGGATTTTTTTGAGTACTTCTCCTTTTAAGGGAATTTTAATCAAGTGTTTTCTTGTGACTTTTAGTTATATAAAGATTGCCAAGGGAAATATAACTTTGGATAGAATTAGTATACCAATCTCTTGGGCCTCTCTTAAGAAATGTGTGAATTCTGACAGATTTATTTAGAATGTGAAAACTGTACATTTAGATTTATACACTGTATTTTCCTTCTACATTTTAATGTTGTAGCGTACAGTTCTGAGAGAAGTTCATTTTTCCAGAAAAGTGAGTGAATTTGCACTAATTGATGAATCTACTTCACCTGTTAATAAAGATGCTGTGGAAAAAAGATGTCAACAGATGTTTGAGTGCCGTGTGTAAACTTTTCACAGACTAAAACAATGCTTCAACAGAAGAGGACCCCGTAGTCATGTATGGTATATGTATGTATAACCAAATGAAATTGACTGTGGAATGCTTGATCTTGTGTTTCAGATAAGTGGGTCAATATGACAAAGTGTGTAGATTTGGATAGTATGTCTATGTATTTTGATATAGAAAGGATTAATTGAGTGCAATGTACATAGACATCTCACAAAACATGTTTGATTGTAACATGCTTGAGGATTATATGTTCTCTCTCCATCCTTTTTGGAAGGTTTTTTTTCAGTTTGAGAATTCAAAACTAAGTGGAGTATTGCTTAAAGGTGCCATCTGATGTCATTATAAAATGTGTATTGCTCACCCAGTAGTTTCAGTTGCATAAATTAAGCCCTGCAAACTGACCAGAAGGACTGTGATGATCTAGTCTGACTTCCTAATTATGTGCATTTAAAAATGTATCGTGTTGTTCCTTTTTTCAAATCGTTTCTTTCTGCTAGAACATTTGGTTCAGGAGGATGTTCCTTTGTACTGAAGTCTTCAAATGATGGAGAGTCTCCTACGTATCTCAATGAGCAAAACCCAGTGGTGTATTTTTTTCCTTAAACAATTTTCATTTGAGCGTATTAGATAGACCACTGATGTTGAATAATGCTGTAGCCGTCACGGCTCCTGGATGTAAGGAGAACAAGATTTGTGGGAGAAAATTAATACCTTCTATTAGACTGGTCTGTATGGGTGGGGGAGGGAGTTTTAGGCATGCAAGACATTCAAATTTGAGATAGAAGCATACAATTTCATAGCTCACTGCTAGCTGGGGATACTTGTTCTTCATTGAACTATGTTACAGTAGTCAATCCGACTGTGTTAGAGAACAGATAGTTGTGGAAAGTGTACATGGGTATTGGGGAGGACATGATAAAGCTTTTACCTACTTATTGGACATTTCTCTGGTATAATTTTATAATGCAGCACAAACCTAAACTTTCTTGGGTTTGTGAGTACTGCAGTCCTCTAGGTTTATGAAAATTAGTTCCCAGAGATGGGAACTCCCCCCCTGAGACATGGGGCTGGGAGGTCAGAGATGGAGCACTTTCATGAGGAGGGCTCTCTGTGCTGTTAAGGAAATGTTTGTGCGAGTTGGTTGCCATGTGCAGTTGCTTAGTTTCATCCCTGTGGTTTTCATCAGATCATCTGCTGTGCTGGTTCAAAATCATATTATGTGCTGAGAAATAAATGTACTCAGGGATTTGGATGTGTCTGTCACAGAGGATGTTTATTGTGATGGCTATGCAGATGTTTGTATTTGTTGTTCAGATAGTGTCTGGATGTTGTTTGTGATAAACAGATTCCTGAGGCTCATGGAAAAGTAGGAGATGGAAATGTTTGAAGGCTTATCTTGAGAGGCTGGGGAAGGATTTCAAAGTAGAAATTTCTCCCACTACAGGTTTCCAAGGTAGGAGAGTATGTGACAAGCATAAGTGTACAAGATGAGATGAGGTGATACCTGGATAGTTCATTGAAAGCTGCAGTCTCTTTTGCAGCAGTGGTTTCCTTGCCAGACAAAACTGAAGGTCATTTGGGTTAGCATGGTAGGGTTTTTTGTTTTGTTTTGTTTTGTTTTTTTCCTATGGTCCTTAATATTATGGCTCTTTAAGCATCCTAGTTCTACCATACCATACCTAAATTGGGTTGTGTGTGGTCATGTGTAAAGTATGTGTGTCTGTATGATGTGAAGATATAACTGTTAATTATCTGACAGGCCAGGCTTTACCTCTATTTCTTTCGGTTCTTCTGTTTGTTAACTGGATCTGAAAAACAGTCCATCTAGCCTAGCACTGTTCCTAACAGTGACCTTAATCAGATTCCTAGGTGGAGATTGAAAATGGAGCAAGTGTATGTGGTAATTCCCATAATTATATTAATCTCAGGAATTTCCTATAGCAGATGGAGGGCAGTGGGGGTTGTATTTAGCGTGTAGCATTTATGTGCATATAATCTGCAGTAGATTTCTCTTCCATAAACTTGTCCAGTCTCTCAAGAACTTTTTTTGGTACCTACAATGTACTTTGGCAAGGTGTTGGTACATGTCTGTTATCCACTAATCTTGTTAAATTTTCTTAACATTAATTTGTTAGTTGGAGTTGAAGGCATGTAATTATTGAGAATTAAGTGTGAATTTATTGCCCTTAACCTGAAGAGTGATTCAGTGGTGCGGACTGTCTGCTCCTATCTAGTTCTCGGGAAGCCGGAAAGCTTTAGTTCAAAATAACTGTTTGTGCTGCAATTTACGTATTGCCAATTTATCTTTCCAATCTCCATTAAAAAAGTGGTATTTTCTTGGTTTTCTTGGGATGATGAACTGAGGGAGTGTACGATGCTGATGTACAAGTATAGTAATCAAGCATAGATTGGCTTGGAAAATAGAACTGAATGCAGCCTTGGCACATTCTCGGGTGACATCAAATCGAGAGGAGCACTTGACAGCAAAGGGCAGGGCTGCTACTTAGGGGACTCCTGACTTCCTGGACAAATAAGCCAACAAATATCTCAAGACTTTCAGCACAGACAAAAGTAAAGCCACAGTTTCAGGCCAGAGCTCCACACATCTTTACAGGCAAGGGACTGACTGGCTGGGTCTTCTGCAGCAAAAAAACTGGGGATCCTGATGGAGAGCAAGTAGAGCATGAGCTGGAGGCGTGAAGGCTGGCCGCATGTTCAGTTGCATTAGCAGGAGTGCAGCTAGCAGGTCAAGAGAAGTGCATTTATTTTCCCATCTGCTTGACACTGGTGTGGCTACATTTGGAATACTCTGTCCATTTTTGGGTCCCCAAGTAGAAGAGTGGTATCAACAAACTGGAAGAAGTCCATCGGGGTCCCCTCAGGTGCTTAGAGAGGCGGAAGACATGATATACAAGGGGAGATGGAGAGGTCAGGGTTGGTTTAGTCTGGAGAAGGTTGAGAGGTTAACAACTGTAATCCTTAAGGGCAGGGCTATAGAGAAGATGGAGCCAGACTCTTTTTAGAAGTGCACAAAAAAAGAGGAGGAAGGAATAGTCACAAGCCACCACACAGGAACTTCTGATGAGATATTAGGGGGTGGGGAAGGAACTTAAGAAAAAAGTGTTTGAGCAAGTTACACAGGGAATCTGCAGTATCTTCAGCTGTGGGGATATGTGAAGCTTGTCTGGACAAGGTCCTGAACAGCATGATGTCTCTTCAGAGGTAGCCTTGCTTTGAGAAGGAGATTTGACTAGCTGAATTCTAGAGGTCCCATCCATCCTAAATTTCTCTGTTTCACAGCCCTCACTGAGAAGTTAGATGAAGTATGGATACAATTCTGCTTATTAATGAAGCTAGGAAAATTTTTGTGGAAAATATTTTGTGAAATTACCTAGTTTGGTGAAAGAATTTTTTAAAATTTATCAGAACCTAGGATAAAATGGATACTTTGTTCTGGATTTTATTCCAACTTTTATTGTTGTCCTTTCTATTCCTTGAATTTAAGCCAAACTAGTCCCGAAACATGTTGCCACAGAGTGTGGTGGGCATATAACTTGTGTTTGCCAAGTGCCGAACAGAAATTACAGTCTCTTAGTTTTGCTTGCATTTCCATCATTGAGAAGAATAATCTGGATTTATTTTTCTTATTTCATTTTTCAGAGGAAGGAAGATCTTGTTATCTGTGAAATCTCCACACTTTTTTTTTTTTTTTTTAATCAGAACTGATAGAAACTGAGAAGTGCATGCAGAAGTTACGTATGTGGGGAAAAAGCTGATATTTGCACAACCAAGGAGGGGTTGTATCATCACTTAGAAAGTGGGCTAAAACAGAACATGGATGTCAACCTTGGGAAGATGAGAGTAGGTTGGAGGAACATGTATTTTGCTGGTGCTTCCATTAGTTCAAGCAGGTCTGCTGTAGCCTCCTCAGCTACACTTGGAGATCTTTGCTGGCAAAACATCCTGGCGTAAGGTTGTTGGCAAACAAAGCTCTTCAGTGCAACACTTTTGAGGTGGGAAAAAGCTGGGTTTGGTAGCTTAATTTATATGTGGAGAAGTTTTGCAAAATGGGAAAGCTGGTTTCTTGGAGTAAATAGCTCTTCTGACAAATAGTTCTGGGGGTGCACAGTTGACATGGGGTGGAAAAGATGATGTAGATGCAGAGGAGGAAGACAGGAGCTGCGCTGTAGGAAGTGATGCAAATCCATTCAGTCCAGCCGAGTTTGAACTGCTGATGTACACTGTGAGTCAGAGCTGCACATCTACCTACATGTTAGCAGCAGTTACCTCTAAAACTTCCCTCAGCTTTCATTTCTGGAAAGGCACTGTTAGCTGAGGTTCACACTGTGGACAAGGATCACTGTGTGCATCTCTGCTAGGCATAATCTTCGTGGTCACCTGCATGAGCTGTCATCAGCTTTCTTAGCTGGAAGCTTTGCTTGCATAGCTTTCAGGCATGAACTGGTCTCCCTGTGGCTCTGGCACCCTCAGGGAAGCAAAGCCGCAGTGCCAGTGCGTGCTCTGCATGGGAGATGGCCCCAAACAGGGGTGGCACGAGGGACAGCAAGAAATAGCTGGCCTAGCTTCAGTGTGTCTATGCGGCCACTCAAGACTAAGAGGAGATCAGGGAAACCTGCTGCACAGAAGAAACAAAGACAATAACAAATCTAGCTGATGGTTGTCAGCTAAATTCTGCACCAAATCTCAGGTAGTAGGAGTAGGTACAAAGAAAATGATTGCAACTGTACTGACAACCTCATCTCAGAGGAGATAGCTTTTATTGGGGTGTGATATTTACTGCATTTAGGAGAAACACGTAGCAGATGCTTTCTTTCCTAGTGTGGCATAGTCTGTAAAAGGTTGACAATTTTTTTCAGCAATACAGAAATCTACCATTGCTGTGAGGAACTTCCAAGCAGTTAATTTTTTCTGCATTTCTTTATATCTTTTCAGGTTTCTGTCCAAAAATTTAAAAAGTCTGATCCCCCCCTGCAAAAAAAATATATATATATATTTATTCCTCTTCATTATCAGAATACATATTTTTCTCTTCCTCTCAGGTGGCCAATCTGACCTTTTTGGAAGCTGTCTTCAGTTCTATATTTTGGTGGTCAGTGTGGTACAGTTGAATTCCTTCACATAAATCAGACTTTGCCTTTCCTCACTGCCTGTGATTTTTGTCCCATCTCCTCTAATCCCTAACAAAAACCAACGCCTAAACCCTCTGTTCCTTGTGAAACGTTTTACAGTCCTGATGAAGAATCTTGAATATGTGTCTCTGGACAATGAAAATACTTGAAGTTTCAGACTTAATGATAGAGAAAATATTTCTAACTTATAATGAAATATCCTGTAAGTAGAATTCAGTGAGCAGTACATTATTGGTAGTGTTTCTGGTTTTTAAACAACTGGCAGACCAACAACAGGTAAATGCCATGTTGTGCTTGTTTGATTATAAAGAATGAGAAACTTGTTTGGTTAAATGTAATGGCTGATTTTTGAAATCTAATACTCGATTCTACAAGGCGCTGAATTGTTGCACAGCAGGTATGTACACAGGGTAGTCTGTGCTGAGTGACAGCAAACAGAATCCTTACAGTCACTGTTTTACTTGGAATAACTTCAGCTTTAAGAAAGTCAAAGAACAGCTGAGGTTGCTAAGTGACAGCAAAATATTTATCTGTTATTTAGAAAATCAAACCCGTTTATGCAAGGAATAGTAAAGGACAGCATATACTGTGTGCCACCCACACACTGTATAGGACCATTATTGTACACTGTGAAGACCTACATAATTCAGCACAATAACCTCAACTATCATCCCTGTCTTAGTGCTGAGATTCTCTAATACTATTTATTTAGTCTTCTTCCTCAGAAGAAAATCTCTCAAGTAATTCACTATAAATGAACACTTTCTGTCTCTGCTCTGAAACACAAGTAATATTCTTGTTTGTGTAAGCAGATAGTGGAAGAGGAGGCAAGGTAGGGGGGAAGGAGGGGAAATGGAGTGAAAATCACTGTTTATAACTGGCTGTTTGCTTTGCAGGCTTATTCTCATCACCGATGTGTGATGAAGCTCATTAACAGCCAATGATGTGACACAAGTGTGTTGTATTTTGGAAGGAGAGGATAATGATGGGTTCAGTCTAAGGCTCTGTGCTCTGAGCAAGTGTGTCTGTGGCTCTCCAGAGTTCAGCCCTGTGGCTAAAGCCCTCCCCACCACCATGGATGGTGGTGATAAGCTGGGGTTGCAGCAGGTTTGGTCAGGGATGAAGACTCAGATGGCTTAAGTCTTGCTGAGCAGTAGAAGGAGAATTGTTTCAAGGGTTGTTAGATGCAGTCCTGCCATTTCTAAGTTTCGTTTGGGAAGAGGAATGCCCTGTGTGATGGGTTGACGAGTATCCCGCACAGCTGAGCTGGGAGATCCTGCAGGGAAGAGGCAGGAAGGGAGTCGCAGAGCTCCACATCTTTGAGCATGCTGCTGCAGTTGAAGAATTTGGGAAGGTGGGGAGACCAAGGAGATGACAGTTAGATTGGCACTTAACCAGCTACCTTTCAAGGTGGAGTGAAACCATACGAAACAAAATCTAAAAAATAAAAATAAAAATCAAAAAACATGTAAAGCGCTCCTTTTCTAAGTATGTAGAGCTTAGGTTGAAAACTTGGTTTGATGGGGAAGTGTACCTGTGAAATATGTAGGGCTTTGAACACGTGGTCTATTTGAATTGCTAGGAAATTATTTATAGTTGAATTTTTATCATCCTGGAGCTGGTGGGTTAAATTTAGTGTCACTGTAAATGTGTTGACCGGTTGTATCATCTAGGTTTGGTTCTGGCTGAGGGTATGGGCAAGTGGGATGAATTATCCTATAGTGAAACTCAATTCATGACATCAGAAAGTTAGTCCTTGGCATAATTTCTACTCTTTTTTCCTTTTTTTTTTTACTCTTTGACAAAGAGCCTGACAGGACAAGAAACAAATTTATGTTCAAAGAAGTGTGTGAGAAGTTGGATGGAAAAGGATTTATTTGTACTTTCATTTCTCTTCATTCAGGAGTTGCAAATTTTTATCTCCTGACTGAAATGGAAGGGAGAGACAGCTGTTTGAGGGAATGCTCATCAGGTTATTTCTTTTACCACTCTGCTCTCAAAAAGTATAGTTTGGGCTAAAGTTGTCCAAAAGCAGCTGCTGCTGTAGAAGGCATTGAACAAAATGCCATAGTTCTGAAATAACAAAACTTCGTATTTTTAGGAAGTGTTCAGGGACTTATGTCATGTTTGGTGCTACGGGTCATATACGTTAAAGCTGAGAATTCGGGGAGTGGCTCTTTGGTTGGCTCCTCCCTATGCCTTTCCTTTTGTAGTCTGCATAAGCAATATTTTATCTAGCTCCCTCTGTAATTGCAGTCATCACCTCCTGCTATTTTCCTAAAATACCCATATGGTCTGAGAAAGGGTAATTTCACACTACAGAGTGGGAGCAGAGAAGAAGCAATGCTGTTGCTTGCGTTAAGGTCAGGGGCTTATTGATACTCGCGCAGATCCCAGCTCCGAGTGTGAAGATGTGCGACCTGCCGTTCTTTCTTTGCTATATTTCTAAGTTTGCCACAAGGTGGCAATGGTTCAGAATGTTATTTCTCCAGTACCAGCTCTTTGGCTGACCTCTCTTGTGGGGAATAGGGTCAGCCGCAGGCTGTGGTTGCGGGCCGGCGGCCGCGATGCTCTGGGGCATGCGGGGAGAGACTGGTTATGGCCAACACACGGGCCACATCTTAAGCTTTTTCATTTTAAAGGCCAAAGTTTTGTAGGGGACAGTTGCACTGTGAGTTATGTCTCTGCCAGCTGCTGTTGGTTACACATGTTTAGGGCAGCAGTGAGCTGTTCTGTGTTCTTAGGCAGTGAGAAGTAGGTAAAAATGCTCTAAATCTAGCATCAAACTCTGTGATGGTTTTATTTTTTCCTTCCTACTTCCAAAGAGAAGGTAAGCAGTGTTACTGTTACAAATACATACATGCTTCATTTTTCCTTCAAAATGTTGGAGTGTTTTATTTAATGAAGTAAAACCTGTGACATTAGAACAGCTCCCTAAACTGCCAGACCGGTTTGAAAAGCAACTTCTTCTAAAAATAAGAATTTTAACTCTGTGTAAAATCCATTTATTGAAATTGTTTAAAGGTATGAGTGGAACTAAAATAGAAATGCCTCTAGCTTTTCATACCCAAGATTTACTTTAGAAGGGAAAAAAGCAAATCTTTAAATTAGTGCTCAAAGAAGAATATTTTGGGATATATAAGACTTCTTTTAAATGTTACATGCAAGGTGAGAATATTTTTTAATAGTTAAGTGCCTGAGGCTCTTTTGGTGCCTTTGTATTACTCTGTGAATTATGAAAAGTTAAATTGCTACTGCGACTTGAAAAAACGTTATTCTTAATTAAATAGCTCTTTGAGAAGTTTATTCTGTCTTAAATACATGCTTTCATTCTTTGATAATCTACTAAGGTTAGCAAATGTGAAGTAAAAAATAAATGTTACCTTCATGAAACGCACAAGGAGGGAGGGGAAGAGAAATTTTTATCTGTTGCTTGGCTGCAATAAAGAAAAAGCAAATTTGAGGGCAGTTAATCACGTTTTCCCTTAAAGTTGTCTTTGCTTATCTTCAGTCATTCTGCAGAATACAATCAAACCTGATATTCTGGGTTGCTGGAATTCAGTTATACGTTCTCCCATGAAGCAGCAGTAGTTATTTATGTAGTATCACACAGAGTTACGACAGCAGATTTCATACCGCTGAGAATGCGAAATCCAAATAAGCAATACAAAACTGAAGCAGGCTGGTGAAAAGCAACAGAATCAGTGAGGCTTTGCTATGCACTTCAGGGGATACTCGGTTTACATTTGGGCATACATGTAGCAATGTCCATTTTTATCTTTATTTTAATTTTGCTCTTCATGGTTCTTTCTATTAGAATTAAAATGTGGACACAGAGGCACTGACAGGAAAGATGTAAAGAAGTAGTGAGAGACTGAGAGCAAAGGTCTGTCGTGTGTGGGTCTTGCACAGAGGGAAAGAGGAAAAGGCACGTGCAGTGGAAAGGTAATCCCACTGCAGAAGGATTTTGAGCTCCGTTATGTGAACTCCTGCCAGAGAGAATCGGGCCAGGCTTATTGCCCTTCAAGTTTAAGCATTTCACTTGGCATTCTGGTTGTGCGTGATGTCCTCGTCTCTTATTCCTTGTTAACCAAGATGGACAACTTCAAAGGTAACCTGGACTTGGACAGGTGGAGCTGTTTGGCAGTGTCCAAGAGTTAACGTCTTGTACAGGCGCCTGTTTCTCTCCATGTGCTGTTATGGCATTCTAATGCAATTAGACTTCCCTTTTTTCTCCACATTTCTAAGCTACTACTTTAACTTTTTGTTTTGTTTCATTTTTAAAAGCACTTGGCTGCAAATTGAAGTGTGTTGGTGATTTTTAATGGATTCATTAACATAGAAAAAAAGAGTGAGAATTCACTGTTCTCAGTGTTCTGACATAAAAAAAACCAGAGGAACTGTATGCTACAACAGATTACTAGAAATTATTCTGTATCTTGACAGTTAACACAACTGTGTCTCTATATATGACGGTACTTGGGACGTGTAAAATAGACTTCAGATCATCCTTAGTGTAAAATGTAGCTTTTCATATTTTCCATTGGAATTATTATTATTTTGCAGTTTTGCAGAACTTTATTCCCCTACACATCCAGATTTTGCACTAAAACATAAGTAACTTATGTACAGTAATCCTAAAATGCCACTCAACCCTTAGAATTACTTACTACCTGAAGTAGTGAATATGAAAGCCATATATAAGTATTTTAAAGGCATTTCCATCTGCTGAGCTATGATGGTTAGAAATGAGGAAGTCAGAATTAAATTTATATTCCGCCGCCTTATTCATAATGTTTTTGTTTGATATGTGGGTAATAGGCAAGCAAATCACCTAAAGAATGAAGACTGCAAGCATGAAAACACATTTCCATAATTGCCTTGGCAGGAAGCCCACATGTTCTCGTGGCAGAGCTGTGAATATTCCATGGGATGAAGGAGCTGCTTGCTCAGCAGTGGTGCACCGTTGGTGGGACCGCTTGGCTCTTTTTTAAGTCCCCTACAAGAACAAGCGTGTGCTGGAAAAAACCTCAAACCATCCTTAATGATTCGCATTTTCCGATATCTCAACTTGTCCAATATCTTTAGAAACTGAGAGAAGAATAAGGGGAATCAAATAATGGGGAAGACCTGTCCTGCATATCTGGGAATAAAGTTTGGTTTCTCTTAGAAGCAGCTGACCTCTGTGGTGCGGATTCTGTGCGAGGAATGAGTGTCTGGCACACAGGTGGATAGATGCCATTTTTGGTCTATGTGTAGACATAATACAAAAACTTCTCTCCCGTTATTTTTAACTAGCAGCGGTACGGGTTGGCAGTGTGGCAGTGTTGGGCTGCTGCTCTCAAGAGCCCATGCAGGAAATTTTTCCAAGTCACAGCAACCTCTGTTGAAGTGTGCTTGCCTTCTGTAGAGGTTTCTTGGGGCTTGTTCTGTATTTCTAATCATTTTGTTAAAATGAGGATCAGAATTACCATGTATTTGTAACTAGCTTGGATTTTTTTCAAAGGCATAGTTCTTTGGCTTTGCAACTGCTACTCCAGACAATTCACCATTTTTCAGAGGATTTCTCATACAAAGTATTTAGATGGCATCTATACTATTGTTTACTGTGAGAATAGAACAGCTTTCAGGTTTGCATTCAATTTGGAGACAGTTTTGCAGTAAATTGCTTCCGGTTTCATAGAAGCACGTGACTCGACTAACTTGGCAAACTTTATGTAGGATGAAAATCCTCCCTTGATGTGAAGGAAATAGAGATTGTCCACAGTAGGCACATTGTCAGGATAGCATTAATTTTGCTAGTCTTGCAACAGTGTTGTGGCTTAAATGGTTTAAAGTGTCAACACTGGAGACCTGAAAGCTTGGGGTCACCATACTTACTGTAGATGCCAAAGTGTTGTTCCATAAGAAATGATGATGTGATTGGGGTAATGTTATTTGTTGCAGGTTAGCCATTACGAATATACCTTTCTGCCCTCTGGAAAATATTTTCCGTATCTGGCTATATATTTATTCATTTATTTTTAACTAAGCAAAATACAGGAAGGATAACATAACTTTTCAATCATTTGTGTTTGGATTTTCGTAATGTTAAATTGAAAGTTCAGGAATACTTACTGGAATACAGGCTTTACATTAGTTTTAAAGTTTTGGGAAAAGCAAAACAACTATTTTTAACTGTGGCTCTGTTATATTAATATGTTAGTGGCAGTCTCCTTTGATGTGATGTTCTAACTTCTCACAGATTTGATAAGGAGAAATATCTTACTAAATATTTCAAGAGTTGATAGGAATGTTGGCAGAAGGCCTGTGTCTGGATCCCTGGAGAGCTTTCAGATTTTGCTTTTTCCCATAACATTAAACTTCGATAAAAATGGGTTGACTGCAAGGTTCAGTCATGTAATGTACTCTACTAGGAGCCTGTTTTCAAAATGCACTCAATTTTGATATGAAATCCACCAAATTAATTTGGTATTGGACTTGGAGCCTTGTGGCTGCTGTTCCCGGGCATTCGTTGTTTCTCATCATTCATAGTGGTATAACACCAGTGGCTAGAAGTCCATTTTCTTCACAGGGAGCATCTTTCATCCATTTTCTTCACAGTGAGGATGCTTGTTAAAACATGGCAATGGTAGTGCCTAGATTATTAAAAAAAATAAAAATGAAGGCATCTCAGTTGTTTTTCACTTATTTAAAGGCTGAAAAAAAATCAAAATATTTGAAGACTGGAGCTAAAAGCTAAATTTTATTAGCTAGTGCTGCTGCCATGGGAAAGGTCTGCCATTTTATTCAGCATACGCATATAAAATATTGCTCAGAAGAAACATCCATGCAGACTTACCTGTAGCATC
>NW_009648043.1:5380910-5393470 GCF_000708025.1 Charadrius vociferus
AGGTTTGGTTGCATGCTGAGCACATGCATGACTTGCTGCAGCAACCTGGCTTGCCCCGCTGGGACTCACTAGGGAGCCAGGTGGCCAGGGAACCTTTGCCTTTTCTCCCCTGTTCACAGCTTCCAGGTGTTGCATATTTTTACTTCGAGGCTAATTGCATTTATTATTGTTCACTCCCCTCTCCTTTTTTTTTTTTTCTTGCATAGCTCAATAAGCAGCAGCTACAGATACTGAGGGAACGTTTCCAGGCCTTTTTGAATGGGGAGACGCAAATCGTAGCAGATGAAGCATTTTGCAATGCTGTGCGAAGTTACTATGAGGTAAGTTACGTTCTTTGTTTTCTGTATGGCTTAAAAAATTCATAGGATCTCTTTTAATGCAGATGCAAGGAAATTTAAGTTTCAAAGGCTGTGAACTTCCAAACGTTCTAGAAACAGCTTCCTCCTACTCCAGCTTTCCTGGAGTTGAAATCCACTGCCTGGGCATAAGAGATAAACTGAACTGGAAAATATCCACCCTTTTTGAAGAAGGAAAAGAAACCAAGAAAAGACAAAACAAAAATCCCCTGGTGCTAAAAATCTTTCTGGCACCATTTGATACAACCAGGCACTGCTATCTTTATCTCCATATGTCTAAGTTACCTCTTTTAATCAGCGCTTCAGTTGTAAGTTACCATCTTGAGAAATACGTGTTCTGATTTTTAGTTACTGTACAGAGTTTTTTAGAGAGGAACCTCCTTTTCCCTTCTTTCTACGCAGCTGGGCCGACTCTCACCTTCTGCTGTGACCTCCCAGGCACCTTCAGTGCTTACAGCCATCAGTGTAGATCTTTAGATGTGGTTTTAATTGCCTAAGGCACTACCACCATCGCTGATGGTCTCGGCCTTGGCCAGCTGTGGGTCCATCTTGGAGCTGGCTGGCATTGGCCCTATGGGACATGGAGGAGGCTGGGAGACCCCTGTAGCCCCCTCTCCCCTACCAAAATCTTGCCACACAAACCCAATGCAAATATAGAAGTTGTTAGAAAGTAATCCTTTTTTTCTGTGTAATGGATGAAGAAGCCAACACTGGGAGGAAGGACGGTTTGGAAGACGGCGCAGTGCAAGGCTGAGCTAGTTAGCTGCCCAGCAGTAGGTTTCAGAGGAGTGGGATGTCTCAAGATGCTGAACGTGGCGTGGAAGTGAAAAGGACATAATGTTTCTGGTTCTTTCAGCAAGCTGTGTAAGAAGCTTGGTGTGTTAGAGGGAGTAGCCTGCCCTTTGGAAAGGATGTGACAGTGAATAAAAAGTATTTTAAAATAAATGCCTAAATAGTAACTGTCCTGTTAAGATTTATTCTGTGTCTCTTGTTAATGAGATTTTTTTGGACACATCAAGAACTATGTTTTTCGGCTTATCTGCTGATGCAGTGAAGGGCTGTGCTTAATAATCTAAGATAGGCCTATAAAATGGAAGACTCAAATTCTCCAGCTATTTTCAGCCATTCGCTGCTTTGAATTAAGTGCACAAATGTTCTAGCTGTCCTGTTTCACACAGGATTCCAAAGATTGTAGCATCACTGTCAAGGCTATAATGACACCATGGGCTGGTGGGATCTTCATCCTGTGTTAATATATTGTGAGCTCATGTACCAGCTGTAATTTGGTTCCTTAGTGGGTTTTTTTTTGTTTATTCCACCCCCCCAATTCCGTTTTCCTTTCTTTCCAGAGATTTCCTTCCAGACTTGCACAACCTTTTCCAGTTGTGCAGCTTGAGTCAGCATTTGCTAGTCATCTTTAATTGATTTTCAGGATTATGGTAGATAGTTACCAGTATGCAATATTATATTTAATGAACTTTGCCATGGTGGAATCCAGCTGGAGACTTAGTTCAAACTACTGCTCCTCCTCCATGAATTTTAATCAAATTTTATGCATCTTACCACGTATTCTCATGTCATCGCTTATATGTCTCTTATGCCTTTTTCATTTGCTTCATTACCCATTTGTTGAAAATATTAATATCTATTACTTCTTTGTGTGTTGAGTTGCTGCTGCGCTCTGGTACTTTCTCATCTCCGTCTTCCACATACGATCAGCACATCTCCTGTTGGATGATGTTAGTAGTTTGAATTATGGACATCTTGCTTCTTTCTGTCATGCAGCATCTCATAAGCTTCAGTGTTAATTTCCTTATATGTTAGTTGCTGAGCTACAGTTCAATTTTATCTGACATGGGAGGAAACAAATACGTGGTCTGCACAGTAATTATTTCACTCTGAAAATGATTAATTTGCCTTTAATCCTGTGCAGTAGTCATGGTTTGAGACTTATTACAATATTGCTTGCAAAGCCAGGCTATTCTCATTACTGTAGTTGATTTTCCAAACCCAACTCTTTAACTTTGAATGTGAAAGAGAAGGTTTGGTTTGGGCATGTGACATAAATCCTGTATCACTAGTTGCAGGTGTTTTGAGTCACTAAATCTGTCTTTAGTTACTGGGTTTGATCAGAATTTGCCTCTTAAGAATCTAAAAGTTCCTAGGATTGAGGAATTTATTATAGCTTAGTCTTTGATTTACTTTTCTAGAAATATTTGCTGAAAGAGTAATTTATTTACTAAATAAATAACTAAATTTCAGCATCAATTTCACTGTTGTAAGAGAGTCATGCTCCTGTGTCAGGACTACTTGGGAAGATTTACAGTCATCAATGCTGTTGCCTTATCCTTCAGCATTATGTCTTTTCCAGTGCTGCTGTGGTTTTTAAGACTTTCTATTAATATTCTGGCATTGTTTTTCATTTATCTTAAAAATCTAATAGGAAGACAATTCACAGGAAAAGTTGCATAAACTCTTTAACTCTCCAGAAATGGTTATTTTTGTGTCCTGCATAATTTCCCCCTGGCATCCCACCGCACTTCCTGAAAGTCTCACTGAAATTTAGCATGATTCATTTTTGTATACATATAATTAAGATTGTCTTGAGGAATTATTTCCTCTTCCATCCCAGTTTTAGAGAAGGTATGGAAATATTTACAGTTCTCTTCCTGTAGTCATTCTCTCAGAATTCACACAGGATTTTTTTTTTTTGTGGAAAATTCCGTTACAGACATTGAGCCGGATTCTAATCGGTAGAACATCAGATGTTGGTGATGCTTTTTGGATAAAGAGAAAAATTCAATCATATGGCAATTTATAATGAGTAATTATATTGGACACACTGCTAAGTGTAAAATTAAGTGAGGAAGTGACTTATGAAATAAGATCTGTCTTTGCATATTTCAACCTAGTTTTTAAAAAGTTATCAGTAAAATAGTAGATAATCTTTCATTCATCAATTATTGCATACTCTTTCAAGAAGATTGGAAAATGCTTTTCTGCACAGCCCAAAGAGGTTCATCACCTTTTATATATGTACCTTCTGTATCTACTTTATATGTATGTACCTTGGGCTAAACTCACACTGCTAATTCTTTAGTCCTGAGTGTATGTAGTCTTAGATATGAGCAAAATGTGTGCAAAGAACTGTAACGAATGTTTGAAATACTGTCAAAACTTTTTCAATATTGTAATGATTGCAGGTTCTCAGGTTTTCGACTCTGCTTAAAGCATTGTGCAGCTGCAAGAAATTTTATGTACTGGTGTTTTTCTTGCTGCTTCATTTTAAATATGGGGTTCTAAGCCATAATTACTGCATGCTGCTTAAATCTGAATGTTAAATGCAGGATCTATAGCAGTTAGCACTATGAGGGGTTTTCAGAATTTAAAATCAGACTTGGTTCGATTGTAGCAGTTTGCCTGTGATACAGAGATTATGTTTAGCTTAGTTTCTATTTAAATTCAGGTGTTGCAGTCCTTGGCAAATTAAATTGTTGTCTGCCACAACCAGGCAATAGGAAGAAACTGAGGTATGGCCAATAGCAAAAACTGATGCGGCAGGAGATTCATCTACAAATCTACCAATAGATCAGCACTGCCTGTCTGTGGGGAGGGTTTAGGAGGGTTTAAGAAACAGTGAACTAGAAGTAGAAAACAACCAAAATCAACAATAAGAAAGACCAGTAGTCCCATGGCATAGAGTCACATGGTGATTGGGTTGGAAGGGACCTTAAAGATGATGTAGTCCAACCCACTTGCCACGAGCAGGGACATCTTCACTAGATCAGGTTGCTCAAAGCACCATCCAGCCTGACTTTGAACACTTCCAATGATGGGGCATCCACAACTTCTCTGGACGACCTGTTCCGGTGCTAGGTCATCGTAAAAGGCAAAGGTAGCCAACCCCAGCCTCGGGCATATTCAAAGTGGTTAATATTGGGCTGTTAAGGAATTTGAAAGTTTTACAGAGACTGAGAATGGAAGAAAATCATGTGTAAAAATAATCCCATGAACATCTGCCAGTGTAGATATACCTGTGATAATATCACTGTTTCTCTGATCTGATTAAAGCTATGTGAGCGTTTACAGGCATCCTGAAAATGTTTTCCTTCCCTTAGTGCAGAGCAGTTGTTTGGCCCATAGTGGGAGCACACGCTAGTGTGACAAAAACACTAATTATTTCTTGCACTTGTCCTTAGAAAAGGATGAATTGTGTTCATTGGATCTTTTTTATATGAAGACATTCTGATGTTGGATTAGTCTGAAAAAGTTGAGGTAAAGGAGGGAGTGAAACAATGATGCTATTTCTGCCTGTAATTATAGAAAACTTGGTTTGGAGGTGTTTTGCACATATGTCAAAGGGCAAAAGGATCTTGCTGATGACATTGTGGAAAGGAACTAGCTTTTTGCACTAAGTGGTATTTTGGTTGCTTTTATGGCTTGATTTTTAATATGAGCTACTTCAGGTACACGATTTTTATTCAAGGCAACAAAAGGCATAGTTGATCCTGATAAATATTTCAGGGATGAAGATGACCCCTGAAGGAACTAAAAAGCATTCATTAGAATCAAAACATAGTACACACAAAATAAATAGTAATTAAATGTTGGAACGTTCTGGTTCGATATTATCGAGGCAAAATAACGGAATCAGTAGATTAATGTAATGTATTTAAATAAATGTTTAGGATAATAATTGTAGAAGCTAACTGCATTTCAGGGCATAAATTCACTGGTTTGTGCTTTCGTTGTTTTTCTTGAAAGTCCTAATTGGCATACATATGTATTGAAGAATATGGACTCTTTGCTCTGTTCAGGTCCTCTTCAGAAACTGGAATACTGGGCCAACTTGGGATTTATTGTGATACAGTCTCTTTGGAGAAGCTGTTTCAACAGGATGTTTTCTTACATTAGCTTTAGGATAATCTTATGTTTTGCCTTGTGAGGGAGCCTTTCAACAACAAATACACTTATAGTTGTACTTACCAGCACTTACACAGTTAGTTTCCCTCCAGTTGCTTGAAAATGTTGACAAACTTGAAGTCAGTGTAATGTTGCATGGGGGCTGTTATTTTAGACATCTGTCTTCCGCCAGTTCATTGAAAAGCTTCATAAAAACGATTTTAGGCCACCTCCAAGAACGAGGTGTAACAAGGGTTTATCATTTAGGTTATCCATTTCATTGAAGAAGCTCTAATGCTGTCAACATTTTGGTTCAGCCACCACAATTTGGCGAGTAATGGAGATTGTCTCAGTGTTAGCAGTCTAATTATTTTCCTCAAAGAAGTGAGGGGGAGATAAGATACAACAAATTAAAATGTGCTTTACATGATCTAGACCTCTTCTATGCTAAGGAGAGATCTGATGGAGAGGAATTGCAGGCTTTGCTACGCACAGCTTTCTCTTGAGAGAGCGTTGCTTTATTGCTCTTGAGTGGAAAGTGTGTCAGTGCTGAAACCCTCTCGTCTCTTGGTTTACAAATAGCTACATGTAACTATATTCTTTGCGTTTTCGAAGGCTGGAAAATCCCGTTTTCACTTCCACCTGCATGGTGTCGGAGAAGCAAAGCATTTTGGTGTACATCTGTGCAGAACATAATTGCTGGCTGTTGAAACTGTCTGTCCAATCTTTTTGGACACTGGTATTTGTGGATGATCATTGTTAATTTGACTGAGGATGTCATTCATACAGTTTCCGTACTAGCTTTACAGATGTAATTACAACAGACCTGTATTTCAGACTTCTAAATGAGGTAGGTAGGTGGCAGATGGAGTTTAATGCATTAATTGTACCAATCCTTATCTTTGCAAGTCGTGTGTGCTGATAAAAGAGAGGAAAAAATGGCCTACTGAATTTAGATTTTAAAAAAAATCTCCATAATGGCATCCTTTTTGTTCATTTTGTTACCACTGTTGTTCCAGGCCAATAAGGAATGCCTTGTCGGTCTGACGCTACACTGCAGAAGTAGTGTTGGGTAGTGAGGAATGTCTCTGCTGTAATAAGCATTATTTGACATTATTTACTTGTTTATTAGGTAAATTCTGAATGTCTGTTAATCTGAACAAACCAATTAGAAAACCAGGAATGGCTCAAATTGTTACCTAACAGTGAATTTGGTCTGTGTTGTTTAATTATTTTTCTCCTAATCCTAGTGCTGTTTTACTTCATCTCGAAGGACAGTAGAACTTTTCTGGACATTGGTTTTGCACAGTTAACAGTATGTTGCACTGAGACATGGACTATATACACTTTTGTTGATGCTGTCTTCGGGGCAGCTCAAAACAGTGCAGTGTTTTTCAGCTAGCCTGATACTAATAGGAAATGTGACAGTTTAACATCAGTCCTGCAGAAGTCTTGCAGGAGACACTAAAATTTTACTTTTTTTTAAAATTTGGAAATAATTATTTGGAAGGATTTCTTTTACTAGATGATGAAAGGATGGCAACTCTGGATCTTTTCAAGTTATCCTTCCTGCTGCCTTTCCGGGTCTCAGCACAAAGCTGACCTTAAGGGCCTTTGGAAGTGGAAATAACACTGCAAAATATTTCATTAGAAGGGTTATGTTGAGGCCAATGGATTTTCCTTTGTGCCTTTATATTGTGATGTCTGTGTGTTCCAGTCAGCAGTATCTCAGGGACTCTCCAAACTAATGGAGAGCAAGAGGACACTTTTTTTCCCTCCTTTCAGCAGTCAAACGGATATTCAGCCCAAGCTCTGACTTGCTGCCTTTCTCCATGACCAGTGGGAGACATGTAGTTTCACGTTAATAGTACACTTGAAGTATCTGAATACAAGATAAGTGAAAGTCTCCACAAGATACCTACGGACTCTGTTTGAGCCGAAGTTAGTTCAACCAGGTTCTCTCTCTCCTGACTCTGTAGGCACTGGGATTTTCTCGCATAATTTCTTTAGGCTTCAAGTTCTGATTAGAGATCCACTGTAGAACGTTGCCATGTTTTTCTAGTTAATTATTCCACTGAACTGCAAGCAACTAATAGCTACAAGATTTCTTGATCTTAAAAACAAAACAAACAAACAAACAAAACCCCAAATCCAAGCCACCAAGCAAACAAATAGCAAAGGAGAAAACCTCCTATTTTATGTACCATTAGATTGAATTTCTAGGGCTGATATTTACTCTGGGTATTATTTCATTTACTCTTAGATTTCTAGATGGTGGGATAAGTGACTTTTGTTTGCATATTTTGATTGAACATCTCTGTTACCATTTTACTTTGTGATAGAAAGCTTTACCTGTCAAATCCTTAGAGATGTGTGACTTGTCAAAATCTTTTAAACTTTAAAGTAATGTCTTGGAAAAGTGGCATTTTATTCTTAATGGTGAATTGATAATCTCTGAGTAAACCAAGCTAGAGAGAACATGGCAGTAAGGGATAAAAAAGGTCAGCAAATAGATAGCTGAAGTCCAGAAGTCAGTAAATGAGAAGTGAGATTCTAAATTCTCGCTGATCCTCTCTCAACCCCATTTCATTTCTGTTCTATTGCTAATTTCAGAAGATGACAAATTCTTATATCCTGAGAATTGTGAAGGCAGATCACAGACAGTGGGGATGTAAATATTTTCTTAGTGATTGTTTTCAGGTTTTGATTGATCTGCATTTCCCACCATAGGGTTTTGTTAGAAAAGGCAAATTGGAAAACGAGAGTCTTCTCAAGCTTTTATTTTCTGAAGTAAGCTTTATGATGCCGTAGAGATGGCTTTTTCTATTTCATGTTGCCTTAAAAAGGTTTTATTCCTCACAGAGCAAGAAAGAGGTTTCTTCAAAGTTAAATCCAGGCATAATGTTGCTATCCACCCAAGATCCTCCAAAAGAAACAACATTATCTTAAACAGAGCATACCAAAACAAATAGATTACCCAGTCTGTTCCAGTCAGTAAATGCCTGCTTTGGGCACCGCTAGTGAACAGTAACTACCTCATTAAGGAAACTGTTCTTTCCACTTGGCCTTGCCATCAAACCATTTCCCCTGATTTCCTAGTTCAGTTTTTCTTGTTAACTTAAGCTCATTGCTTAGCTTGCTGTTTTTTAAATGTAAATTGCACAATCTCTTCTTTTATTGTATTACCCTTTGTATAAATGGGTCTGTCTTGTGCCTCCTTAGCAAAACAAAAATGCTGAGCAAATTGCATATTCTTAATCTGTAGTAAATAATTTGATATCAGGCATTTGTTACGGTCCCTCTTTGCACCTTTCACTTTTCTTATTTCTAAATCAGGGTTCCAGGAACAGCCCCAAATCCTTGTGCGGTTCTGATACTTTGTACTGCGTTATGTCTTACTTCGTAATTCCTCTCACCCAGCAAGGTGACGGTCATTACAGAAGCGAGTGCTCAGCAGGGATATGAATTTTAAGGCTGATGTAAAAAAGGATGGATTCACGAGCGACTGTACCAGGACAGGAAATACTGTGGGCCTCAGAGCTATGTCTGCAGGTGTTTTGAGCAGGTGTCTAGGGCAGCTGTGCACAGAGCCAGCCTGCCTGTAATACCTCGGTTAGCTAGTGCAGAACGGGCTTCTGTCTGTCTGCTTGCCAGCACGTTGTCATGGAGGTGTCCTCCGGCGTTCAGAGCCCAGTCCCACACAGCATGCCTGCTTGCACAGTTGGCAGTGACTGGCAAGATGATTAAAGACAGTGCTGCTGTCTAGTTTTGTGGGATTTTTGTGTTGTTTTTTTTCCTTCTGAAATGAAATAGTCAAAAGATGCAGCTCTACATCTGTATTTATGGTCCTAGACAGATCTGTATTCACGTGGTCCTCTGTGCGTATGATTTCTCTGGGCATCTTTCTGTTTCTTCATCTTTTCAGCAGTGATGGCAAAATAAGTGTTAAGATGCTCACCTGTGGCATGCTACTAGGCCAGCGCTTCCCAGCTAAAAAACTGCAGCGGGGTGTTTGGGACTTGTGAGCATTACATACCTTTCAGTGTTTTCCCTCAGTTTGGAATGTCAGCATGCTGGTTCACAGCCCAGCATGAGAAAATAAATAATCTCCCAGGGGTGAAACTATGATGTTTTTGTTACATTTAAGTTTTCTGTTCTCGATGTACCTTTCCTGAATCTAGGAAAGGTTTTCCTCCGAGAGCAGCAGGCATCCTTTGTTTGTATGTGTTTGTATCTCTGCAGTTTCACTATGATAAATATGCACCATGAATAATGTGTTGTTCTGCTCATCGTATGCAGATACTACTGCAGCAGAGCCTTCCAAGTCTAAGAGTAAGAAGTATTTTAATGAGAGATCAGATTTTATTTTCAATGAAATCCGACATTTTCTCAGACCTTTCTTCCTGACCAGCATAAAATTAGCCATGAATATATACTTTGCTCCCTGTTTTGAGTTTATTCACTTGCAGGTCTTCTATAATCTTCCTCTGAACGTTAACATTAAAAGGAGTATGCCTTTGTCAGTTTCTGTATGGAATTACAGCTTGTTTGTTTGGTCTTTTTTAGTTCCTCTCCTTGGTTTGTTTATGTGCAGTCTAGAATGCTGTGGTAGAAATCTGTGGATAAATTACAGGAGTCAGTATCGTAGTACTGTACCTTGTCTGTTTTACTGGTTGTCTTGGAATGCAATTTGGTTTTTAATGTCTTCAAGAGTACTTCCTCTATAAGTAGTTAAATTATATGGAAGCAAAATGAAACAAAGCAAATCAAATTGTCTAGTTCTGTACTGTTTTTCTTGCACTGTCGTAATGAGCTGTGGCACATGCAATGTGATCAGTAGTATTGAAATGCCAATGTCAGACCCCTTTGGTTTTACTCTCTTTTTGCACCTTCCTCAAGGGCAGTAATGCAGCAGTTTCTTCTTTGAGATAGATCTGCAAATTAGAAAATATCCTTTATTTATGCCATTAATTAAGAAGTAATTTTGTAATTTTAAAATCTAACCCTTTGTAATGGAAAGCAAGTTTCCTTTTTACTTGGCTTTTGAGCTCAACAAACATAGTGGAAAACTATGAAAAAAAAATAGCCAGCCAGATCTTAACGTGATTTTTAAAAAAGGCAATGGACAATTACAAATTTCCTAAACTTAATAACATCCAAGCATCAATATCGTTTCAGATCAAAGTCCAAGGAATTCAGTACCCTTTCTCAGATATTACCAGATCAAAGGAGGTGTCTGATGAAAACCTGGGCAGGGGAGACCCATGTGATGATTTCCATGATTTCCTGATTCCAGTCATCAGGGCTCAGAGATATCCTTCACTTGGCCATCTTTCCATCACTGGTAGCAGCATAAGGCAATTAAGACAACCGTATCCTGGGCTACATCAAAAGAAATGTGGCCAGTAGGTTGAGGGGAGGTGATTCTGCCCCTCTACTCTGCTCTCATGAGACCCCACCTGGAGTACTGCTTTCAGCTCTGGGGCTCCCAACATAAGAAGGACATGGACCTGTTGGAGAGGGTCCAGAAGAGGGCCACGAAGGTGGTCAGAGGGCTGGAGCACCTCTCCTATGCGGAAAGGCTGAGACAGTTGGGGTTGTTCATCCTGGAGAAGAGAAGGCTCTGGGGACACCTTATAGCAGCTTTCCAGTACCTAAAGGCAGCCTACAGGAAAGATGGGGAGAGACTCTTCATCAGGGAGTATAGCGATAGGACGGGGGGTAATGGTTTTAAACTGAAAGAGGGTAGATTTAGACTAGATGTTAGGAAGAAATTCTTTTTTGTGGGGATGGTAAGGCACTGGAACAGGCTGCCCAGAGAAGTTGTTGAGGTCCCATCCCTGGAGGTGTTCAAGGCCAGGCTGGATGGCGTTTTGAGCAACCTGCTCTAGTGGAAGTTTTCCATGCCCATGGCAGGGGGGTTGGAACTAGATGTTCTTTAAGGTCCCTTCCAACTCTAACCATTCTACGAATCTATGAATTAACTAGTTCTTCAATTTTTTCTTTCAACAACAGGAAGAGCTTGTTATTACTGTGTTCGTATTCTGTGCAGGCAGTCTTCTGTTTCTGGAAAATGAGACTTGCATCAATTGCTAAAATGTTTCCTTTTCTCTTTTCTTGGGTTTCTCAGAAGTTTGTTTTGGGGGATAGGAAGGAGGAATATGGGTGAAATTTTAGAAGCCCTGTAGTCTTGGCTCCAGAAACAATTCATTTCCTTGTCCTTACTGTCGTGGAGCTGGTTTTAGTTGCTATCCGTCACATTCTTTGTCTGCTTATGTTGGAAGAGAATGATGGACTGTCAGAAGTGATCTTGAAATACAAACTTTTTTCTTCTGGACAGTGGCATCCTGTCCTAACTACTATACAAATGTTCAATTATGAAAAGACCAAGCAGGCTGGTCCTTAGGGCCCCAGTAACTGATGTAATTTGTGTAGCTTGAGAAAAAAGTTCTTTTGAAATACAGGTTCTGATCTGAGGCTTGCAGCAGTAATTGGTGATTAATTGTAGGTAATCCCTGTTGCCATTTTCCAACGCTCAGCCTTCTGACTGTGCTTCAGACATGCAGGAAATACAATTGGGAAAATTAAACAAGGAAACAAAAAGAAGTGATGCTTTCTGTTTAGCTCCCTCTGTTTCACTGCATGCTTTGAGTTGATGGGTCTTCTGTGCCTTGCTCCGGGCAAGGGACCCAGTGGGGAATAATAGTGAGCGTGTGTCTCAAAGTGTGCTGGGAATCCACAGCTCCACCACAGCTGTGCAGCTCACCGTGATGCTTTTAGCTCTGTTTCCCTCTTGGACTATTGAGCACATCCATAAAGGCTCACTGGGAAGTAAGCTAAAGCTTTCATCTTTCAGCATGAAAAAGATTTACCAAAAAATCCAACTAGCGGTGAGTACTGCTTCAGAAAGTTAGTCTCTGCTGCCGATGAATTGATGAAGAAGTAAAAGGTAAAGAGCGTCCTTCCTCCCTACTTGGGTTCTTCTTTGAGCATGTGAATCACTTTTAACTTCATTTTTCCTTCACTTCAGAGAAGGGTCAAAAAGGATGGACAGTTTTCCTATCTTTATGTTTACATTTCCATGAACATAACTTTGAAATTAAAGATGAACTTGAGACAAATATCTGTACCTAAACAGAAATACACTCCTTTTGCACCCTGGGTGTGACATGCAGTGTTAACCACACCAGCCGCTCTACCCCTTCTTCGTGTTAGTCATGTTCAGCTTACTCTGCAGCTCAGTTGGCATTGTGGTGCTTCTCCCCCCCCCCCCCCCCCCCCCTTTTTTTCCCCCTTCTTCTC
>NW_009648043.1:5393592-5433796 GCF_000708025.1 Charadrius vociferus
CCCCCTCCCCCTTATTTTTCCTCCTTCATATGAGGGCTACAGCATCAAATCTTTTTTTGTCTGGAGGATTTTCAAGTGCACACAGCTGCATGGCTGAAACTACACCTTCGTCATTTGCTAACAACGCGTTCTATTGGCATGTGGTGCCTCAGACAAGGTACAGGAAAGCTCAGCATTTGCACGTATCATCTGAGTGAATACCAAAATGAGCTGCAAATCCCTTTCCCCTCAGCTGTGTCCTCAATGCAATACCACTGTTGGGAACCACTTCTCACCTGAACCTAAAGGACTCTTCCAACTGCAGAAGAGCTCCTGATGCCACCATTATACTACTATGAGTGTAGTATAGTTCAACACCAGTGTTGAACTTCAAAGCTAAGACTGAAATGAAAGACAGAGCCAAGACCGCACCAGTCACAGGCCCCGAAGAGAAGATGAATAAAAGAATTCCAAGATGAGTTGTCACCCTCACCTGAGTAGAGTGTTTATCACTGTTAGAGGAGTGAACTTGAAACATACAGGACTTGTGGTAGTGGCCATTGGCTCAGATATGTATGGATGCTGAAGTACTTTTTGCGGATACCTCTGAAACAAGAACCGAGTGAGATGTCACCTCAGGGTCTACTTGAAAAGTACTGCCCTTTGCTGGAAGGATGCCTTGTTTCTGGCATTAAACAAGTATAACTCTCCTACATTTTGAGGATGAACCCAGAACGAGTATGTAGCCTTTGTTTCCTTGGCAATATCACAAAGATGGGTCTGAGAACTGCAGGCAGGCTGCTATCCTTCCGACGTGCTGGCCTGATCATCGTGACCCGATGTGTGCAGCTTGTATCTAGCTGCATTCTGTAGGTCTGCACAGAGGCGACTGAATTGTCTGCCAACATAACAAGACAGGCTGATGACACAGAGGTCAGATTTCTGTAACCAAAAGATGGCAGCAAGAGAGGAAAAACTTATGTGAGAGAGTTGTCATAACTGTTTTAAGACAGCCTGAGGAAAAAAGATAAGGCCCCTTTGAATAGGAGCCGCAGAGGAATTTCCAGGCAGTTCAGGGAAAGATGTTTTAACTCTTTGAGGTTGTGAAATGCAGATTTCGGTTCTGCTATTAACTCTGAGAAGAATAAATTGTGTTTATCACTTCAGAATCAGATTGAGCCTGGGTGTCTTCAGGCTTAGCATTGTTTTATGGCTCTTGATCTGAATATGCATAGTCATCTCTCCTGACTTTTAAAATCTGAAGATTCACAATGGCTGTAGGTTTCACAATAATTCCTTCTTTAAACCTGACCTCCTATACTGGAAGGGAAGGTACGTCTGTCTTTCCTCATGTGAGACAGCAGGCAAATGCTGCTTCCAAAATGTGCTCATATTCAGCAGTTAAGAAGTTGCGTAAATGGTCCTGAAGGTCTAAAAAAATGCGTAGGTAAATAACAGGTGCTACAGGGACTGGAATAACTTAAGGCGTCAAGGAATGAGACATTTCTTTTAGAAGTACGTGAGCCCCGTCTTTGTGTACAAGCCCAGACCTGATCCTTTGAAAAAGTAATAATGACAGTGAATACTGGTGGCGGGGGAGTCTGCAAAACAGGAGTTTGCGCAGACTGAAAGTTGCATTTAGTGTAAGCGGTAATGAGAAGTCCTTCTTATTACTGTTAATTTAGAGGGTGGAACCCTCCCCCTTTTTTTTAAATGAAAGCTCTTAAAATGTACTAAGGTTATTAAACAGTCTGCAAATTTCATTTTTGAAGGTGGTCTTGATTTCCTGTTAGCCTAATTTTGAATAGATGTTAGTGAATGATGCTGTTAAACTGTCAGAAAAAGTTATGGTTAAACAGCAGTGTGGACATGTTAACAGCTTTCAGTAAAGGCAACTTTCCCTTTCCGCACAACAGACTATGACAAAGGAGTTGATGATTTGGAAAAAAAGAAGAACAAGTCTGCTTTTCTGGTCAAAATAACGTTATAGCTAGCCTGATGGCAGCCTGCGACATGAAATTTAATTTGTTACCTTCAGCACCAAAAGCATGACTCTTGATACTTACACTGAAGCAGTGTTGCTTCTTTTTTTATCACCTTGTTTTCTGCATAGGGCAGGTAGCAGAAAGGTCTCATCCACCTGCTGCATGTTCAAATGCCATTGCTTTTTTTGAGGAAATGCTCAGGACCTCAGTGTTTGTCATTCTTCTGTTTGGCTATCAATGTAATAATAGAATAATATTTATATTAAGAATATTTGAGCTAATGGAAGTATGTAGCTCAATCTTCGTTGGTTCTTTAAAACATTTATTTATTCACATTTAAAACATATTTCTAAAATATGCAAATCAGTGATCCTGAAACAGTTGTTATTCTGGTTGAAAGAAATTGGGGAGAGAAGCCCATTGCACTTCTGAGTTTTGGAATAAGTCCAAAATACCTAAATTACTGTGGTTTTTTGTTGTGGGGTTTGTTTTTTTTTTTTCCTTACTTTGTTGAGTAACTGAGTAAGCATTATGCTGGAAGAAGTTAAAGTGGGTCTGGAATATCTATAAGCATTAAAATAGAGGTCTGAAAAAGCCACAATGACACATTTTAAGATGATTTCTATAAAAATGTTCTTGGAGCACTTGAGGTAATTCACATGTAGCTGTGTGACTCAAAGTGATCCAGCTGTTACCTGTCAGCTGGATCATGGGTCAGGCGGATGCCCTGAGCATAGCCCAGTCATGAAATAAAATGTGTTCATGAAGAACAATTACAAGGGAGGCTGTTTAAATTTGAAATTCATCACACATTTAGCTAATTAATGGAGCTCCAGCAAGGGACTCATCACATTACAGCCTACAGAAATTTATTTATTCTGGACTACAGAAGCATATCAGGCTACATTTTTGAGAAACGCTAAGGTTCTCATGCTCACATCTGGATTGACAGGACTGTTTAAACTAGTAATCCCCTTCAATTTGTTAGAAGATCTGTGCCAAGGTTCAACACATCCCAGAAACCCGCCTTCTCCCTTACTTGGAGGTTGATTTAAATTTTTTTTTGAGTTCCTGAATAATAACTAGACATGGTGTTTTAAAAAACAGGATTTAAAATGGGTTTTTCCAGTGGTCATCTGTTCAGTTGAAGGGGGAATAACAAACCAAAACTCCATGGGAATTTTATATGCAGTTGTTTACAGTTCTAGCGTAAAGTCTGTGTTTTACACAGAAACTGCTGGTGCTGCCTTCCCTTCTGTGAGGGGTGGGATTGTTGATCAAATACGTACTCTGCAACAGAGGGCTAATGAACTTAAATGGCAAGAAGCAAGAGGTTGCCATAAGCAGAGCTGGATGTTTGTTTCTTCAGATTTGCATAACTAATTGACAGCTCGTTAGGAAAGCTGAAAGCTAAATGCAGGAAAATAAATTGCAGCAGAGGAAAACTGTTCTTACAGCATTTGGGTAACAGGGAAACTTCAGCCATGTTAAAAAACTGTTTTTCGGAAAGGTAGATGGAGTGGTCTCTCGGGAGCCCTCGGGAATAACTTTCGGCTGGGTTTGTTGGTGTTGTCGCTCATTTTGATCAGTGGCCATGCTTCTTCTGCAGCATGCTGCGTAACTGCTCTAACCGCAACCAGAGCAAAAATACATCTTGCTGCTCGTTCTGGCTTCCTTCTCTGAGTGCTCCTGTTGTCCCTCTCCTGGGTCTCCATGGGATGGCTGCGCTACTCACCTACACAGGACCCCGACAGGCAGAGCACTGGCTCCAAGGGTTGCCCATGCTGGATGGGCTGTGGGTTTCGTAGCTGGTCTGAGACCTCTGCCATGCACGAGGCACACGATGCTGCTCCGCAGAGCCCCTCTGCCTGCTGACAGCATCCTGAGACACACATCTGGAAAAGAAGCTCTGGCCAGGGCAGTGTCTGCTGCATCATATTGGTTAACAAACAGGGGAACCTAGGGTAGGGAATGAAAGGATGTATCCAGCCTCAAGGAAAAGATGTAAAAAGCAAACAGCTCCGCCTGCAACACAGCCACCTCAAGCACCCCAAAACACAATAGGTCGTAATTATGTTAAAAAATAGCTCTAATCTTATATGTATTGTGGCTATGCATATTTTTTTGTGAGAGCAAGAATGGAAGCAACAGTTTGAAAGATAAGAAATACAGAAAAATTAGCTTCGCAGATAAAAGAGAAGGCATATTATGCAGGCTGCTGATTTAGGTTTGAGAGTGGAAGAAACTTGTTTCTTAATTTCTCTTTGAAGGATGGGAAAAGTTATCATGGAAAAACTATATTTAGATGGCTTTGGTTGGATTGGAGAGTTTGTGTAGCTGGTTGTAAAATACCATCAGCTCTTTTAAGGCTTCTTGCAATGATTTTTCATATAGGATAGACTTCTAAAGCGAAGGAATTCTTTTGGGTCATGTAAAAATAGGATTGAAAGAGTAGAATTTCCATAGCAGCATTCTGAAACTTGTCCTGCCTGTTTAGCTGGCCCTGTGCCTTGTGCTGGGAGCATTCCAGTATGTTCTTGAGGAAAATGTTGCAAGGAGGAGGAGGTTTGTTAAGAACTAGCAAAAGTTTCAGCAGTCAGAGCTGCATGAAAAAGACGGGCATCACCTAAGCCAGAAAAGAACTGGGTTGCTGGTACCTAAAATTAGAAAAAGATTGTATCAAATTTTTTTAAAGTAAACTGTAGGAGAAAGCAATCGCTTCAGGATAATACATTGTTTGTAAATGAAATCATAACATCATATCTTAGAAAAAATAAGAAAACACATTTGTAAAAATCAGTAACTAAATAATAAAGAGCAACCCAAACAGATGTCAGTTAAGCAGAGCATGTTAATTAAAAGCTGAAAGTAATTTCCAGTAAGTTCAGTCATAAAATCCAAGTGAGTAGTCGTACAAATGTTCCCCGTAGTCAGTGGAAGGAGACAGACATTTTCAGGAAGGTGCAGCGTATTTTCAGATGGCAGGAACCCAACTGTGATCTGTAGAGAACAAGTGATAATTCTACAGAAGTAAGACCCTTTCTTGAGTAAGGCTCAAGAAAGAAAACAAACCCGTGATTATTCTGTATGAATTTAATTGCTGTCCACTGCTACATTTGTTCCATCTCCAGAAAAGGATATAGCAGACCTAAAAGAGCTGTAGCAAAGGACATCATATATATACATATATATATTCATGTGTGTATATTTTAATGTATATATAAAATAGTTTGCAGATGATAAGGGCTCTTCAGCGAGGCTGCTGGAGTAAATGCAGCTACGCTTGCAGTTCCTGAAGCGCAGCAAGATCGCTAACGTCCTGAAGTTTAAGAAACTGGTAAGATTCACTGGTTAGGAAGGGAAAAATAGATGTGGAAAATTAGGAGCTGTTTAATGAAAGTTGATTGACCACAAACCATGATTGCAAATATGGTCGGTAAAAGCAACCATATCCAGGAGGAAGGAAAACCTGCAATTAAGCTAAGAATGAGTGTAAAAACAGCTGGAACTGGTAACAATCAGTATAACTGAGAATATATGAGGCGTAGGAGATTGGTAAGAGAAGTATTCATTGAAGGTGGTGAGAAAAAAAAAAAGTGAAAAGCCGTTGTTACCAAGGCAAAGATGCATGTTCCCTGCTTTTGATTTAACACTTCATATAGTTCATAAAAGAAAATAAAATAGGTGCTACAGATTAAAATGCCAAAGGTGTTCCTCAGCATTTTCTGTAACTACTACCTCTAACTACTATTAAACCAGTTTTAGTCTAGGAAAAAGGGACACAGCTTTTAGCTATTTTTCTTGTTAACACAAGAAAAAAATTAATATGGGAGTAATTGATATGACAGTAATTAACTCTGGCTCTTTGGGTGGACGTCCATAAAAGCTGGTTGATTGGAGCCTTTAAGATCAGAATAGGTACCTCCTTTGATATATTAGTTAAATACATGCTGGGTTTCCCTTGAGTTATCAGACTTAATGCATGGTAACAGAGTAAGATTCCTTACTCGGAAGGTCAGGTATTTGTTTTTTAATGATGAAAACATGATCATGTTAAGCTTGCGGGCAGTTTCGGACTTTAGGAAATATAATAGCAATAGCTACTCCAGAGTTTTTATCTGTTTTTCTGTCTACTTTGTTGGCATTTCATCTTCTTTAAGGCTTCTCTCCAGCAGTTTGTTCATGCTCTTGCTTATGTATTTTAGATTAATTAATCACTGGTTAAAACAGATTAACGTGCCTTGGAGGAGGAATAAGAATACAGGCTGCTGCCTCCCAGGGGGATGTTGTAATATCACTAATCTGGAGAGCCACTTCCCATGTCTTGGTTGTAGTAGGAAGATGGAGAACGTTCCTTGACCAAGGACAGTCTCCTCATTGATGGAGAATTAGTTCTTCTAGGAAGTAAGAGATGTAGTTTTCATTCTCGCAACCTCCATCACCTCACATCGTGGATAAAGGGGCTTCTCATATGTGTCTGGGAGAAATTATCTGAGCATTTCTCTCCAGAACAGTGTTCAGGACTGTGAGGTAAGTTAGGTCCTCCAGCTTGGTGCTTGACACACGAGCTCTGAAGAGGAATAGAATTTTTAGATGTAATCCCTTTTCTCTGTGTTTAGACATCTTTGCACCGTGTAATGTTGTGCCATACCTCCTGGTACACTGATTTAGTGTATGGAGGCACCTAGGTCAGGGCTGTCCACTGCATGGTAAACTCTCACCATCAGAGCACCAGGGTCCTTCCGAGTTCTGTACCTGAGTGTCCCCCGCTCCTTGCAGTATAGAGGGCTCTGTGGCTTCTGTTGTCTGTTTGCTTCAATTACTTAAACAACTGATGATTTAAATAAATGGGCAGAGTGAAGTTTTCAAAGACAGTGGTTTGAGGATTCATTTAAGGCAACCTTAGTGAGAACTGCCTGGGGAAGGATATCTGTCCCCCATCTCACCTGCCATGCTCCACAGCCATGCTGCGAGCCAGACTCATCTGAAAACTAACTCATGGGCAGAGAGATGAAGCAGGTTGTTTCAAATATTATCTGGTTTTGTGTTATTTTATTAATTTTGAGCTGGATCTGTTCCTTGATTTATATGACTGGGTCATGTAAACAGGATCATGAGCAGATCCGAGTTGGCTGAAAGACGGACATTGAACACTTGAGGGATTTGGGCAAGAAGTATGGGCTGCGTTTTGTTGGCTGCCAGTCTCAGATTGCTTTACACGTTTCTGCTCAGGACTGCTTCTTGTTCCTAATATTTTAATAATTTGTGGAGGAAATTGCATGAGAATATTATTGGCCTTGTTTGATGTCATTATTTAGGTGACAGAGACTGTGTTCATGCACATGCATACAATAATTCATACTTGATCACTAGAATAACTCCTAGTGCAACATTATTTTGGAAAATAATTGGACAACAATTCCAGTGCTGCTTCACCTTTTTTCTAAAACTTTGTACACTCAGAGGTAGCAAATTTCTTTTTTTAATAAAAGGCAAACCCCCCCTTACACACAATTTTTCACTTTTAGAAATGGATAATCATTACTCTGTTCTGACATGTGAAAGAGCTTTAATGTGCTCCACGTACTGTGTAGCTCATGATTCGTACAGACACAAACTGAAGTGAACTCAATTAAACACCTGCAGGGATGAAAAAGGAAAAGTCGGGAGAGAAGCCACCTCTGCGTGCTTGGGGTACATATCTATAGTACATTTCTTTCCTACTCCTGTTAGCACAGATTAGAAAATGTAACTTTTTTTCTGCAATGTTCCCAGAGTTCCTAGCTAGATAAAATGAGAAAAACTGAATTACTGTCCTCTGATCTTAATTGAAATACCAGAAGATGTCATCTAAAAAAAAAAAAAAGAGAAACTCAATAAATCGGTTCCATTGGGTTTTAGATTGATGATATTGATTTCTTCTCTATGGCTGTGTTGGAATCAGAAATTCATATTGCTTATATAGCATTTAGACTAAAGTCTGTTCAGTGTAATGGATTGTTTTGAAGCTCTCTCCAATCCTTCAGTTGTTTCTTCTCTGAATAAGGCTGCAGAACAGAAGCCCAGCCTCAGGTTTACTCTAAAATTAAAGACAAACAAACAAAAAACCAACTAGATGAAGCATAGTGAATATGAGCATAATAATGAGCATAATTTCTAGCAAATTAGGCTTAACTAAGCTACTTCTGTAATGGAACCATGCAATATTTGACGGTATATAACAAAACTACCTTTTTTCTCACCTTATGACTTGCTTACCAGGTAACTTGATGGGCATAATGTTCATAAATGGGCACTGTTCATAAACGGTGTCTCTGACGAATAAAACAGTGTTGTGGAGGATGCATCTGGTGTCTTTGATCAGTTTAGTGTTTACTTCTGAGTGTGTCCGGACAGGCAAGAGAAAGGAACCGAGCTGCATTTCAGTGGCTGCTGCACGCCGGGTCAGGGGAGACCTCTTACGAGGGGAGGTTCAGTCTTCTTGGGTGGAAGATCTCTCAGGGATCTTCCAGCAGGGAGCAGACCCAGCCTAACAGGCAATAAGGAGGAAAAATTCCTTTCCTGGGGACCAGGAAGCCATTGACAGTTTCTAGACTATAAAACAAAACTGGGAAAAGGGGTCTACCTTGAAGAGCTGCTGGACAGGAGATTGAGTTTTGAGTTGAAGGGCTGTTTTAGCTGGACTACCCAGTGCATCTGAGTTCGCAGTATTCAAAGTTTCCTTCTCCTAGATTACTATTTCAATTTTTTTTATGAAGCATAGGTATAGAATTTGGAAGCTTGATACTTTGATATGCTTGATTTAAACTGAAGGTGGGACAAAGTTGGTATAAAGTCTTATCTCTCATGGCATAGGTAAAGACAGCTGTTAAAAAAGTAGCATCTTGCTTTTAATTAAATACAGGGAAGAATTGGTGGAAAGTTATCATGAATCTTTATTCAATTTAAAGCCATGATCTGGTCAAACTTCAACATAAATCTGTTGCTGACGTTAAGACATAACTGCCTTTGAAGTTTTGATTTAGGGTTTATTCAAAGCTAGCAGTGGCTGCTCGGCTGGATATTGTTTTATTTTAGTGTCAGTTGTTCTTTGCATCTGTCCTGGTTTAACCAAAGCCAGCAACTAGGACCATGCAGCTGTTCACTCACTCATTCCCCCACCCCATCCCAGTAGGGCAGGAAGAAAAAGGAGGGGAAAAAAACCCCGTGTGTTGAGATAAAGACAGTTTAGTGGAACAGTAACGGAAGAGAAAAAAAAAAATGGTAAAAGAATACACAAAGTGATGCAGTACAATTGCTCTCACCACCTGATGATCAATTGTCCGGCCAGTCCCAAGCCGCACTCATGGATTCCTGCCCCCGGCCAACCCCCATTTATATACTGAGCATGATGTCTATGGTATGGATATACTTTTGGCCGGCTTGCTCCCTCTCAGCTTCTATGGGAAGCTGAAAAAGTCCTTGACTTAATATAAACATGACTTAGCAGCAACTAAACCAGTATGTGTTATCAACATTATTATTGTACTAAATCCAAAACACAGCAACTCCTAGGAAGAAAATTAGCCCTATCCCAGCTGAAACCAGGACAGCGTCTCAAAAGATCGAAGGCTGAGAGTGACAGTGAAGTTTTCATCCCTTCTGACAATGTGTTTATGAGCTGCATCTGTGGTCATTTCGCTGCCAGTCTCTTCCTTGAGGACATTGCAGCTTTAATTGCTTCCTGATTACAGGAGTGATGCTGCACCTTGCTCTGTGCCTGGAAGCTCTGAGATGTTTGGTATAATTTAATGCAGACAGATTCCAAATGCACCCTGCCAAAATATATATTATCTTGGAAGTTAAAGATATTGAACTTGGCTCTGTCGGCATGTGAAGAAGTACCTGCCAAAACCAATTGGATGCACTGAGCCAGGAGAACGAGGGCAACTCTAGGTAATGTCGAGGCAGCTTTCTTGTATTTGCCGCAGCTTGCGCACGTTGTTGTAGGTACGCCCATCTTCTAGTTGTGGCTGCTCCGCTACCACGTGCTCTGAGACAAAGCAGTGCTGCTACTCAGCTGTATTCTAATGTGCTGGGTTTTGTAGTTTGTATCTAACCATCTTGGAAAAACCCTTACCTCCTTGACATGGCAATAGAGAGTTCACTTTTTGCTCTTGTTGGGCAGCTACGTACTTTGTGGCTTTGTAAGTAAGTATTAGACTTACCTTCTAATAGGCTGCCTCCTGTTATAGGTTTGTTCCTTCTCTTAATCTTTATCCCTTACCTGTTGAAATTCACCAGCTTTTTGCCTGTTTCATGATTTATGGGCTCAGTTCTTAGTGTAAGGGTGAGATAATCTGAATTGTTTCACTGAGTGGAAGCGTTAATTTTGCAACACCAACAATATAAATTCGAAATACATGGCGTATTGCTTTTTTACCAATTGATATTTTTTTCCATTACTTAAAAAGTGATTAAGATATGTATGCAAATGCCACAGTAAATTAATCTGTTTGTAATATAAACGTCTTGGAAGGTACAATCATCTGTAGAAGTGGCCACGATAAAGAGGTGGATTCTGGCTGTCATAAAATTTATGATTAAAATAAAAAACCTTGAGTGATTATTCTAGGCTTTTCAGAGCATCAAATTAGAAAATCTGTGTTTGAAGATGGCAGAAGGCTCTTGGTATGAGTAATGTGTTTCAGAAGTTGGCAGACGAATAGTGCAAATGTTTCCAAATAGCCTGACACAGAATTGAGTTACCTTTTTTATAAAAACTACTTAGATCAGTGCAAGTCTACTTCTTAGATAAGTAAGTGGGAAATATGTTTTCAGAATAGTCTAGAAGAAGCTGTAATAAAAATGAAAAATCTAATGCATTAGTGGAATTATGACTAGAAATTGAGTGGAATAACAAAATGAAAACTAAAATGAGAAGAATTTGCAATCCGACTTTAGTTTTGCAGTGTTTGGGATTTAGCCTTAGAGGTGACAAGAAATGCATGCTGTTCTGTCTGTGTATTAAAAATGCATTAGGATGTTGACTAATAGGCTAGTCACAATAACCAAATAACTTAAGCCCTATCTTGGTGTAAGTAGCACTGTTTTTGCTGCAGGAGGGTAATGGTTTTTTTGCTTATTGTATTTGACTTGTATGCCTTTTGCATTTCTTGGCTGAGCTTGAAAATATTTTGGAATATTTGTGTAGTTACTACTGGCATTTAAAAGAAAAAGCAAAAAAATAAGCATACCTTCCTGTATCTTTCTAGTTTATTGAAACTGGCACGCATAATTGGAGAAAAGAGAAAGAGATGAAGTCTTGCTATTGCAATTTTGAAACCAGACTAGGAACAAACTGGAGAAAGAAAACTTTTCAACATCATGGTGGTGATGGTTTTCCTTTCTTTTTCCACCCTCAGTTCTCTACTCAGTACTCATTGCTGGGAACTGTGAACCAAAAGTTTCTGGGCTTTGGGGTTTTTGGGGAGGTTAGAGGGGCTGCTGTAAAATCTCTGTAAAGTTTGTTGTTGTTTGGTTGGTTTTTTTAGTTTTTTTCCTGCTTCTGTGTGTATTTGTCCAACAAACCTGTCTGCAGGATTTTGAAATACGCTGGATTGGTAACTAGGTTTTATCCCTTGGTAGACAACCTAATTATACCTGAGGAAGAAGTTCCTCTGACTGTAACTATTTCAGAATACCCCACTAAATGCAAATGAAGTTTCATAGGTGGTTTTCCCTGCTGCCCCAAACTGGATGCAGATTTTCTTACCTCAGCTATAGCATCCCTTTGGACTTTATGCAATATCTGAACAGTGTGGGCACCACAGAGGTTGGGATGGCAGGAGCTCGGTGGGTGGCAATTGCTGCTGTAAAAGGCAGAGGCAGTAACTGGCCAGTGTGGCTGTAGGGAAGTTAGTGTTCACTTTTGTGTCTTAAATGGTTTGCTCAGTTAGGTCCGCGCCATAGACTATACTGCTAGCAAGGCAAAATAACTGATGATTGTATAAAATTAATAAGAAATTGAAGGTGTTTCTGACTTGGGATGCTATATTGAAAAGTAATCTTTAAAATGGTCTAGAGAATACTGTAATAGAGTGAATTAATATTTTCAAAAACTTAAGTATTCTAAAGAGAGAGCAAACTATGACTAAGAAGCCTCAAAGTTACCATTAAAGCTATTTGGACTTTGACATATAATTGGAATGCATAAAAATAGTCTAATTTATAAAAGTTTGCACTTTGCATGCTAAAATCTAGAGGGATTAAACTGCAGACCAAATGTTCATTAATCTTCCCATTGAAGCATTGCTGTCTGAAGTGTAGCCAGCTGGGTGATTATTAAATCTAAAGAAGGGTTTAGGATTCAGAATGCATCTTGAAGCTTTTGTGTGTATTATAACTTTTCTACCAACACCATGAATTGATCACCCTTGTGAAAAACTAATCAAGGAAAATGTATTGTTGTTTTCTGACACACAAAGATTACACTTTACAATGGGGGAGAGAAAGGAATTTATTTATGAAAGAGGCTGACTTTTTAAGAAAATTGTATTGGAACAAAAATATTTATTAGACTGCAGTTAACAGCTAAATACTACATGCCAATGGCGTGGTGTAGAACAACTCTGTATGACCTTTGTAGCACTTTCCAGAATAGAAATGCATTATAATGAGTGATGAGATGGTATCGCTGTAAGAGAAATGTCCAGACAAATAATAATGCATTTTAAGTGTAAAAACAAACCAAACAATTCCCCAAGCACTTCCATTTTTATGATGCATTTTCCCTGCCTGCGTTTTCACTCATTTTCCGTTATTCATGTCTTCCTCTTAAAACAGAAACACTTTGAAGTACAGATTGTTGTTCTAGGGGGGCAAGGAGGCAATTCCTGTAACAGCAAGTATGTTGTCATCACGAAGCAAGTATTATCTGTCACATCAGCTTGTACTTAATCTTGACTGTGTTTTTCCATCCTTTTTCTCCCAAAATAATTTGATGTCTTCTGTTTGGCCAGTTTAGAAACTTTCGGAAAGCATTCGCACCACTTGCCTTGAGATGCTTTTTAGAACAGTCTGGACTATGAATCGTTGTGAGCTTCTCTGTCCTCACTGTGGAGAGAGAGGTTCCTCTAGGGAGTGCTTCAGGGCAGAGCCTGCGTTAACTGCTCTGAGTTGTCCTCTGGATGAGTATGCCCTTTCCCAGTGCATGGAAAGGGGTCTAAAATTGGTGAGTTGCATACCTAAATATGGATTGTAGGACTGTTTGTCCTTATTCTCCACTGAATGGTTCCTTTCTCTTAGTGTGTAAATATAGATGGCGTTACAATACTAAGACTTTTTATTTTTCTCTTTGCTTAGAGCTTAGACATTGCTAAGCTATGAACTAGATGGGGTTTTACTCTTTAATCTTCTGGTTGGCATCTCTTCTTCATTTACTTCTCTCCAGTCATACAGCTTTTGATGTCTACAGCACTTTTTACCTTCTTTTCTCCTGTTTAGCCTTTTTGTTCTTGCTTCCATCGTTTTAGTAATGATAGGATTATAATTTTAAACAATCGTAGTACATTATCCCAGCAGTTATTGGGTCATATAGGAAGTGACAGGTTCAGACAGCCTTTTTTGTTGTTGTTTTGGGATGGGAAGTATGGAGCTGTGGCCTTTCTTGGAGATCTTTCTCTCTGCCACTTCTGCACGCTACAGATTCTCAAAATCTCTAATTCTCAAAAATACCGTTAAGACAATGTTACCCTTTGTGGGATGCAAAAGTAGATTTTTCTTAGGTGGAAAGGGGCTGAGTTTTCCCATGTATGTATTACTTCCTTAAATCCTGGGGGATCATAGTAGGAGAAAGATGCTCTATTGAAAGATGATACATCATCAATCAGCCTTGCAAGGCTTAGGAGGGTCCACTCTTGTCTTTGTTTTACAGTGACTATTCAAGTTTTGCAGTATTCATGGTGTGTCAGTTCTTTCCCAGTTTCCTTAGGACACAGTGAACTCAGTGCTTTAACCTTTCTCTCCACCCAACGGTGCCCCTTCCACCCCACCAAAAAATAAACCACCAAAACTAAACAGTATATGGAAAGAAAGTGGCAGGTTAATTGCTTAAATTGCCAATTTGCTGACACTTTTTTGGCTGCTAAAGCAGAGACAGAAAAAAGGTAATGTTATGTGATGATGATTCAGGTGGCTTCAGCCCGATTTCTGTTTGCTCATGTACTTTTTGAGCATTTATCTGCACTGGCAGAATATATAAATTGGAAATGAAAAAGTGAACTTGATGAAAAAATATATTCTGAAACAGTGTCCTTTTCATTTTAAATTAAAGTATTTAGGGTGGTGGTGGGGAAAGGATCTCAGCAGAGATACTCTGACTATAAGCTGCCTGGTATTATGTTTAAAAATAGGGATATAGTAGTACATTCATTCAAACTAAAAGCTATTAATCCATACTTAGGTGAAAATAGTTAAGGCAGATGATAGTGAAATGAAATAGCCAATTGTTTTAATCTCTAAGAAAATAAGCCTAGTGCAGTACCAATGATGAAAACTGTCACTTACATAACTTCCGCTTTTCAGTCAAGTGCAATAGAAATTAGAGCCACAAGTGACTCTAGAGGAAAATTCAGCGAGGGACTGTTTTCCCTTCCTTATCGTACTTGCCCATTTACTTCACTTTTTCCTCGAACTTAATTCAAGAAACTGGATCTTATAATTAGAAAGATTGTATCCTAAGAGATAAACACTATCATAAGAGATAAAGTGCTGGGTTTTGTTGTATTTTAAACACCACTAAATAAACACCAAAAAGTCAGCAAATTGAGGAGTTCCTTAGCAAGGCAAATGGAAATGTGGGCTATTGATTTTGAACAGCTGTGTGTTTTTCTCAAGTTTGCAGGTACCAAAGGAGGTAGTTAGGCATAAACTAATCATCATTTGTGATTGTGAAATAAATAAGTATGCTAAGTAAATGTTTTTTCTAATCCTTTTGGCATGGTTGCGTTTGCTACTCATCATTTTTGTGTATGTATGTATCCTTTTTAAAGTCTGTTTCTTTCAATCTTTAGTTTCCTCTTTCTTCTTTCTGCTTTATTGTTTCTAGCTCCTTTTTTTGTCCTTCACCTTCTTCCCTCAGACAGGGTCAGACACCTTCCTTATGGAATTTGTTTGCTGGAAAATGAATGGGACCAATAGCGCAGTGAGAGTAAGCCTTTTTTCGGTGATATCTCCAAGGCATGCTGTGTTACACATTCGAGTTAACAGGCTTTTTCTGGCTTATGGTAGCTAAAATAGACCCTTCGAAATTTTTGCCGCCTGGAGTCTTCCATTGGGCCCTAAAGGGAGGAGTTGTGGTCGGGCAAGATCAGCATACTGGGGAGCAAGTTTTCAGCGCGTTTGTAAGGAGGAAAGAAACTCTGGAAGCAATGCATTGATGAGCTCCTAATGCCTGCTGAATTTCAGTTTACTAACCAAGAAAATGCACTTTGCCAAAAAGAGGCTTTGCAAATGACTTATTTGCCAAGTAGATGGTGATGGATATAACCAAGGACAGTGAGCGTGTTGCAGCCTTACGCAGTGGAGGAAGAAGTTCTGTACATGGTCAGGAAAACCTCTGCTTTGTATCTCTGTGCTGAAATACTTTCACTTTTCATGTCTGCTTTAATTGCCAAGCCTTGAATAAACTGCGAAAATAGCGTAAGAGTAGGTTGTTGATAACTTATCTGGCTTGGTGACAAGACCACCTCTGCATTTAACTTGCAAGCAAGCAAATGTGTGCTTCAAAGCATGAAACTCTTTGTGTGTTGTTCAGTGTAGAATACTTTCGCTTGTGCTTATGGTTTGTGTCAGTCAATACATTAAAAGATAGACTTTGAAAACAGCTCATGTCTATCATGGAGTTGAGGTTTACCTTGCTATAATGATAATTAACACCTTCCCATGGGTGAGCGGACAGCTGGAGGACCATTTCTGTTTTGGAACTATTGAACTTAATGATTTATTCTAGATGCACTCCGTTCTTTCTCCTGTATCTGAAAGTCTTGAGAAGCATCTACAGAGATAATATGGCTTTTTTAGCAGCAGAGGCTGTTGAACAGAAGAGCCTAGGCCCATTCAGAATCTGCTTAGTCTCCAGTGACACTTAGGCATTTATTTCCACAGTTAAGTAGGAAACATGAGTGGACCATATCGGTGTGATTTCAGACCTCATGGCATTGTCTACAGCAGACGTACAATATCCTAGCCAGGAGGAAAGCAATACACAGAGTGAACGATGCTTTCTCCCTAGCAGCACATCAGATGTCCCTGTCCCATTATTGAACACAGAATTACTGAGATTTCTTCTAAGAGCGGGCTGTTTCTTATGTTTCAACAAACCAAGCACCACAACATTTTGAAATATGCGCATCTATTTCTGCTGTCCTTTTACCTGTTTATCAGCTAATTTCTCCCTCCCATAGACAACTGAAAGACAAGAAGTCATTTTTGTAATTGCTTGCTTGTAATTAACCTCGTGCAGGGTCTAGCACGAAGGTGTACTCGAGCCTCATCTTTGGGGAAGAGGATTTGCCTCTTTCTGGCTGCCAGTGTCGAATATGTGGCTGTGGATTAGCCCGCACAGATCTCGAACCATGCAACATTCATCTCCTGTGTGAGCAAAGTCACTCAGGAGCGAAGTTGGACCACTTTGGAGCTGCACATCCAGGTGATATTTGGAGAATAACTCCTCCGGAGTGCTGGTACCACCTGAGGGCCAATACCACGGTGCACAAAGTCCCTCAGCACGCTGCAGACAGCCGGTGAACTCTGGGGCTTGGTGGAAGGGAAGACTCTGATTTTAAAGGGAAGATGGCAATGGCTGTAGCAAGTAGAGCTATTGCTAAAGTAATCCATAACTGGCTCATATAGGCAACAGTATGTAACTTGCTATGTCTCACAGGGGTGCAAAAACTATTCTTGCTGTTGTCACCCTTGAAAGGAGGATAAATATGCTTGTTCCAAAAGGGCGTCTGGATAACTTTAATAAATGAATCCAGGAGAAAACACTGCTTCTGGGTGAAATAGTTTTGTGGATTTATTTTTTTTATGGTGATTGTCACTATAGCTCTTTTTGTTCTTGTGCCTGAGGCATGAACATTGCAGTACATGAGTCTGAAATGTGTAGCCATCAGGAACAGAAATTTGAGAAGACTTTGGGCAATTGCTTGTGCCAATTTGAAAAAGGAGGCAAAGAAAAGAAACAAATCCCAATGCACAGTGTTGAGTAGTATGCTTACAAGCGTGTAAGCCTAGAGAAGTAGTACACATTTTAATTTGCAAGAGATTGGGTTTTGGTGTTGGTTTTGGTGGTGTTTTTTTTTTTTTACAGATAGCTGGTTGCTAAGCTGTGGGATATGTCCAGTGTGCAGCTCTGATATTGCCCAAAAGCATTGAAGAAAACAAACTAAACCTTCTAAAGATTTCAACTTGTGATGGTTTCTGAATGATTATTCTTGATAAGAAGCAACCATAGCTTAATATACTCCAGAAGGATAGTAGACATGATATTAAAAAAAAAAGGAAAAATATTAAATGAAGATTATGATTCTTTAGATGATGATGGTTTATTACATTAAAGTGAGAAAAGGAAATAAAATTTAATCTAATGTGATGTTTTAAGGAGGTTAAAAAAAAAAAAAAAAAAAAAAAACTAAACCCAAACTTGCTGTTAACTAAACTTTAAGACTTTTTTATTTCAGCATTTTTTTTCCCCCTGAATTAGGGAAAACTGTACAGTGTAATACTTTTAAGAGAAGAAAGCTGTGATTAACAAAACCATGACAGAAGTAACTAAGGAGAGAAATAATAGTTTGTTAGTGTGATCTCTTTAATTTGAGTATCTTTCGCTTTTACCTGAAGGTAAGAACTTGGTTCTGAAGACTTACACAGACAAAGAAAACTGGCCCTTTAACTCTGATAATTTCATTGGGGTGGGGTGGGGGAAACCAACATAATGCCTGGAGGATATTTTCTAAAGATGAAAGGGAACTAGGGAGGAAGAAGACCTCCAAGCCAGTCTTAGAAATTTTTTTTTTTTTTCTAAAAACATAAAAAATACTTGTGGTTTCAAAATACTGAGCAAATCTGAGTAAGTAGCTCAATTTCCACTCATGTTCAGCAGCCAATAGTTATTAAAAAGCATTGATATCTGTTCGTCTCTTCTTAGAATATAAATTTTGTTTCAATGGCTAATGCTGTAATTTTATTCAACTAGCATAAAAATAATTAATATGTACTATTAGATGTGTGAAGCTACTGTGTAAGCTATTTATTTTTGACGCAAAAAGATCTTGTTCTTGTAGCCTGATTAGTTGTTCAGACTAAACCTAATCTAAACATCAATGTCATAATTTTTGGAGTGGATTTTTTTATTTCTTTCCCGACTCTCATAAGTGCAGTGAGAACATCATATTGGAAACAGTGTTTTTTTCTGCAGCTCCAGGGTATAGCAGCAAACAGTGTTGGTTATAATATATGTTAATTGCTATTAGGCATAAGCCTTTGTTCTTAAAATATATAGTTGTAGAAGCTGTTCTCCAAACTGTCAGAAGTTTTTTGCACCTTGATCAAACTAGCCCCGGTTCTCGTTGTGCAGTTTCAGAATACAATGGAACTACAGAGGGCTGTGTGAGCTGGTCCCAGAGAACATTGCTCATGCTGATGACTGAAATGGGGAATATTTTTATTTCTGTGGAACAGGAAGGATTTTAAGAAGTGGGTGAGAGCTGTTGACTGCGAGAGAGCTTTTGTATGAGAGGCCTTGAGGAGCTGCTGCAGTAGCAGCAAAGGTGCTATTTCATATCACACAGCAAATGTCCTGTGCTTTGTTTAGCATCGAGTAGTGCTTCTGGCACAGCATAAAGATGCATGTCACATCAAATTTTTAAGTAAGCAACTTATTTCAATTCCTTTTAGCTCCTAGAAAGAGAATTATTTGGAGAAATTTTAGAGCTCAATTTAGCCCTGAAAATTGCTGGCCATTTAAAAAAAAAATAATTATTCTATGTGTCAAACTCAAGAGTTCTTGTAACTGTAAGAAGCACAACAGGAGCTTGGGTGGAGAACACATCAGAAAAACACATCAGAAAGCTAAAAAGCATTCACAAACTTGAGTGAATACTTCAAGTATTCCTGGGACTTCCGTCAAAGTCCTTTTTGTCCTTGTTCAGTCTGTATCAAAGACATATTTCTGTTCATTTATATTTTTTAATTTTAATTGCCAATGTCCAATATGACATAGTTGCCAGTGATATTAATAGAGTTCTAGCTTTGTTTCAAGCAAGCTTAAAGTTAAAAAAAAAAATACCCTTTAATACAGGAATGATTCTGTAACGACAAAATGCTGCCCTCTGTAGTTGTGTATCTGTGCCTGGTTGATAGGGTTCTGAAAAAAATCTCGAAAGAGAAATATCTGTGAGCCTCACCTGACAATCTTTTTTCTTTGTTATATGATAAAGTTCAGTTTTAAGATTACTGTGTTTTGAGGATGCCCCAAACATCAGTTGCGGTGCACTGGCATGAATAAATACAGTGGAGATCTAGATAACTAACTAGCTGGCTCATCAGTCTTCGTGCAGAGACATGCTCCTTTGTGTAGAAGAGACAGTGTTTGGCCCTCCTATAGCAATACACTTATAATTTATGTGTGGAATATGGTTTGGAAGCTCTGGAAACACTTGAAAGGTGGCATGTGTGATGTTGTCAGAGGTTGAGCTTTCCTCACATGCCTTACAGTGAAATTTGCTCTTTTTTTTTTTTTTTTTTTTTTTTTTCCTCCCTGAGAGAAAGAGAGAGTAAACTAAACTTCAGAGATTTATGTGGGGGCATTGATATTCGATGAGTGTAGGATTAAAGTACAAGCAGATGACGTTGGGGCAGCTGTTATCTTGGGGACAGTGGGTCTATCCCCACTTTCACCAATATCTGAGTCTTATTTCTCCGCACTGAGCACAGGAGATGGACATGGCAGTACCACAGAACACTGGAATGGCAGGTGTTTTGCACCTGCCCAAGGAGGATCCCACCAGCTAAAGAGTAGTAGTGCCATCGCTGGTGGCAGTAATATGGTGAAGCAAAACAGCTCCCGCCAGACTGAGCCGCTGTGACAAGCTCAAGCTCCAACTGGGTAAAATGCCCTTAAAGTTTATTTCTTCATGAACAGGATGTGACTGGGCCTTGGAGAAGAGAGGCAAAATCCTCCCAGCAGTTATGCTTTGCAGTCTTGATGGTGCTCTGTCTGCTTTGATCAGAACAAGCCCATGGATTGGGAATTGCTTGCCTAAGGGTTTTCTTCCAGACTGGGAAGAGGACAGCGTGGGAGTCAGCACCTGGTGGAGTCTTTGGAAGAACTTTACCATTGAAGACTGTGTCTGGGTTGGTGGTGATACCCAAATAAACACACTGCAGTACTTGCAGGTCCTTAGGAAGCTTCAGGAGGCCAACAAAAATAGAGACTCGGATAGTCCTAATTAGAAGGAGACAGTGTGCTTTCACAAGCAAAATGAAGTGTGCAGCGTCAATGAGAGCAATTGGTGTAATCGCTTATAGATGTCCAAGTGTAGGTAAAGAAGCATTTCCAACGGTCTACATCAGTGTAGAGGATACTGTTACAGCTGTTATCGGCAGTCTGGAAGACAAGGACATTTTATGCTTAATTTAGAATGGCATACTAGTAATCATAGCAATGGCAGTAGGAAGCTTCCACAGCTCCTGGGTGGACCATTATTCTGCGGCCCTCTCTAAGGGCTGTGGTGTTTTATTCCGCCTATTACTGTGCCGGAACATGCAACTTGGATCCAGTAATGCCAGAATATAACAGAAGTGAAAAAAGCTATTAGGCAGCTTGCACTATATGTTGTAAAGAAAGGTAATAAGGAAGCTGATTCACATGATGTCTAGTGTATCTAGAGGTTTACTGTCCCCGAAACGTAGTGTGCATTTTGAGTTGCAGCCATCTTTTTTTCCATGAGCGATGCATTGAGCCCTGGCTGTTAAGACATAGGACGTGTCTAGAGTGTAAACGTGATCTCCTCAAAGCTAGAGGAGACAGCACTGACTGTCAAAAAGAAGAAGAATCTCTAGCTGCTCTTGTGGCAAATGAAGTTCCCAGTGCTGCTTTGATTAATGAAGAGGGGAATGTGGGTGCAGTTGCACTACTAGAAGGTGTACAGGGGCCAGATGAGCAAGGAGTTTCCTTTTCAGAGACTGAGAAATCATTCTTGCGGTCCTCTTGCCCTTCTCAGTGCCCTTTTGAATTTTAAAAGAGAAAACAAACTTTCGCTTTAACAAAGTCCTGTGTTACCATATGAAACTTGTAGGTGCATTATGTAGACATACATAAACATTACATAGACACATATTTGTATTATACGCACACTTGCATTCCCTGAAACTAAAATTTCTGTTTTCACATGATTAATAAGAAGGCAATTTTATGTTGGAAAAAAGTGCTCCATTATAACTTATTACCTACGAAGCCAAGGATTTTTATTTTATAGCACTTGGACATACCACAGATGTGAGTGGTGTTCTGCAAGAGATCTGTATTGTAGAAACAACATTTTTGCAATTGGAAATATTGGGGGTTTATTTCTATGTTTTCTTTTGGAAGAGAATGTTAGTATGCAAGTGAGATTTTTATTAAAAATCCTAAGGTATACACATTTTTGCCTTTTGAGTTAACGTACTCTTTCAAGCACACTTTTTTTTTTTTTTTTTTGGTTGGTTGGTTGGTTTTGCAATCTTTTGCTTAAAAGCGGGCAGGGGCTTAGATTGTAAATTTTCTTATTTTCCAAACCCTTTTGCTAAGTTTTCTGCCAGAGAATAAAAGAACTTGTAAAATAATTTGGTCAGTGTGAGCTTAGTGTGTTGCCGGTTTGTGCTGTGCCTAGAGCTGAGCCAGACCCTGCTAGAATTGATGTATAAGCCAGTAGCTGAACAGTCCTGCTTTACTGGTATTTTTAGGAAAATTACAAAATGTTATTTTTTTATCAATAACACCACTTATAGAAATTGGTAGAAACATTATAGGTATTTATAACTATCGTGTTGGGTTTTTTCTTCCAAACTGGCTGAATGGGTGACCTTAATAGAAAACTCCATCAGTATGTGGCTGTCAAATGGAAGAAAACACATATAAAAGTTGGTAATGCATGGCCTAATCGACCTCATATTTAATCTGTTTACAAAGAAAAGGCAAAGGTTGAGTTTACAGTTGAGTATATGCAAACTCTTTTGCATATTGGTTATGGGGTTTTTTTCTAAGCTAAGAGAATAAGATTGTGTTTGTGTTGCCTGCATATATAATTAGTTAAATTTGGTATGATATTCAACAAATAGAAATATTGTTCAAGGACTGTGTACTAGAATATGAAAAAGCAGTTCTTTGTTTAGTATTTCTGATATTTTTTTCAAGTTGTAGGCACTGCCAAATGATGATTTTTCATCTGTAAGCAAAAACATACTGTTAATGTAACTATCTAGTGCTAAACACTATTTTGAAGTAAGCTTTTTACTACCATTTGCAACAGATGAAATTGCATATTTATAAAGATTGGATAAGAAGTGAATTTAAACCATACTCCAGTGGATAGATGCAAATAAGGATTGTTACTGTAATTATAAGGGAAGAAAAAATTGAGGATTTTTTTTTTAATTTTATTTTTTAACTTCCTTACCTGAGCATCTTTGAATGCTTACGCTAAGAAGAGAACTTTATCCATCGAAGACCGTAGCCATGGCTCAGTCCGGGAGTATTTAGAAGGGCTCTAAATAATGTGAATTGAAAAAGTTCCTCAAGATGGATATATCGGGCTGATCAAAACGTGGCTTTTAACTGTCAGTTTTTTCCTGAATGCACTGTTAAGAGTGAGGGATTTGGGTGTTTGATAGTTTGTTGGCAGCAGGTAACGTAAAAGTTGATGTTGACTTAGATTTAAGGAACCAGCAATGATACTAAAAGTTCAAACGCCAGCTAACAAAGAGCATTCCCCTAGTATTTCTTTGAGAAAGTCCAGAAAACATTGGTAGAAACAGGAAATACTTCATTAAAAACTTTGACTCTTGTCAAATTATTTCTAAATAATATGAGGATTTCCAAATGAGTGTGGCTGATCTGACAAATCTAGTTCCCTGTAGAAAGAGATTGCTGTGTCCCCACAATAAATTTTTCTGCTATTTTATGTTTTGCATTCAAACCTTTAATATATTTTTCTCTCCAGTTCCCCCCTAATGCTGAGAAACTTAAGATAACATTTTAACACTGGAGGTTTTTGAATAATTATTTAATTAGCACTAAGTCTAATGGTCAGACAGTCCAAATACAGGAATAAAGGGAAGAAGAGCCAACGATTTAGTGAATGTACTTAATTAGTATTTTGCTTTAAAGATAGATATCTAACACAAATATTTTCCCTAATGGGGATGACTGGGCTGCGCATATAATCCATGTTGAAGAAGGAAGTGGTGAACTAGAAGACTACTATAAAAGCTTATATATTTCATTGTAAAAATGAATGCTGCCAAGAAAGTACTACCTGTGTCGTAAAGCATGTATGTGTCCCAATCTGCAGTCCTAGCCCAGACTCTGGACCCACAGATACACAGCCAGACGGGCTTTCTGGGACAACGGTGGAAACAGTAACTCCACTGGCATGAAGCTGGTGGCATGCCATTCTCCATATAGTAGCAAGTCCCATAAAATTATTTTTAGAATTACCAAAAAAAAAAAAAAAAGCAGCCATATAACTGCTCAGAAAAGCTTTGAAACTGAGGAGACAGATCTCAAGAAATATAACTGAAGCAAAGGATTTTGAATTTAACATGAAATGTACCATATGTCATTCAGGAACAGGAATAACGAGACATTTAATAGCTTTTTAATGCATCTTACTGTGTCAAATTTGAGGCACATATGCTACACTCCTAACCGTATTTCCATTCTCTTATGGTTTTCTGTTGCAAACAAAGTCTTAGAAACTGAGTCTTTCTGTTCAAATGTTATTATTATTTTTTAATTATCTCAAATGCAAGTAGTTCATTTTATAGATGACGTTACACTTTTTTCCCTTAGGAAATATTTTGGTAAACTGCCACTCAAAAAGGAATAGTACAATAAGAGCTTTGGGTCCAATGGATTTTTTTTCAGAGTGAACCATGTACTTTTTGTAGTCAATTATTCACACCTTGGGTTTGTATTTTGAGTAATTTCCTTTATTATCCACCAAGTCTTTTGTGAAAGAATTACCTTGGAATAACTTTTTAATATTTAATAAAAATAGTTTGTGAGCTGAAACATTCAGAAGGGAATATTTTTAACATCAGGGGTATGTGCAAATTTTATTTTGTATTTGCACATACCTATATAAAAATTTGGTTTGCCCAACACAAACAGGCCATCGTTTTGTCAATGTTGCGGCCACCAAGTGTTACAAAAGTCCTCCCATTCCACAGGTAAGTATTGAAAAAATGGAGCAGATTTTTCCTGCAGTCTCCTAGAAAATCAGCTTCAAAATCAGAAATAATTTTTTAATTAGTCTGGTTCATAAGTCAAGGAAAGTGCTAGCAGCTTTTCAGCCCCGGCATTCTGGGTTAATGTTTTTGAATAACATGACAAAGAAGGAGGGTAATGAAAAGTGAATGATACTCTGATGGTTTTACAGTGTGTTTTGCAGATGTTTGGGTTTTTTTAATGGCACTGATCCAGTTATATTTGCAACATATAGGGTCCAATAGTGTCTTGGATAAACGTGAGATTTTGGGGGGAAAGAGCCTGTAAATATTCTTAATTTCATTCTTTCTTCTGCATCTACTCTCTCTCATTGGCTATGCCAGCCAGTATGATGGAGGTTTTAATGCTGTTTATGAACAATACAACATAGCTGAAGTTAGTTTGAAGTCATCTTTTTAAAATATTTTTTTTTCTATTTGATTTCCAGTGAAGCTGTTGGAGGAATGAATCAATTGTAATTGCAGACTGTTAAAACAAGGAAAGGCTTAATATCCTTCTACCTGTTTGTTGACAAGTTTTATTGCTGAGTGGAATTTCTGATTATTATTTGTTTCGAAATGAGATTCAATATTTGTGTAGCATTTTTAGGAAATTAATATCAGCATTAATTGACAGTAACCATATGAGGTCCCTTTATGAATAAGAGTTTAACCTTAGATACTTATGTTTCCAAAAAGGAAATCTATCATGGTACACTTAGAGCATAAAATATGATTAGTGGATATTGGTGATGTGTTTGGTTTTTTTTAATAATCGTTTGGGCAAGTACTTTTAGGCTTAAACTGCAGCCTTCTGTACAATATCAATTAGGATATCTGTTGAAAGATATATTTTATAAGTAACTGCATTTTAAAATATGCTACAGTGGAAGGTAGAATCATAGAATCGTCTAGGTTAAAAGGGACCTTTAAGATCATCAAGTCCAACCGTCAACCTAACACTGCCAACACCACCACTAAACCATGTCCCTAAGCACCACGTCTCCCCGTCTTTTTTCCTTTTAAAGCTATTTTACATAGAAGCAAAATAGTAGCTTGTAATCTCTGTATAAGAGATTGTGCTTATGTCCATGTCTAACTTTTTCTGTTTCTTTTTTTTCCCTGTTTTTTTATTTTAAAAGGTATTTCTCAAGAGTGACCGGGTTGCAAGAATGGTCCACAGTGGAGGATGTTCTGCAAATGACTTTAGAGATGTTTTTAAGAAAAACATAGAAAAGAGGGTCCGAAGTTTGCCGGAAATCGATGGATTAAGCAAAGAGACAGTGTTAAGTTCTTGGCTAGCCAAATACGATGCCATATACAGGGGAGAAGAGGACTTATGCAAACAGCCAAATAGAATGGCCTTAAGTGCCGTATCGGAGCTGATTCTGAGCAAGGAACAGCTTTATGAAATGTTTCAGCAGATTCTAGGGATCAAAAAATTGGAACACCAGTTGATTTATAATGCCTGCCAAGTAAGTATTGGTGTCACTCGTTTCTGTTGTGTTCAAAATATCTCCCCCCCACCAACAGGTCAAGTGCTCCCTCCCTGTGTGTAGAAGCCTTCAGTCTTAAGTACATCTCCACAGTCCAAGGAAATGAGACACCTCAGGGAGGAATCTTTGCATCATTTGGTTGCTGGAGAGCACTTGGAAAAAGGGTTTGCCAGAGTATACGGTACTTAAGCCACGGGGATCTCATGACACCTTTTATGGTGTCACAGCTCCAGTGATTTGGGTGATTCTGCAGAATGTTCTGTGGTCTATATACCTGCATACCCTCATATAAATTACATATATATGTTTGTACATAGATTTGTGTGTATGCGTATACATCTTTCGATGCATATTTGGTGCCATAAATAGATAGGTGACAGGTGGTTGAATTCAAGATGCTCTTGGCCATCCCGAGTCTAGAAATTCAGTATGTTAGAACTCAATGTGCTTCATTTCAAACACCATCTATGAAGCTAATTTGCACATTTTTACTTTGATGTTCTGTTGGATAAGAGTGATGTTCCCCATAAATTACTAAGGCCAAGACTAACAGTCTATTCAGCAGTCAAATTTAGATTTATTTGTATAGTCTGTTGCTAATCAGTGGGGTAAATGGTATGTAAAAATATTTTATCTGGCTAGTTGCCATAGTGATGCAACTCTAAATTACCAATTACTTAGGGAAGAAAAACCTGAAAAAAGCAAGGTATTTTTGAAAGTCTCGCAACTGACCATCATGGATGTGGCATTTAAACTGAACTCACACCACTTTATACACTGTCTATCAAATAGTACACCAGACTACAGCTAAGCTGATTTTCATATATTATGCTGAAGGATGGCTTGTAGTTATGGGCCATCTTAGTACAGGTATAAATGAGACATCTTGGATGTTGTTGCCTACTTCATTTATGGAGTAGTGTGGCATGAAATCATGTAACTGTTCTATGATCAAAACAACTGTGATGTTTAATCCTTCTCAGGGTCATAGATCCATCTTGCATAATGAGAAAGTGTAATATTTTATTCTGCATCAAATTATGAGGGCTTCTGTTTTCACTTTGAGCTGTTTGCTGGCGGGGTGGAAAGAGATTCTGAATGAGCAGTGTTTTGAATGGAAAGAGATATAAAATATTTCTTTTTTTCCTGTTTGCCCCATCTTTTTCCTTTTGCTTCTTAATTCACATGCATGTATATCATGAATCTGACCTCTGGGATATGCGGGTTGGTAACAAGATGAAGAAGCCCTAAAATCTTGGGAGATAATCCTGCTGATTTGGCGGGCATAGGAGAATTCAGTTTGGAAAAGACCCCAGGAGGCCATTCTGTCCAACCTCCTGCTCAAAGCAGGGTCAGCTGTGGTGCCAGACCAGGTTACTGAGGGCTTTATCCAGTCAGGTCTTAAAACTTCCAAGAATGGAGATAGACTGCACAAACTCACTGGACAACCTGTTCCAATACCTGAAAACATGAAAAAATAACTTTTTTTTTTTTTCCTCAAAAGCAGATAACTTGTTACTTACAGTAGAAATTCTGTATGGATTCCTCTCTTGTCTGGTGTCTGATGATTGCTGAATCTTACGTTATATGTCACTGAATGGTCAAAATCTGCTGTTAGTCTGCATTGTTCTAGAAGAACACAAACGTACGTGACTGTAGAGCTTTGAATAATTAAAAAAAAATTGTTTCTTCAGTCTGGAAGTGTTTCTGATGATACAGTCTGTGAGGTTCTTGTGTTTGTGTACTTGAAGGCTTCTTTGTTTTGGTTCTTAATTGTAGAAATGTTGATGGAACAAAGTTGTTTGGCAAATATCAACACATTTTTGTTTGTTCTTGGTCCATAACCTACAGAGACTGAAACAGTGCAGTGACTCATTTTTGTCTGCTACCATCGTAGAATTTTGAGCATAGGGTGATGTTTTTTTTCTGGGTTTTTTGAGTTGCAAATTAAAGAGGAAATAATTTTGTGGTAGTAGGAAGGGAGAAAACACTGATCATCCTGATGTGTGCAAAAGATGACTCAATGGGGTTAAGAGAAGACTCTTCTCTTGCTTTTTGAGCACTGAAGATTGTAAAATCTCCTGTGCAGGTCCCCAAAGTAGTACACATTGTTTACCCTGGATTCATATAAATATTGGATGATGGGAAGAGAGACTTACCTTTTTGGGAGCAGATATAGGAGCACCTACATATTTCAAGCTGGGAAGAATGGAGAGGAAAGGCTTCAAGCCTACATCCTTCTTGTTTGGGGTTCTTCCTTTCTGAAGATTTTAGTCTTCCAAGGCAAGGATGACATTACTTTGCTAAAGCAAAAACTTTCATTATATACTCCAGCAGAGTTGCTACCATCCATACATTTTATATCTTGTTCCTGTGGTCCAGTCAAGCACATAATACACCAAAGGTATGAGGAAAGTCTGTTGCAAAGAAAAAGGCAACAATCATCGCCTTCCCAGGAAGCATATTGCAGACAGTGGCCAGGCTCTGATAATGTAATGCCTTTTCTCCTTTGGCAAAATCCCTGATTTCTCATTATAGTTTTAATAAATACTTTAGTTTAGGCTGTATCTTATTCCTTTCTATTGACAGTGTATTTATAGAAGATGAGATGAAGTTAGACTTGGATTTCAGTCAGCACCAGCAGTTTTCATTCTGCCCTAGAAGCCTCTATCTGTCTTTATGAAAACGCTCACTTTCATTTCCCTTAGCCACCGCTGCTTAGAATACTAGAGACTTGCAGATAATGATAATCAATAGTGTCTGGGAGCAGTCAGATAAGTGAAAGTCCAAACAGATGTTAAAATTGTATTTTTGATAGAGGTTTTGATGAGTAGGCTTCTAGCCTGTGCTTCTAGCAGAAAATCAGATATATGAAATTCTGTATATTTTGCAGCTCTGAGAAACAGCTGCCCTTAACAGCGAATCTGTACAGTTATAATTTGTTCATAAAACTCTCTTTTTTTTCTTCCCCTCTTTTTTTATTCCTTCCAGCCCTTTGGAAATAGGAAACAGAAAAATGTCTTACAATGTCGATGATAAGAGTAAATTATCCTGCACCTACAGGGCTTCTAAGGATGCTATTTGTAACGGTAGGAGGTATTGTCTGCCAGCCTCCTCCTCATGCCTTTCTCTGCATTTAGAAACTTTTTATTGGTTTTCAGCAGCTTTTGCTCCCCAGCCTGTTCTAAATGGAGCATTCCCTTGAACTCTTAAACTCTTGGGTGTCTTGCAGCAGCTCATCAGACAATTCTGCTAGGGTGTGGGTTGCTGCCCAGCTGCCAGTTTCCATCCTTTGTGTGACAGCAGTGAGAAACAGTGTTTGTTCAATCAGCACAAGAACTTAATCAAAAATAAAGTAAATGGTAACAGACCAGCTTTCTGACATTGTTAAACACAATCCGTGTAGCTGTGAGAATTTCATGCGTTTCTCTTGGAAGAACAACTTTTTGTCACAATCTTTTCACACATCCAAAATGCCTAAGCTTGTCCTTAGGTAGTGAACATTACTGGGATGTTCACATTAGGATGTTGAAGACTTCTCCTAAGATCTTATTTTCAACTTTACAACTTAGGGTAAGGCCAGGAACTGCTGCCAACCAACTATATCTCTTTGTGATTAAAAGATTCAATTTGGTAAGTGATGACACTTTCACCTGATTTTTGTTTACATTGTGTTGCCTTGAGCTGTGTTGTATGATAAAGAAATGATTGCCAGTTAGCTGGGACTTAATGAGCTCCTTGACTCACTTTTGAGATGCCTGGCCACAGTGTGTTGTAAAGATTTCTTTGATTTATAGAGATCAAACATGATATAGTCTTCTTTCTTTTTTTAATTATTCACTGATGTAGAGGATAACTTTGATGCAGAAAGTCAAACTGAAAGTCAAACTCAAACTGATTTGTGGTCATGCACTATTATTGTACCACTTCACCAGTACCAGAATTTCTGTGTCAGGTAAATTATCACTCCACAGAGAGGTTACTTTATTTTGAAAGTACCTTTGTAGTGTTGACTTTTTTGGCTGATCTAAATCCCTTGTCTTTGGTGCGGAGAGGAGAGAACAACACTGATTTTCATAATGAAATAATTCTTGCAAGTCACATTCTCTTTTCTGACAGGTAATAAATAATTTTGAGAATAACAACAGTTTTTAAGAAGAATTATTTGCTAAGCCTTCTACTGTTGACTTTTGGGGAATCAACCACAAACTAATTCTTCTGGAAATAGCTTTAGATTGTACTTTGCTGCAAGACATAGTTTTCTGTTTAAAAGCCTTATATTGTGTCTGGTTCACATCCTTTATTATCTTTAGCTTTTTCAAGATGTAACTCTTTGTATAAGTGTCTAATACTGAGAATGATGGACTATATTGTATCTTCCATAATAAATTTTTGCATTTTTAATTATGAGAATATTTTCTGTCAAGAATTTCTCCTGAACTAAAGTCTGCTTATGGTGCTCAGTACAATTAGACTGTTTTACCCAGCACTTCACTGAAGTCCAGTTAATTATGCAGGTTTGGAAATAATTCAAATTAAGGGCAATTTAATTTGCAACAAGGCCTTCATGACTTTTGAGTGTTTGTAGTTCTAATCCTTTGCTCAGTAAAACCATAAAAAGTAGTGCAGTTATGTAATGGATTACAGAATTTCCTTTACTTCTGGATATTTTTCTTAGAAGCTTTCATGCCCTCTCTAAGTTATAGGGACAAACGCAACTTTATGAAATGTGAAGAATAATGGTATCTTTGTACAGAAAGTGTCAGTGTGGAGTTGATAATCTTCTTCTTGAAGCAATTAAACAAGATTCCCTTTAGTATATAGACCAAAACTTAAACAGTTTCATTATGTTTTTAAGCTGAGACAAGGCACAGGAAAAAAGTTAATTGGTTTAGGCTGTATATTATACGTATTGCATAACAGTATGTGTTCTGTATCTGAGTCTTTTTAGTCAAAAGAAAAGATGTTGGCTCTGTGAGATGTTATAATGTGACCATGGCTTCAGCTAAGCCAGTATCCTTCTGATGGTTACCGATGACTGTCACTACTTATTTCATGATAAATTATATCTGATACAACAAAGTAACCCCTGAAAAATGTTGGCAAGGTCCATTGCTGTATTTTTGAGGTAGCATCAGGTGTTAGATAAGACATCCACTGATGCCTTAACCATCCCTCTGGGCTGAAAATGTGCTTTTACCCAGCCTAAGATATTCCTTCTCCCCTCTTTAAAAAAACAAACGTCATGCTGATCACCTGCTGTATATGGGAGGTCTGTAACCTTCATGCCTTACCTGGTAAGAGGTTACTGCTGGGTTGCCAGCGCAGGTCTCCAGCGTGGGGCAGGATTAATTTGCTCTCTAGATAAAAAGCAGTTTTGCAGCGACTGCATAGTAGACAGCAGGCAGGAGAGGAGTGTGGGGAGAAGCTGTCCAGGCTCTCAGTGGGCAGAAAGGACTGCAGTGGTATGGGACATCTCTTGGGAGCACAAAAACAATAATTTTGTGGGACTGTGGGAGGCTATAAAGTTATAGTTAGCATTCAGGTGTTGAGCACACTTTTATATAAATGTGAGTCTAGAAAGTTTCTGCACACAGTCATGATGCAATAACAATACACTTCCTTACAGAACAGGTTAGTGCTTTAAAATTGTCATATGTCTGTCAACCTGAAAAGTGTTTCATGCCTTTAATAACAGGAACGTTCAAATGTTCACACTTCAGGCTTGTTCACACATCAACTCTATTGGTTTCTAGTGCCTGTAAATACAAGAATATGTCTTCTCTATGCCCTCCACCTCACAAAAAAAAAATCTGCTTTCTGATTGATTTTTCCCCTGTTCTTCAAGGGGAAAAAAGATCTGCCACTGTCTGTTCTTGAGCCAGAGCAGAATAATTCAAATCAAGTATTTCAATGGAGAAATAAATTTTCATTTCTCACAAGATTTTAGATGTCTCTTTTACATGAAATGTCAGTCTTGATTCCATGAACATAGGAGTTTAATATGAAGTCATTTCAATGGTTATCTTTTTTAAAAGTTGTGTGGTTTGTTTTGTTGGGGTTTTTTTCTGAGCTGCTTCATTTGTCTTTTAACTCTGAGATTTCTGGAAAGGTTTTGTTCAAGACAAAAGTGTGAGTGCTTTGGAAAATAGCACTGCAAGGTCAAATACTCCTCCTAAGATTACTTCTGTAATGGGACTGTGAGAAATCCAGAGCTAAGCTGAACTGTGTATGTCAGGCCAGTTTGGAGTTCCAGCTTAATAATGTGAGTTCTGGTGAAAAAGGAATTCTTGGAACCCCCAGGTGATACAGTTCTGTTAACACACGCTGAGATTTAAAAGGGGAGGGGGGCGGCAGTTTTAGCTCCTGTAAAAGAGTGGTTTTTTGATAATAACAGAGTTTACTTTGGGAAAAAGTCTGTGACTGTCCCAAAGGGTGTTGATTTGTTCTCATTTACTCTAATGATAGAAGAAGGATGGAAAGAATATTAAAGCATCCTCAGAGAAGCAAGTTACTTTTTTAGCATGTTTAAATAGCTGATGCTGAACAACACTTAAAAGCCTTGCAAGTTACATAATGGAGAAGTACTTTGAAATATTTATGTTTGTAGTTGAAGGAATACTGAGAAAATATCAGAGAGGAATGGTATGTTGGCAACAGTAATGCATTTTCAGTACTTGAGGTACTGCAGTATCCTTCTTGCATTCAGCTATTGGGTGAGAAAAATCGGCTTTGACATCTGCATTTAAAAGGAAAACTTGAGTGGGACATCTGAAAACCATGATAATATTCAAAGGTTTCCTTTTTCAGTATAAGTGTTAAGAAAAAACATTGAGGGATAGTTTTTCAGTTTTAATCACTTTTAAGACAAAAATTTACTTGTGGATTTATTTTTTTTTTTATCATAGAATCATAGAGCTCTCTGTGGCTTCTGTTCTTGTTGTGTTTTGTTTTCCAGCTGTGTGAAGGAGTTGCACATGTGTGGTCTCTAGTAGCCTGAGAGACTATCAGCACTCGTAGACTAGTGGACTTACTTGTATTTTCTAAGTTAGCATCCTTCTAGGCTGTTCTCCTGTGTATCCCCTTTCTTGTCATAAGAGGTAAGCCAGGTCTGAGAATCAGCAAAGAGAGACTGAGAATTGCCCATCTCCCCTGCTCTGCCTTGTGCCTCCTCTGAGGATTGAAATCATCAGCATTGGGATTTTGGCTGCAGATTTTTCTTTCAAGCTGTTTTGTTTACTGAGACTGTCTTTGGCATTCAGTGAGTGCAGAACAACGGCAGCAGAATGGGCATCTTGGCATAAAAAAAATAAGGAAGTTGTTTTTGGCTTTGTTCAAGCTGATCCTTTTAAGCTGCTTCTATTTCTTACCTTTCCCTGTGTTTCTTCCCTTAAAATATTCTGTTGGAGCCTTCATGAGGTAATTAATGCTGTTTTGACATTCTCCTGAGTTCCAGATCCAAGGGAGTTAAGCTGCCTCAACACTCGAAGCCAAATATATCCAGCATTTAACTTGCACTTATATTAACATCACCAGTGCATTTGACTCATCATGTTTAATATTACCAGCTGAGGATGAAGTTCCTCTAGTTTGGTATTAAGCAATAAAAATAAATCTTTTCTCCCAAAGGCTGTAGTATTAATTTTTTTAAATAATATTTTTTGTTTTTAAGGAGAAATTCTGTGTCTTCAGGTAAATAAATACAAAACAAAGAATTTTTACAGCCACATTTCCAGACTGATGATTAAGTTTATTAATGTGTCTGATTCCTACCTTATATATGCATTTGAATGAATGCTTGTGAGCAAGCGTTCGTAAGTTAATGGCCCTCAGTGTGAATTTGTCACCTGTTCTGCTCAAGACATGGTAGTATTCTGTATTCCCTCTTTATCAATTCAAAGTAAAGCAGTTTTGCTTAGAATAGTTCCTTCCTTCCCAAGGATCAATTTGATTATTTAGGTTTGTTCCTCTGCAGGGTTTTTCATCCTGTGAAGCGTCTTCTGCAGCCAGTGTGGAGCCTGCAGAAGCAGCTGAAAAAGCCCCAGGAAAAGAATGAGCCTATGTTTCTGTATCACACACGCTCACTGGTACTGAGTGTCTTGTTCTGAAGCTTAGGTGCTTTTTTTCCCCCATTTTTGAAAATTTTAAGGGAGAAACTCCCTCAGCTCTCCCTTCTTAAGAGGAAGTTTCTTTGCAGCTGGCTGCCTGCACATGGTTCATATGGGTTCCTGCACCCCAGTCACTCCAAAGGGAAAGATGCAGGTAAATGTGGAATTGAGCTGGTTAACGTATATGGTAGATAGATATTTTAAACAAAAATATCAAAGCACAGCCATAACAGGAGATAGACTATCCTGTGCAAGAATAATTGTGTACGTAAGATGGCTGAGAGATCTGCAGCTCTCTTTGAATATGCTATAATTTGGGGGTTTATTTTTTATCCTCTAGCAAGGTGTGTTTGTGGCTGTCCTAAAAATGAGAGAGCTCTCAGGTCACCTTTGCAGCTGTCTCCTCTGCTGAGGCTGTCCTAGTCTCTAGGATCTAATCTCTCAATCTCTAATCTTCCAGGCAGTCCACCCCAGACACCCTCTCACCCCAAAAGATGATTGGTTCTTAACACAAGAGCCATCATTCAGGGAAATGTTCCTTGGCCTGTCACTTATTCTCGTATTTTATATTACAAGACTCAAAGATGGTTGTTCATACCATCCACATTCAGTCTGGTGTCAGTGCTGAGGCTGTCTGCTTAGTGATTAAATGTTCATCATTTCAAACTTCTGACATGTTTACAAGAAAGTGCCTGTTTCTCTCTCTGTCGGTCTTCTATAGTTAGGTAGATTATCTTCATTTTAGTTTTCTGCTACAGGCATGAGAAAATTCTCAGGCCAACTGAAATCACCCTGTTTTGGTCAGTAACATGAGTAGAGAGAAGAAAAAATAATTGCAACCCTCAGTCTAAAAGTTTGCAGCCTACTGGGAAGGGGATGAGGAAGAAGAGAGTAAAAATAGGATTAATCTGTACTTTGTGTCCTCTATGGGAATCTGTTTCTTGAGATAACAGATAAATAAATTGACTTCCAGGCATTTTAGCTATAGACGGGGAAAAATCTGAAATAAAAATGAGGCTACTTATTTAGTAGAAACGCTGACTTCTAGCTGCTGTTGAAAGGAGCAGTTGTATGGTAAGCAGTCTAGGGCTACGACAGAAGAACTATTCCTTTACAAATTAAATAAGGAAAGAGTCAATCCCTCCATTGCCTCTGAATAAACTGTTTTCCTAACTGGTCACGCAGTGCCAAGCTTTTCTAACATGGGAACACTAGGACTGCCCAGAAACGAGGGAATGTAATACTGATCCATGCCTAAGAGAGGTACACACAATTTCTGGAGTAGCTTTGTTTTATTCCTAGGAGCACTGTAAAATCATGCTTCAGTCAATCTGGCACAGCCTTCTCCCCATACTGTCTTTCCTCAGGAGACTGGAGACAGCAAGATCTTGCCTGAAACACCTATCCTTCCTCAGGGAAACTTACCTGATCCAATTTTATCATACTGGAGCAACTATTATGTTTTACAGAGGGATAGTAGAATTTCTGTAACTGGTGTTTTCCCACCTGTTTAATGTTAGTAGTTTCCTCCCATTCCCATGCTTCCAGGAGGGTGGAAGCTGGAAACTTCTGGCAGCAGGAAAGGGCTCCCTGTCTCTTTGCAATTGTTAGTCTAGAAAACTGGCTCAGGACCTTGGGAGCAGAGGTGGATGAGTGAGTCCTGTTGTGGGAAGAATGCATTTTGGACACCTCAAGTCATGGGTTTGGGACCAAAGCACAAAGAGGAAGCAAGACATGTTAAGTGTTTCGTGACTGCACCCTGTCCAGGAGAAAAGCACCCATCAGCTGGCCATACCTTTTTACTTCTAGCTGGGATCTGTGATGCTGCAGAGAGATTGCTGAGACCCATCTGGCCTTCCAGCTACTGTTGCTTGTCTGTGTAAGCACCAGTTACGTTATCTTGAGGACGTCAAAGGTGACTGCAAGACTGAGAGCAAAGATGGGCCCAGGGTGACACATCCAACCTGCATAATTGATGTCATCGGTGAGGCTTTGACCTTTGGTTGTGGCTCCTTCTTCTGAGAAGAACTAGTAAGAAGTGATAGAATGAATCTGACAAGAAAGCGTGGACATGTTTGTGGACAGGATTGCTAACCTAACATGGAGGATTTTAAGCTAGGTTTGTTAGAAGACAGGGAGCTAATCTCAGGGTTAAATGAGAAAGCAATGCATGTGGAGAAGATAAATATAGTAGAAGGCTACAAGGGAGACAACACCCCTGCTGAGAAATGAGAGTGTTCATAACTGTGCCTACACTATAGTGCCTACACTATTTGGACAACAACCAAGAAGTCCAGTCTCTGGGTCAGTATTAGAAGGGGAAGTAATATTGGTAATGATGTGGTGAGGGTCAGATACTGACCACCTGAAGAGAATGAGGCTATCTACAAACAGCAGAAGTCTCCCAATGCCAGGCCTTGATCCTCATGGTGGATTTGAGACACCTGCCGCCAAATTCCTGGGATGGTAACATGGCATTGTGCAAGCAGTCAAGGAAGTTTCTATACTCTGTCAGTGGTAATTTCTAAACACAAATGCGAAAGGAGCAGTTGGGATTAGCACTCTATTTGACCTGCGGCTCACAAATAGGGAAGAGTTGGGGGTGAACATGACCATAGGTAGCAGCTGGGCTGCAGAAATCACCAGGTGACAGTTCAGGAGTTGGAGGAAGGCTGAGAAAGTAGGCTGTGAACTTACTCTCTATTTAAAGAATTGCTATGCTGGGGCTCTTGAGAAGCTGCCATGTGGGGAAAGGGAGAGCCCAGGAGTTGGCAGATTTCATAAGAAAACATATTACGCGTTCAGGAACAAACCATACTGTTGTACAGAAAGTTTGAGAATTATAGGTATTACCTTAGTCCCTGGAAAGACTGTGGAGCACAACCTCTTGCAATCCATTTTCACATGCATAAAAGTAATCGTTGTTAGTTTACATGGATACTAAGAGCAAATCATGCCTGATTGCTTTATTTTGTGAAATGGCTAAATATGCTAATAAGGAGAGCAGTGAATGGTAATGTACCTTGACTTCAGTAGGGCTTTTAACTTCATCGTCCACCTCGTTCAGGAAGTATGGTCTGGACAAGTTGTCCATTAGAGGTCTTGAAAATTGGCTAGGTCACTATGCTGAAAGGATGGTAGGCAGGGGTTTAAAAGCTTGATTGGTACCTGGGAACACAGTACTCCAGAGTTTAGTATTGTTAAGTATTGTTATTGACAGTTTGGATGATGAGACAAAATGTGTCTTCCACAAATTTGTGGACGGTATAAAACTGAAGGGGAGTGATGCAGCTGGCATGCTGAATGGTTAAGGCTGATCTTGAGCATTAAGCTAACAGAAACCTCATGAAGTTCATCAAGGAGAAGCAGAAGGTTTTGCACCTTGGGCAAGGTAATTGGGCATGATTAAAGGCCCAGAACCAACTGTTTGAGTTGCAGCCCTGGTGAAAATCAGGGCAGGGCAGGGCAGGGCAGGGGGTCATGAGGATGGATGTCAGGATGAGAAAGAGCCAACAATGTCCTTTAATTGTGGATGAGATAATGCTGGGCTACATTAGAAGAAGCATAGGTAGGAGATTGAAGGAGTTGGTTTTGCCCTCATCCTGGCAGTGGTGAGGGAGCTAGACTTCTGTAGCCTGGCAAAGAGAAGTCTAATGGGTGGTCTAATAGCAGCCTATCACAAGCAACTTGGAGCAACCTTTCAAAGGCAAAGATGACGGAGGTATTAATGTGTATTAGCAGATGGTATAAAAAGAATTAACTGCCACAAGCTGTGACTTGAGAGATTTAGAATGATCAGTAGAGGAAGACTACAGTATGAAGGTATTGCAGCTAAGGAACAGGTCAGCCAGAGGAGCTGTGGAATCTTCAGCTTGGAGGTTTTCAGAACTTGGCTTGACATAGCTGCAGCTGATTCATCTACTGTTACCAAATAGGAGGCTGGGCTTAATAACCTCAAAATTGTCTATATAACCAGTGTTTCTCTAGTGATGTGTCTTATACTTAAAACAAAAATGAAGAGAATGTTGATATGAGGTGCTGACAACAGTACACAGTTCTAAGTATTATTGTTTATATGTTTGCTAGATATCAAAGTCTTGTTATAGTCAGTAGAGATCTACCCAAGCAATGGAACCTAGAGAGTAGTGTCAAGTAGACCCTTCCTTTCAGGTCAACTGAAGTCTGTATGGGGCTTCTTAAATACTGGACTAGTGTTTAACTAGAGTTGGCTGTTTAGAGAGCATAGTCTTTGTCACTAGAGGTGCCTTCTCGTAAGTTGGAGAAATACATTTCTAGGCTGGGCTAAATAGAGGTCATCCTTCTTTTGGGATAACTGATGTACAAGGTGTTCTCTGACCTATTCTCTAAGAGATGTGTTACCAGTGAAGTTGTTTGTAAACATGGGAATTGTATGATTACAAAGTCTTCTTCCAGATGAGTAACAGTTGATTGTAAATATAAAACAGATGTTGGCTCTTTTCTTGCATCACAAAAAAAAGTTCCTCATGTTACGGACTTACTAGTTACACGCTCTTAAGCAATGTGTTTTTTTTCCTTTTCCTTGTTAAGGTCTTTTTCCTGATCATTAAGTAAACAGAATATAGACTGAAAATCTGTAATATCTTTTCTTTTGAACCTCACTCCAAACATGAGCTCTTCCTTACTCTCAACTTGCAAACCAACACATTATTAGTCCTGAGCGTGAAGAATAGTAGGAAAATGAAAACAATTTGATTAATACCATCCACAGAGCTCCTCACTTTTGGGAAGGAGTGGAGTCGAGAGTTGGTGAAGATCTGGCTGTGATCACCTCAGCAATTTTTCAACCTATTTGCTTATTTGAAAGAAATTTGATGTAAGAAAAGAACTTACAGTTCTCTATCAAGGACAACAGCTGGTCATATCTTACCGTGTATCTACAGTATACATGTGGAAAGAGAGCTTTCTACACTCCTGACCACGGGACGATTTTCAAACAAAACCTTCATAGATAGGGAGGTCAGTTTTTCATGATGCAACACAAATCTGTAGATGAAGTTTGCCTTCTTACACATTAACCTCTAGATTACATCTATTTCTTAGTCTTAGCAACTTGGGGTTTTTATTTTTATGGATAGGTATGTACACATCACTAATGCCACTGACTTCTAGAAAAAGGTGGCAATACAGAATATTCTCCAGCTGATGCTACGGTATTGAACAGAAAGGGAGGGAGAAAATGGGATTCCATTTCTGTCATCTTCTAGCTTCTCCCCACAGTTACAAACAGCTTCAGTAGTATATCTTTCTATCCGGTGATTTTCTTAAATAATTTTTCTCAAAGAAATTATTAGCTGTTCTTAAAAAATATTATTATTAAAATGCTCAGATATTGCATATATTTAAATACAAATGCAGACTTTCTACTGAAAAGAAACATCCTGCCTATTTGAAAGAAGAACTGTTTATATGCAACTGAGTGTTTTGGTCTGGGGTGTTGTTTTTTTTTCATGGTGCATTTTGAAAGCAACGTTATATATAGTTTTTTTGAAAATCTGTGGTAAATCAATACTTTGATTGTGAGTTGTCAGCCTGAATTTTAAGTTTTCTATCTAGTTAACTCATTAACTTATTTGTGTAAAAATATTGGCATGACATTCAAGGTGTTTTTGCTTACTTAATGCAATGCTCATTAACATTTATTGTCCTAATTGCATAGATCCCATTTGGTTTCAACACTCCAAAGAAAATCTAATCAGTGAATAATAAGGCAAGAAAACATTCCACATGATATTTTTGGGGGAGTGAGGAGGATAAGCAAAAGGAGAAGGGATTTCCTTCTGAAGTAAGGATAATTTTAGGAAAATATAAAACACTGTGAGCTCATTTAGTATTATAGGACATAAATATGCATACACCAACAAGGTTTGCATGCTAATCTTTGGGTTGTCTTGGATATGGTAATCTCTGTGCAGGTGGTGGGAGAGGAGGAGGGCGGAAGGGTTTTTCTAAGGAGGATCAGGACATGAGTCACAGCTCTTTTAAGGCCCTTCGCTTCCTGGGTAGGGTGGATGTGGGAGGGTATTCCCTAGCCAGAGCCTGGAAGCAACTTGTATTGAAGGAGACAGCCAATATCTATTTCAGCAGG
>NW_009648043.1:5433819-5500707 GCF_000708025.1 Charadrius vociferus
ATCCGGGGGAAGGTGAGAGGGAGAATAAGAACACCCATTTCTTTTTATCATCTTAGCAGAGATTACCAGTGCAGTTGGGACCTCCACAGTATTTATGGTAGGCGTGTAGATAACTGCTTAAGTGCTTTTAATAACTCTCTGGAGGTTTCTCTGTCTCTCCATTGATTACCTAGGGACTGTAGGTTGCTGCCTTAAAAGATACTTTATTTGGATGGTACAAGAGGCTCTGTGCATAGCTCTGAAACTTTTTTTCACTGCCTAGCTGTAGGACGAGCACCCATACAAATAACAAGGCAAAGACTTGAGTGGAAAACAAATAAAAGTTGAACTTTTGTGTATGGTTATTTATAATTTCGTGGTTGCAAAGGGAGGAGTGGAAGGCATTTTGCATAGTTAGCAACAACTGAAGAATTTGACTTTTACATTGGGGAAGACACAGTGCTGTGATGAGTCTGTGAAGTCTGTCTTGACAGCATCCCTGAGCTCCAATATCTGGATATGAAAAACAAGATACAGTTGGATAAAATATGTTTACAGTATGACATATTAAGGATCTGAATATTTCTATTCCTGTTAATAAAAGAACGATGCTTTGCATTCATGTCCTTGATTTATCATCTTAATATTTAGAGTGATTACATCTGTAAATAGTGAACCTGCCATTATTCTTCTTCCTTCTCACTCAGCACGACATGCCTTCCTTAGGTTTTTGTCCTGTCCAACAGAGGTGGTTGAATATTGTAGTCTCAGCCAGAAAGAAGGGCAAACCTGGGGTTTGGCTACTCATCTGTGCAATTGTCACAAATGCCAGGAGAACGAGAGGCAGAAATTTCCATTGCTTATAGTGACACTTTTGAGTTGTACTAACATTTTTTTTTCTCATCTATAGTCTACCTCTGAGCCACTAAGGAGGATCCTAATGTGATTCTAATCATTCTAATGTGGCTTCTGGAGTTTAACGTTAATACTTGTTGATTTAAAAACAGTGTTGTTCTTAAACAGCCAATAGGCTGACTTGTTATCAGCCCGTGACACTTCTTCTGAATGACCCAGTTCTGTAGTAAATACCTGAGACCTGATGGTACTGGTTTTGAGGTGCAGTCTTGGTATTTTAGAAGGAGGTTTAGAAGGAGGTTTCTTTTGTTTTCCTTTTGATGGATTCCTAGAGAGTTTAAGCGTGGTTTCTGCCTGATTCAGTCTGTTTAGGAGAAGTGTTGCATCTTTGTTCAACATCTTCACGAATGTCCTGGAGAAGGCAGTGTAGGGGAAATCTCCGAGTTTACAGATGGTACTAAACTGTTTGGGGTACTCTAATGTTGCTCTAGTTGCAGGGAACTCCAGAAGTACCTCACAAAACTGCATGAGGAAATCACGACAGGTAAGCTCTAACGTAGATAAACGTAAGGGAATACATCAGAGGATAAATAAACTAGCGCATGCTCACAGGATGCTGAACTGAGCATGGACAGTTACAGCTCGAGAAAGACACTTTGCATTTCCCTGTGGTGAAATCATTCATTCTGTGTGCAACAGTAGCATCGTTTTCCTGCTGTATATAACCTTCTTATGCCCATATGTTGAGTATTGTGTGCAGCTTTGGTCTCCCCATCTCAGGGATATAGGGGAGGTCAGTGAGGACTAGATCATGGAACAGCTGCTTTTCGAGGAGAGACTGAAAGGGCTGAAGCTCTTCAGTCTGGAGGTGAGAAGGTTGACGAGGAGGAGTATGGTTGAGGTTTACAAAGCTATATAAAGGCAGTGGCCAAGGTGAATGTGTACCTTCACTCACCACTAGTAACTCGGGCACTCAAGAACGTTTGTAGGAGATTGAAAATGGATGAAACGCTTCCTTATGTGGCTTTTGGGGACCTTCCAGAACATTTTGTCATGGGCAGCAATGGGGGCAGTCAGCAGCAGAAAGTTCAGAAGGGTTTAATCAAGTTCCTGGAGAGCAGGTCCATAAATTGATGCTAATAGGACTAGGCCTGAATGTACTCTCTAACAATCCCCCTCACTTCCACGGGCTCCACAACTATCGTTAGAGTAATAACGCACTTCAGAGAATACCCAACCTCCAGCATTTTCCCCAGGTAACTTTGGCATTTGTCACTGTCACACACTCAGTTCTGAGCTGGATGGACTATTTGTCTGATTTAACAAGGTGTTTCTTCTGTCTGTCGCGTGCAAGGTAATTGTATAATCCAGAGAGAAAATAGGAAGGTATTTCCTTTAAAATGTGGGGGATGAAGCAGGAATTATACGTACATATAATTACATATTTTATTATTTGAAGACCAGCATCATTTTATGAGGTTGGTCAAAATGCCAAAAAAAAGGTTGTAAACCACTAGTTTGTAAAGTGAGCAATTTAGAATAAAGCACAATTTATAATTCTTTTTTAAAATTCTTGTAGCACTGGTTTGTGGAAGTGGAATTGCTTCTGTAAACTAAATGTTCTATCAGTTTGGTAGCCTCAGTTTCCTTCATTTTTCTGTATATGCTTTTAAGCTTTAAAACAAATAATCTGTCTTGTTTTATGCAGGCTTTATTGCATCTCTACCCATCATTTCCTTGTGAAAGCCAACGTTCTTGGCTTGCATTAAGCTTAAAGTCAATAGATTATTCTTGGACTTCTTTTGAGCAACTTATAAATACAATATAGGTAAAAGTAGGATAAACTAGTTGAATTGCTTTTAGTTTTATTATTTAAATCTTGTTGGCTTACCTAGAGGAAATCGCATGAAGATAGTGCTCATGAAAGCAACAGCCATATTACTTTTAAGCATGTATGAGGATAAGTGCTGTGGGATATGAACCACTCTGAAAACAAACAAGCAAGAATCGTGCAAAGGGTTACATAAATACTATTTTCACTGTCCGTGGTGGCCACTACATATGTACAACAAGAGGGATACTTAAATTCCCTGCTTTTTTTTTACCTAGTATCTTTGAGTAGGGGCCACCACTTGTGTAACAAGTGGGTTGTAGTTGAGTTACGAAGACAAGTGGACCTACAGCCAAGACCAAAACATAACTGGAGAAAGAGGTATGGTTTGCAATTCTGGGACTCTGCTTTATAGACTAGAGCCTCTGCTACAAAAATAATTTTAAGTGAATGATGAAGTAAAGTAAGCAAGATGGAAGAGCAGAAAAGAGCATCAAAGTAGTGAAACTGTTTTTTGTTAATATTCTAATTGGTGTAGATATAAATTCATGTTTCTACAATTCTCTTCGCTGTGGAGAAAGTCAGAAGAGAACCAGAATCATGGCATTTATGGACAAGCTTGTGACAGTGTATCAACACTGATATGAAATGAGAAGCCATTAATATAGTGAATAAGATAATATCCCTGTTTTTTTTTAATGTTGGAGTTTTCTTTTTTTTATTTTATTTTTAATGGATTTTTCCCTCTCAGAATCTGCTGGTACCAAGGTCCACATAATATAATAATTCTAAGGCTACGCAAAGAGCCTCTAATACTTACAGAGAACTGCTATGATGAAAATACAACCCAAAAAATACTAGCTAAAACCAAATCATTAACTAAGTACCTGCTATCTGATTTGTCTCTCCTTGGTGCATAAACAGACTGCTGTGCATAAATAAATGTTCAAAATACTTGTATTTAGGTCAGTGTATCTTTTTCACTAGAGCCCCACATTGCATAATTTGTAAAAACATGGTCCTTGTGAACCAAAGAAAGCTTCAACTTTTATCTTTGCATTAAATCAGAGGAAAAACTAGTAGCAGACTCAGTATTGTGACAGAGTGATTTCCTCTGTAAATATGAAGGCTTAGCAGACTTTCTTCAGATGTTATCATCCAAATAAAAGTGATTTGCATGCATTATTGATTTTATTTATTATTTATTTATTTATTTACAAACCATATGTCAAGGTGTGGCCAAGAAGAGAAACAGATCTTTTAACTTTTGGAATTTGTTAGCAGACCACCAATTTTAATTTCAGATCAGTGATCCAAAATAAAATGGAAAAAATGTTTCATTTGGGCAATTGATGCAGAACAATGATATGACGGTGTGTTGTGGAAAACACCGTCTATATAAATCAGTGAAAACCCTGTCTGGGAAGCCCTGCTCTCTCCTCAGCCTGTGTATGTAAAAAGAGAGCTGGGGTCCATTCAAATCCAAACAGGCAAACAAAACCACCATTCTTTATTATGCAAAAAGATTTGCACTACTCTTCCAAGTGTCCTGTTCACAAAGTATCAGTTCCAGCCAGTAGATAAAAACATGCAATAAAATATTGAGGACTACATTTTAATTTGGGTTGGGGCAAATGTTGAACCATTAATTTATTTTTCGATTTTATTCATAAAAGATGATATTAAACAGGGGATATATGTTGCATTTGAAGAATCCTTTGAAGTTCTTTTTAAAGTTTGGATTATTCTTTTTCATTTGAGACGTATTATTTTGACTAAGGTTGTCTGGCAAATATAGTCAAGTTATATGTCGATAAAAGGCGTTTAACTTGTTACTGTTTCTCTAAAAGGTTAATAGCAGTCAAATATGAAAGATGATTGTTAGGGAAATGGTCATCGAATCAAGTTACATTGTACATCTGCCAAAAAAAAAAGAGGAAAAAAAATTTTAGTACTCAATAGGAATTTCTATTAAGTAAACTCGAACTAATATTTGAGCTTTTTGCTGGCACTGTGTTACAGGAAAACTGAGTGAGTGGTTAGCTTGGCCAGTTGTCTGGAGGGCAATCTTCTTGTGCTCTGTTAGAGCCAAAAGGATGAGAGAAGGCTGTGAGGTGTGATGGGGCATTGTGAAAAGTTGTTAGAACACCTCGTACGGGCTTTGGGCCTGTAAGCTTTTACAAGTCTACTTGCTGCAGACGGATGAAGTCTTTCACTGGTTGCTGTGTTTGTCTTTTGACTTAGAATTAGCTGAAAATATGTACACTGCTATACCACAAGAGAAATAATTTCAAAAAGTGGTGCTTTTCCTCCCCCTTTGTTTTAACCATTAACAGATTTTCTCTCTCTGACATTCTTCCACGTACGTTTCGGGTAGAGCATGTGCAACATAGAAGCAAAGTTTATTTGCCCAATCCATCATTTTTTTGGTTTTTGTGTGTGTTGGCTGGGAAAAGGAGCGAGTTGGGAAGAAGGGAGAAGACGATTTAGGAACTGAGTTTTTAAAGTTTTTCTTTTGCAGAGTTTTGTGGGAAATCCACAGGTTTCACCTCCACCCAGGCAGGGCCAGCCATCAGCATTGCCATTTGCGTGATACATGATGGGGATTTTATAACGTGCAGAGAACGTGAGAGTTTTTAAATACCATTTTATAAATCTGCTTTATGAATCTGAATTAATCCACTATATAATCTATACACAAGGAAGAGAAAATGTTTTAAAATTGAAGCTGAACAGCATAACCTTCTCTGAAAGAGAGGAATGACTACATTTTCTTTCCTTTTACAGCTGTGTCTTTCTTGCTGTGAAACAGGAGGCAGAAGGTTTATGAAAAGGTCCAGTAGAAGCCACTTAGAAAGCTTCACACGTCCAGCCCTTTAATCAAATCTGGTTTTTTCCTCCTATAGGAAGTGGAAGCAATTTACTTCTGTCACAACTTTGTTCTTCAGAACTTAAGTCCTGCTGAATTCATGTCCAAAAACGTCTGCTGTCATAGGCTGGAGTTGGGCGCTCTGTTTTCGACCTGATTTGGAAGTTGTTGATCCTCCTACTTTTGCATGTGTAGCTGCTAATCTTGGTTCCCAAGGCTGGGAAGCTTCGGGAATCTCCACAGGCAGTTTGTGTTCAGCGCACAGCAGCTCCTTAACACTGCTGAGAATTGCAGCCACCTTTAATCTCTTCCCACTGTGTTCCTTTAGAGCAACTCCACCTGTGTAAAGATAAGAAGGGGAACAAATCTTGTGGGTCTTAGGGGCGGCAGGTCTGTCTGAACCAAAACTCCTTATTTTAGAGTCAGAGATAAGAGTAGCAAGGAGAAGGGTCTGAAAAACGCTGGTATTTGCATCTGCTACACCTGCTGCCTGCCTGCTGCTTGCTTGATTGACAACCAAAATTGAGCACTAAGACTTCTCTGGCGTTCACTTTCTCTTCCAGCCTTGCTGCTGGATGCCATTAGTTACATCCAGAAATCCATTTTCTCGAGCTGATTCATAATCACAACACCTTTAATCCAAGCCCTGTACTCCCTGTTGACAGTTCTTGCTTTGGCTGTCAGGCAGTAGTCAGGACTGGACCCTGCAGGGTACCTCACGTGGGCACCTACAAATAACCTGTCAGCTCCACAGGGCCCAGACTTGGTCACGTGTGGCAAAAAGTGGCTATACAGGAAAAAAAGAAAAAAAATAAAAAGACCGTTGCTGTCACACAGAGTGAAAAGACTTTGGATTTTGCGTTGCAGAAGTAAGAACAAGTCCTAAGTTGTGTGATCTGTCAGTTTAGTCATTAAATGTAGAGAAATTTATATTGCTTTGGGCAGGTAAATGTAAATTGGTGTTGATGTTACTGTGAATTAGAAAGCTGCAGGGAAGTTAACCAGACATTAATAAAATAGTCATTTGGAGGAACTATCAGTTAGTTTGAGCACTTGTGAATGTAAACAATAACTTGCAGCAGGTCAGTTCTTACCCATACTCAAATTGGTCTTGTTTCTTGGGCAGAGGCTATATGACTTTGCATATAGAGGAATGCAAATAACTGCCGTGGGCTTTAGTGCAGTATCTCTTGGCAGCATTAGTACCTTTTTTACCTTAAGTTACTGTTGCATATTAAACAGATTTTTTGCCAGTGTGCCATTCTTCTTTTGCACAAAAATGAACAAATATTTTACAGCCTTGTAAGTAATTTTGTTAAAAAAGTTGTTATTTAAATAGGAACCAAAAAGTATGCAGTCTTTTCCAAGCTTTTAAAATATGTAAACATTAATTCATTCCGATATATTTCTGTTCTATGCTGTTTAGGCACGCAAATCAAACAGCAGCTTGTCAAGCAAAATACCGTGTTATTGATCCAAATAGTGATTTTTAACTCTGATAAGTTTACAGTCTTTCTTAAATGAGCAAATAATCTGAGGAGTGTGGACGCTATGCATATTCAAGACAGAGAGCAGCACGACCTGAAAATGAGTCTGAATGCTGAATCTGATTTAGCCTCTGGTAGTGGCTGTTTGCAGCCTGACTGCTGCAAACTTCATTTTTCAAAGGTTCATAACTTGGCCAGAGTTGAGCTGATTTTCACAGGTGGGGCCCTGCTAAATTTCAGATCCTTACTTCAAAGCAAGATGGTGCTAAAGCTCTTTGACAAGATGGTCACCATTTTTCTTATTATGGATAAAGCAGCGTATTGTCTTCCCGTCTTCCCTGGCCTCTTCAGAAGCAATGGAGTGTTTCGGTTGAGATTGTTAAAGCAGAAATTTGGATTAGAAAACTTCAGTCTGTCTTTTAGAATTTGACACTTATATAAGCACCTGAAAACATCATCTAATAAGAATTGTTGGTCAACTTGGATATTGAGGACGTTCCCCCTCCATCTCTACTAATAAAGAAATTTGTAATAAAAATGATTGCCCTTTGCAGAGTGAGAAAAAATAAAGGCAACTTCAAGCATTAATGAATAAAAACATTTTTGCATTAATAGCTTGATGTCTAATGGTGGCAGGTTTATTTTAGAAAGCTGTTTTTATGTAACACTGTTGGAGGAAAAAAAAGATGATGAGCTGCCACTTTTTTTTTTTTTTTTTTTTAAGAGTGGCTTCTTATTCACCCAAGCGTAGTCATTCATACCTACTGATTTTTCTGAAGAAGCTTTTAAAATCCAAATAATCATCTTTGCAAAAAGAGAAGGCACAAGTGACACAGCTCTCTTATTCATACTGTGGCTCAGTTGGGAATTTTCCTACTGAATTAGCTAGCCCTCAAAAGGGGAGTCGGTGTCTTTGCGTAGGTCTTACAAGTTTGGGGGGGGCAGACATGGCATTTAGGGGAAACGTTGGTTTGTTTGGTCAGGACTTCTAATGTATTTTGTACTGAAAACAGGTCTCTGGTGTCTGTAGAGTCTTCTGTAGTGAGGTCCCTTGCTGCTAAAATACTGACTAATTGGTTACGTGAGGTTTAAGTGACGTGAGGAGCATCTCTATTGTTGGTGCAGTCAGTAAATAGCTATGATACAGCTATTTATAGCTATTGTATAGCTAATGCTACCATTGCAGAAAGCTGAAATGTTTTTATTAAATGGAATTAATATGTACCTTCTTTTAAAATAATCTCTAAGGCTATAGCTTTTTTTAAAAAACATGACTTCATATTTAAAGGTGGGAAGCATTATGTGATGTTATATAAATGCCAATTATTCTTTAAAAAAAAAATCAAACAAAACCCCTTTGCTTGAATTTGGAGTGATTACCAACTAGTGATTTCAGTTGCAATACTGAATACACCTTCATTAACTTAAATGATAATTTCATGTGTTTTTTAAATGAAGAAAAAACCCTAAATATCAGTCTTTAAATAACGGCTTATGCCTCTTCAAATGAGCTAATAATAGAGGCAGTCATTTAAATTGTGCCTTGACACAGGAAAAAGTTCTGGCTTCATTCTGCTTTGCCACACCCACCTTTTGCAGAAAGCAAAATTCAATCATCAAAATTACTTTCAAGCAGATATCAAGCAATTGCCTGTCATGGCATATATTATTAAAATAATGTTGACATTCTCTTATCCCAAAATGGAAAACAAAATTGTTTTTCATGTTAGACTGACTTTTGTACTGATTAAACAAAAATAATTGCAAAAATTATGTAGTTATGATACAAAGGAAAATAGAAGTTAGAAATATTCTTGGTGATGAGTTCAATAAGCAGTCTCTTACTCTGTTAAGAAGTGGAAGAATACAAATTTGGGAATTTACTTGAAATACTGTAATTTTATTCTGAAAACCTAAAATATTTGCTTTCATTGAGAACGCTTTTGCCATTTATGCTCACAGTCAAACTAGGAGCAGGTTTACAGACATACTTAGCAGGAAGACTCTTCCAGTCTGGAATGTGATCCATCTTCTCCTCTCTAGTTTACATCTGAGCATCTTTTAGGGATGCCTTCAGATTTTGTTCTCTTGCTTTCGGGTAGTCTGGATCAGTTCCTGCAAGGATCTTGTGAGATGCCAGATTGCACCAGGTGACAGATTGCATGTTCTGTCATCGCTTCCATACTAGCAGTGGAAAATTTCTCATCCTGTAGCTAAATGTGGTCAGATTTGCATTATATATGATGCTGTAATTGACCTGCAAGCACTGGATAGTGTATTTTTAATTATTGCTTTTTAAAAATTGGATTTTGAAAGAAAAAATGGCCAATTTTCGAGACCATCTTGGTTCAATAAGATCTACTGGATTTAGCTGAGGAGTGTTGCAAAGGAGATGGTGTTATGTATTTGAATAGTGGTCTTACTTTAAAAGCTCAGTTTAATGTAATCAATCATTTACCAAACTAACCGTGTGTTCTTTAGCTGAAGATGTCATTTAATTAGAGAACCAATTTTTTCCAGTTTACATCCCTAATCAATTTAAGGGTTTTTTTTAAAGTGAAGAGCAATTCAGGTATCCTTAAACCTTAGCCGCACACTAAATGCACTAGGGTCATACCAGCATGTCACATCGTGTCTTGGGTTAGCCCTCGGGACAGAGAGAGCCCTCCACTGGGTCTCCGAATTTGTCCTTGTTTGGCATTTATTCAGGTAAGAAGGCAAGTTGTGCCTGATCTTTTCCAGATGTTTCATGCTTCTTCCTCTTAACCAGCTGTGCAGGTCAGTGCGTTGAGGAGAAGCCCCACTTCACCTACACCACCAGCTCCCCACTGCCCTTAACAAGTAAACAGGTGAAAAATTAGTTGAGGAGTCTCTTTTCTGTTGATACCCCACTGTTCTGTTGGGGTGAAGAGATGTGTCCTTCCCCTTAACTTCCCTGATAGAAGTCAGATGTTTAGTCGTGACTATTGCCTAAGTATGAAAATATTGGAGGCTCAAAACCTAGATATGCCTTGATGTGAGCAGTTGGCCAATGTTTGGGGAAAAGAGCTATGTGAGTGAAATAATACCATACGTGGAAGGCATAGCCACAGTTTTCTTCCCCTATACCTATATGTTCCTATACAGGAACTCATGGCACCAAAGAGCAGATTTCTTAGCAAGCATTTTCTAATCTCACCGGTTTTCTGCTCCATGGAGAAATGTTTTCAGCTGCTATTTTTGTAAGAAAGTAATGGTGCTTCTGTTTAGCCTGAGTATTAAAATCTCAAGGGAATGGTAGCTACTCTTCAGAGACCCTGACCAGGGGTAGCTGGTGGCCACTACGTTGCTTTCATCTTGTCAAGACTGAAAGCCACATATTTGCTTAGTGTTTCACTGATTTTTAAGACTGAAAGTATTCCATTCATTTCTATTTTGGTTTTAACTACATTTCTCACCTTTAACTTTATTTTTGTTCTCTGTCCAAGTTGGATAATGGAGATGAGCAAGCAGCGCAGATCAGACGTGAACTAGATGGACGACTACAATTGGCAGAACAAATGGCAAGGGTAAGTGGTTGCTTTCATGTACCAAAAACATGTAAGATTTGGACAATAATCACAGAATCACAGAATTTTCAGAGTTGGAAGGGACCTTTAGAGATCATCTAGTCCAACTCCCCTGCTAAAGCAGGATTGCCCAGAGCACATTACTCAGGACTGCATCCAGGCGGGTCTTGAAAATCTCCAGAGAAGGGGACTCCACCCCCTCCCTGGGCAGCATGTACATGTCCCACATGTAAGTGGGACAATACATAGTGTGTGTTTCCAGTTTCTGATTCTAAAATTAAGCAGAAGATTGTTTGAAAACATAAGTCTGGCAGATGCATTTCTTTCTGCTCTGGAGCGTATCTGCCAACAAGGGTAGGGAGAAACCAGAACTTGCGTTTGGGAAGTCCTGTGTTGTGTGATCCTACCTTCCCTTCAGCAGCACCTCCAGTGGTGAAACAAAGGGTATATTATTTGCACATTTGGGATTATGTATTTTGGCACTAAAATAAGTCATCTTCTATATACAGAAGTGCATTAAACTGTGCTTAGGGTATAACCATAATGTTTATGTCTTACTGCAGGTTATATGTGATATACTTTTTAAGTATATATAACAGAGTTTATATTTAGAGATTAAGACTTAAGTTCATAATACTTACTTATATTAGTATTGCAAGTAACAAAACTATGAGTGAGTCTTGTAGGTCAAATTAGCGGTGATTGAGTAAGTTACAAATTCTTTCTGTAAATTTTAGAAAGCTAAGCCTATTTTCTCTCCTATAGCTTGTATTTGCTTCAGTGGACAGGGTTATGCCCTTCTATATTAAATATCACAGGTGGGATTGGTATTGGCCATATCTTATTAAATTTTGGGGAAAGACTCCTTTTGCACAGAAAGGCAATCTCAAGTCTCTTTGGTCTTCTGTGAAGCCCAGACTTGTAATCAAAATTGTCCAATAATCCTATGTTTGCTCTGTTGCCTTCTTGCCTTTAGCTCCAACAGTTACAAAATATTGGAAGCATGCATGTTATTCTCTGTGTGTGCAGAAAAATGTGTGTTATATTAGTATGATATTAATTGTAAAGCAGTAAAGATTCGCTTGTTTCTTTAAAAGGAAAAAAATATTGTCTAAGTCTGTGAAGTTCATAAATAACAACTTGGAGGTGTAATCTTCCTAAAAAGCAAAAGGCTGTCCATACAAGTTTTAAAATAATTTTAAAGCAAGTGAAAATTTAAACTTTGTAACTCTTGTTCATTCCGTCTCTGATGTATGTGCATACGCTGCACATCTGTAGATTTTTTTAAAGAAAAAATTATTTATGCTTTTTTTTTTTACCAGATCTGCTACTTGAAAACTCTCATGGTTGTCACAGTGTCTACTGCACAGTTTTGCACAGAATAAAGAACTCCATGTCTTAGCATGGTACATCCAAATCAGAAATCACAGTTTTCACACATGTCTCTTAAACTGCTTAAAATGCAGAACTTTTTCTGGGGGACTTTGAGACCTAGTCCTAATTCTAGCAGCTGTGAGAATTATTAAGATCATTTAAGCCTAAGCAATCAAATGCTGCAAAATATGAACTTTGTTCTCAGAGCTCAAAAGCAAGGTAAAAAGCTTTTTGATACCGGATTATGTATTCTGGCCACTTTGTTGGTAAAGAAGCGGGGTTTCAGTGATTACCTGCCTGTGAGAGAGTTATTAAACTGCAGCCTCAAAAGATTGGCACAGCTCAGGATAAATGTCTGCATATAGTTTTTTTTGGTGCCGTTGAGGTCTCATTCCTGGTTCCTGTAACACATTACTTGCTGATTTTACAAGTTTTTAACTATAAATTAGTTTATTTTAGCAGAAAAGATAATTTAGCCTATTTAGTGGAAGCAAGAACCTTAGAAATAAGTTCATCTATGACAGAATAAAATCAATGGGGAATGCGTGCATCTATTTGCCCATCTTTTTCTTCATATGACTAAATTTAAAGCAGTTGAAATCAAAGTGTGTATAACCTAATGGCACCTTCTACCTATTATAATCGGTGCTATGTTTTTATAAGATAAACTTTTGTGTGATCCTGTGAAGAGACTACCCAGTGTCTTTTCTCTGTGAGAAATGCATCCTGAAAATCCATTTTAGCACTCTCAGAATCCAGACTGAAGGCTAGTGTGTACAGCAGCACAATCAGTGTCTCGCATCTGTCCCCAGGGTCTTTGTTCCAGGATATATTCCAGTACGTTGCGCTCAGACTTCCCAAAATTCCAGTGCTGTGCTGAGGGCATCTGTTCTTCAGACAGTCCAGGCTTTTCAAATCAACATAATTACATTCCTGTGCATACGCACTAAAAAATAGTGGAAAACCCCCACTACTCTTCTTGTGTCTTTAAATTATTTTACATATTATGCGCTATAGCAATTTGTTACAAGTTCACTGTCTTAAAAAAGCAAATAAAAGGTTGGGGGTGTGGGGGTGAAATTTTTAGGCCTTGGAGTCTTTATGGAGGATCCTCACCCTTGTTTTGGGAGGGAGAGAAGTGACTACAAACATTCAAGGTAAAGGCCTCCATATATTCCGATAGTGCTGCCTTAAATCGTGGAAGATTATAGTCATAAAAAATACACAGCAAAAGGCATTATAAACAGTTTCCTTAATTTTTACATTGAGGTGGAAAAAGCATCTGAACAAGAGGAAAGATCTTTTAACGACATAGTAACAGTCTGTATTCTCTGTCTTCTGTGTTGGCATATTATGATTTGAATGATCCTCACAGAATAAGGTACAGTTTGAAAAACACTCTAAAGTGGGGGTCTTTTTTGGCTAGAGCACCCTGAACCTTGCCTTGTGTTTTTAGTTTCTAACTGTAAATAATTTTTTTCTCTTTCGATCTGCAGTATACTGGCTCTGTAATGCTGTAATGAGCCAGACCACTGGACTTGCTGCAGGGGTTTTGAGTCACGGTGAACTTGCTTGCTCTTTGTTACTGAAACAAAATCAACTGTAAAGGTTTTAATGTAAAACATTTTATGATACTCCTTACAACAGCTAATGATCAAAATTGTCTGTTTTAGGAGCAAAGACAATACGTGGGGAACAGTGTTTGTTTCTCATTTATACGTAAAAAGATATATTTTAGAATAATTTACATTTTTGTTTGGTCTTGAGTGAGATATTCTCCCAAGCTGCCCTATATTCAGTATCAGGGGAAAGACTGTGCATAAAATTGGCTCTGTGTGTGTTCATATATGCATTATATATGTTTATGCATTCCCTTTGTTATAAGCACAATATTTAAACATTATTATCTAGCTCCTACAGAGGAAAAAAAATATTTTTAAGTTCTCTCCAAGACTTACGTTTAAAATAATCCTGAGTGTAATAATTAAGCATTACTTTCAAAATGAATGATCTATTCTTAAAAATACAAATAAACAATGATAGGAATTTCATGTCGTGGTTGTAGTTTTAACAGCTTTTTGTTGGAAGGATGCATGTGATTGACTTGGTTTTGGTAGCATGGGAAATAGATGAAGTAACAAAATTATTAGTGGACAGTTCATTTTGGCAATTTGTAAAATATTTGAAGGTAACATTAAAGGTATATTGTCAATGACACACTTAAAACACGTGTATTAGAAATACCTAATGGGTATGTATTCAACCTGAGTTTATGGTTAAATGATTCTGGGTGGGCATTTTTAAAAATGCCCCTTACTTTATTTTTTTATGTGTTCAAAGAGGTATTTTGTCTGCTGTATTTGAGGAGTATGAATGGAATTCTCAATTCAACTTATTCCTTCTTGTCAAAATTAACTGTATTTTTGGGATGGGATTAGTCTTCCCGTTACTGTTTCGAAGATATAAAAATAGATAGACACTGGAATTAAGACTTTTATTTTTATTAGATATCTCTTAACTGAGAGCAAATTGGTAAATTAACATGATGTATAATGTGGGATGATTTTTTTTTTTCCTCCTTAACTTTTAAAATATATCTTCTAAGGAAAGAAAATTCCCAAAATTTGTAACAAGAGAAATGGAGAACATGTACATAGAAGAGTTGCGGTCTTCAGTGAATTTGCTGATGGCAAATTTGGAAAGTCTTCCAGTGTCTAAAGGTGGGCCGGAATTTAAACTGCAGAAGTTAAAGCGATCACAGAATTCTGCGTTCTTGGACATAGGAGATGAAAATGAGGTTCAGCTGTCAAAGTCTGATGTGGTGCTCTCCTTCACATTAGAGGTAATCACATATTTCACAGAAAACTTGTTGACAGTTGGAATTACTAGAATATCTATGTCTTGATACTTTTTGGTTTTTAGTCCTTCCTTGGTAATTTTTAAATTTTATGTTAAAGAAGTAAATTATTCTTTGTCTCTTTGGTAATAGGGGTTAGAATACAGCTATGTGATGCATTTTCCTCTTGTGGCAGTAGCTGCATTTGGGCCCACACAGCAATGTGGGCAGTTGAATCTCCCACACAAATCTAACTTCAAATGAATTCCAGTAACTTAAATACTTAAGTATACATTTGAATGTAATAATGAAACACTGTTGTTATCAGGAACTTATTCAGAGAATTTTACTAACAAGGTGTGTTTTCTCACTGAAAGGATTTAGAGAATAAATAACAACCAAAAAAAAATTTACTGGTGGTCATAGCAGATTTTTATAAATTTCTGAATTTTCCTCAAGAAACTAGCTCGTGTTTACTGACATTATGTAGGAAGACTGGTCTATATGGATGCAGTCCTAATCCATATAGAGCTCAACTGACTTCAAGAGGAAACCACAAATACTGTTAGGTACTTAAACATGTCTGATGACAGCATCATAGCTCAGGTCCAGTTCCACAAATGGGCATATCAGGAAATGCTGATTTCTCTTTCAGTAATAGTAGAATCAAAATATTTCCAGAGTGTGTATGGTCTATTTGTTGTTCAGAAGGTGCCACACTTGTGTTATGCACTTGAAGTAGCTTTAGTTTGTTTAAGACAATGGATAATGTTGCAGAATACATATTTCAGTTTTTAAATGGTTTAAAACAAAGAAACAAAAATGTTTATCTTTTAAACAATGCTTTTTCTTAAGTGAAATGAGCATCTGCTTTTTTCATGTAATGTTGAAAATTCAGATTTTTCTTTCCCATGTCATCAATATACACATAGAATTGAAAAAAATGTCAAAAATGGACAGATGAAAAAGTTTAAACCTTTTTATAACAGAGAAATCACTTATCCCACTGGCAGGAATTTTAATATTACTAGCTAATAATGTAAAAGCCCAACATCAACTTTCAAAGAGTAGCAAGATCCATCATTCTATATGCCAAAAAATATTAGTTCATCAAATGTGTAAAGCTGCAGTGCAGGCCTTAGTAGTGAAGTATATGAAAAGATGTAGTTTTATAACTCCTGTGCTGAATCCTGTGCATCTCCATCACGTGTGCTCTGTCTGCCTCAAGTGGAATGCCAAGCCTGGAATGGTCCATAAATAGCAATAACAAAGAGTAGTTCTGAAAGACCTGCAAAGTACCCAAAAAAGTTTGACAATAATGTTTTCTGTGTTCAAGAATGTTTGCTTGGTGAGGGATGTAAGAAGAAGGGCTTTCTCTGTGCCTCTAGTGAGAAATACTAAGCTTGTACTAAAAATTATGAGATATTTGGGGGAAAAGCACAGTAAAAGATTGAAACTATCATGAAGTGGAAATTGACAGTAGATATAATTTCCTTTAAATTTGGGGTAGCTTTGCTTTATTTACAGCCCTTCCTTTCTCTCACCAGAAATGTAAACTGTTAGGTCTAGTGAACTTCCTTAGCTAGCTTTTATTTTTTCCCCATTGCTGATACAGAAAACACACAGATGATCTGCAAGGTTAGTAACCTACAGTTCATCCTAGTCAAGGCAAAGAATTAATGTGTTCCTCTACAGGTAGTGGTTTTTAGTAAGGCAAATTGTCATTTTAAATATGGTGTTAATCACCTAAGTTGAGTTTCTTACTGGACATGTGCATGTCTTACTCTTGAGAAGCTAAATCTCAGAGGATATAAGGGCAAAAGGAAACAGCTGAACTGATACTCATTTAGACTGAAACATGGAAGATCTGCTCTTTTTCAATGCAAATGGGCAAATAAGAAAAGCTGATTTCATTTCCTTATAGATAGAATACATTATTTCTGGAAAATGTGAGGTCATATGTGCACAATTTCCTGTTTCTTGAATAACACATAAACATATCCATTTTATGCCTTTTGGGGTGTGACTTAACTAAATTGTATGGTAACCAGCAGAATCCCCACTGAGGGCTGCTGTACAGGAACATGAATGAACAGGAAATCTATAAAACGTGTTGTCACGGTTTAACCCCAACCGGCAGCTAGGACCACCAGCTGCTCACTCATGGCCCCCCACCCCGGTGGGATGGGGGAGAGAACTGGAAGAGCAAAAGTGAGAAAAATCTCATGGGTTGAGATAAAAACAGTTTAATAGGTAGAGCAAAAGCCTTGCACAGAAGCAAAGGAAAACAAGGAATTCATTCACTGCTTCCCATGGGCAGGTAGGTGTTCAGCCTTCTCCAGGACAGCAGGGCTCCATCACGCATAACGGTTACTTGGGAAGACAAACGCCATCACTCCAAATGTTTCCCCCTTCCTGCTTCTTCCCCTAGCTTTATACACTGAGCAGGACGTCATATGGTATGGAATATCCCTTTGGTGAGTTGGGGTCAGCTGTCCCAGCTGTGTCTCCTCCCAACTTTTTGTGCCCTCCCATCCTACTCGCTGGTGGGGCGGTGTGAGGAGCAGAAAAGGCCTTGAGAGCGTAGCAATAACCAAAGCCACCAGTGTGCTACCAACACCATTCTCATCCCAAATCCAAAACATTGCACTACACCAGCCACTAGCAAGAAAGTCAACCCCATCCCAATCGAAACCATGACATGTGTCTAAACATGAGGACCAGAAAACAAACCTCAATGAAAATTTCTTGGCAGGGAGCAAAGTAGCAGGGGCTCATGCTGCCACTGCATGTCATTATTAAGTCAGAACAGCAAAAGATGTAACATTTATAATGTTCTGTTGGGAATGGACCTTGCTTTCTAACATAGGAGAAGCCCTACACATCACTACAAGCAACAGTGAGTATTTTTGCAAGTTGGATATTTCCTCCAACAGCCTATTTGCGTAAATGTCTAAAATAAATAAATAAAATATCAAAGTAGTAGAAGACTTAATCACTTTTGTTCTTAGCTGTTGGACAGTTTAAGAAATAGGCAAGCAATATTTAGGAAGCAGTTTATCAGCTAATGAGCTAGTAAATCAGCTAGTGACAGTTCCTTCCTAATGAAATGCAACTTTTTCCGTCGCTAGAATCCAGAAGTGTTATCAAGGACAAACGCGTTGTGCAATTAAATTGGAAACTCAAAGAAAAGAAGTATCAACATAAAAATGAACAAGCCTGAAGTCTTCATTCAACAAGGACATATGTTTGGCATGTGGAAAGACCCTATAAGCTGTATTAGCTAGAGGGATCCCCAGTGCGGTTTTCAGTGATCATTGATCACTTTAACTACTTGAACTCCTGAACCGCAAAAGATGAGACAGAAGAGATGATTATGTCATTCTCCCTGAATTGCTGTTATTATTTATAAAGCGTAACAGGCAGTGTTGATAACTTATGCGTTATGTAAAAATATCCTACATGATCAATGACTGTAATCTCACTGTGATATTACCAGACTAGCAATTTTACAAGATATCTAACTATTACTAAGGTTCTGGAAGTTTTAAAATACAAAGGATTGTACAGCTAGGGGTGAAGTCTGGCTTAATGTGCTTGAATTGAAATTAATTGGGAAATACACAAAGGGTTTAATAGCAAAGTACCATGAGACCAAAAGTAGTCATTACTTTTGTCACCTTTAAAACAATCAAATAAATACCGGACAGCTTCTCTGCTGATTAAATGGACTCTGGTTTTCGCAGTTTCTTCTAATGGGCCCAAATAGGGCTGGAAAGGAAAGCAGCTTTTCCAAAGCAGGCAGGGAAACCTGACTTTCTTCTCAAATCTTCTCTGAATTAGAAACATCTGAAGTGTAAAAATTCCAATAATTTCACACTGACAAACCGTAAGGTTTCTAAAAGGCGGAGAGCAGTCGAAGTAGGATGGCATTTGGCTCTTCTGCGCTATAACTGAGTAGCTCAGAGGAGCTGAAAAATGGTGGGATCTGCCAAGCTCAGAATTTCCCTGGTGAGGAAATTTATCAGGACACAGCTGGTAGTGGCTTTTTTCCTTTCTCTTCCTCCCCACCGGTATTCATACAGAACCTGCCTGCAAGTACTGAGCTGGGAGAAGGAAAAGGGGTAGGTAGTGTGTGTTGGGGGGGGAAATTACAGCAGCAGATAGCGATGCTCTGACCTGCCTCACGCTCAGCACAGCACCACATCACCTCTGAGATTGGAGGGTTGCAACCTCCGGCGTCGCAGCACCATGATTAACCTTTCAAGATGTGATCGGTGTACTTACTTGCCTTGTTTACAGTCTGACTTAGCAACCTATTCGTTCTATAAATGCTTATTTAGATGACTGCTTAAAAGACACATTTCCTCATGTGTTAATGTGTAGAATTATGTTTAAACGTTAGTCTCAAATTCAACTACTAGCATTTAAACTAGAGTTAGACTGAGTTTTTTGTCGTTGTCCAAGTAGAAACAGAGCAGAATTTCAATTCTGACTATATGTTGTTGAAAGTGGAAAAGGAAGGTGGAATTAAAACTTTTCTATGTGAAGATTTGTGAGTGGGGTTTGGACACTTTCTTCCTTTTTTTTTTTTTTTTTTTTTTCTTTTTCACCAGCCTGGAGCTTAGTACTGCAATAGCTGTGCTATGTAACGTTTTCTGAAGGATAAACGACTTGTTTTCTTTTCCTCAGATTGTTATAATGGAGGTGCAAGGTTTAAAGTCAGTTGCTCCCAATCGAATTGTCTACTGCACCATGGAAGTGGAAGGAGGCGAGAAGCTTCAGACGGACCAAGCAGAAGCTTCCAGGCCACAGTAAGCCGCCCTGCCATCACTGCATCCAGCATCTCTTTCCTTCATTTCATGGGAGAACCTAACTGTGTATCTTTACAGTTTTTACAATTAAGTCAGCGCTAGGTTATGTGAAGTCTTTTCCTGGGTAGTTACCTTAAATTCTTTCTGAAAAATGAAAATACAAATAATAGTTATTTGTGGTGAGGAAAGTACGAAGTGTGAATGCTGTCCAAATAAATGCCGTTGAACGTATGTGCGAGGAAAAGAGCTAGAGACTGCAGCGTTGTGTTCTTACCTGCATCCTCTGAAAATACAAACCTCTCGATAGATGTTAGCCCGAGGTGATTTTGTGTATTCTAGGTTAATGTGCAGGTGGCCTTGTGGAGTGTAACTTCTACAATTGGTGGAAAATCAATACTCAGTAATCAGTCTTGACAAAGCTTACTCACCTGCTGGGCCTATTTCATCTTAAATTATAGGATCCACTTCTTTCAATTAATTTTTGAGGGAGGCAGTCAGCAAACTGACTTGGAGGGGGATAACATCATGCCATCTGTAGTTGAACCAGTCTGAGTGGCAGAGAGGAAGAAAATTAGGTGTGGGTTTTTTGTTGATTTGTTTGACCTACACACTGACTTCAGACACTTTTCTCTCTGTTAAAATGTCATTTGGAATCTTTTGTAGATAACTTTCCAGACAGTGTGTTGGGGTTTTACTGGCACCATAGTGTGCCTTGTGAAAGACAATTTAAAAATTGTAGTTGTTACAGTATCTGAGAAAACATCTTCAATGGAGCAGGATGGTAGTTTCCATTACATTCAGACCACAAATATGGACTTCTGTTAGACAAAGCACAGAGTTTTATGTGCCTCCTCTGGGACTGAGAGGAGGAGGAGATCTAATTTGGTGGACTTTCTCCTAGTTGCAGCAAACTTCCTTGGAAAATAAGCCAGCAGCCTACTCCGTTAACGTATTCAGACAGCTTTACAGAACTCTAAGTATGTGGGACAAGATGTAAAATTCACTTGTCGCAGTCCCTGGCTCTGTTCCTTCTCCAGGGCATAGGAATGCTCAGTCTTATTTGCATGTAGTACATAAGGAACTTCTAAAAGCAACAGCAGCATAAAAGACATGCATATATATGCATTGAAGCAAGGTCATAAGTGGGTATGCAACATCCCCTGCTCATTTGTGGACCTCTTGGGGCGTGCTCTTGTGGCTTGGGGTTACAGGAGAGTCGCAAGGCTTTCTCATGGAGGGCACATCTCCAAAGCTGTGCTTTCTCGTCAAACTTCAAGTTGCTCTTGTACTGTTCCCTGCAACGAGTGCCTCCAACCTTTGCCTACTGCATGATCAAGGTTCCTGTTTCTTCTGATGATGTGTCTCACTTTTTCCTCACTCTTGAACATGTTGCATTCTGGTTTAAATGCTCGAATACCCTCTGATTTCATTGGTGTGGGTCTTCAAATCTCCCTAAATCAGCTAGAATACGTAAATTCTTGAATCTTGGGTACAGTCATTCTCCTTCCAGAAAACAGTTTGTAGATGTTAAGGGTTTTGTTTCTCTCTAACTGTTTCCAGATATGGTGAACAAAACATGGTAGAGATGGTTCATGGTCAGCTCATCGTTTACTTATTGCATACTCAGGGCTGTAGGTTAAGGTACAGGTTGCAAAACCAATTGGAAGGTATACATTGTGTATAGATACAGCCAGTAAAAATTAATAAGAGATTAGTTGATTTTCCTACCTGTCAAAGTAAAACTTTGTGAAAAGGAAGTTCCAGAAAAGATCCAGTCAATATGAGAACAACTGGAGTGTTTCTAGGAAAAGAGGTAATGTTGAGATCTGCTCTCAGCTTGTAAGCTGATTTAGTGGATTTCAGGCTCAATAGGTATGAGTTGCTTGAACACAGGAGAAAAACAGGTTATGGGCTATTCCATATAAGTAATGTTGTATGAACAATTTCCTACAGATTTGTATGGAAAAAATTGTGCATCTTTAGGAAGTGGATGATTGAGAGATGCTGTGAACCATACACTGGAAGGAGAGGAATGGGAGTTACTGGTGCTGTTGACCTGCTGTCCTACCAAACTTTGAGGGTGGTAAGGCACTGGAACAGGTTGCCCAGAGAGGTTGTTGAGGCCCCATCCCTGGAGGTGTTCAAGGCCAGGCTGGATGTGGCCTTGGGCAACCTGGTCTAGTGGGAGTTGTCCCTGCCTATGGCAGCGAGGTTGGAACTTGATGATCTTTAAGGTCCTTTCCAACCTAAACCATTCTAAAACAGTGTAACTTGAAGGGGCACAGCTGATAGAGCTCTAAAATCTATCTAGTTCTTGTGCTCTTCTTAGCTGTATTGTTTTCTGTTTCTGGCAAGAGTAATTATGAGACATTGGCATACAGTATGATTATGAGCATATAGAGACATGTAGTTTGTGAGCATATATAGAGCTGTAGTTTGAGGCAACTAAGGAGGGTATTAAATTAGACAAGCATGAAATTAGCAAATTATGGACAAACAGTAAAGAAGGTGGAGGAAGTTGCCTATGGACTGGGAGATCCTTTATTCCACAGTTTAATTTTTCCGTTAGAGCCAAATCAAGTTTTCTTGACAGTAGCAATATTGATTTTTTTTTTTTTGGGTTGGTGGCAGAGGGAATTAAGGGGGCTTGGCAAAGTTTAATCAGAAAATTGCTGTGGTGGAAAAGAGCATGGGAAACGCTGTTACAGGCAGGGAGGAGTCCCCAAATTGCAGAAGACTTAAGGCGTCTCTCTTTTTTCTCTCTCCTATCCCAGCCTGCATCCAGTCCTTCTCAGAATTTTCTTATTTTTATCACCAACGCATCCCCCGCCCCATGCAGTCACCTGCCTCCTTCTGCCCCCTGCTTCTTCCAGCACGCATCACTGTTCTCTGATAGGGACCTGCCGGAGGACGGGGAGGGTCAGTCACTGGGTGAAGGGTTGGATGTTCTCCTGCAAAGAGGAGGTGTATGGGAAGAGGTGGAAACAGAAGTGACTTTCTGCTCCTGTTGATTTTAGTAATGGTACTACCAGGGGGAAGAGAGATGCCTCCTTTCCCCCTCAGTCCTTCGGCAGCAACAGGCAAAGTCATGTAAGTAGAGGCCAGTGACCAGCTGGGCAAGCACAGCCAGTCCATCTCTTTTCCGATACAGAAAAAACAAGCTGGCAGCTGCCCTAGGCTACTGCCTACTTTCCCTGCTGCCGGAGCTGGCTCCTTACTGGGATAATTTTCAGTACTGTCATTCTGATATGAGGGAAAATAATCAGTGAGGCTGGAGGAGAAAACACAAAACTCATTCCAAAAAAAAAAAAAAAAAGAATTGAGAAGAACTGTTGTTCAGCTTGACTCTTCAAATCACTAGCAGTAACATATTTGCACTGACAAATCCCAGATAAATGAGAACATAACTTCAGATTTTATATAGGACATGCAGCTAGAAAAGGGTAGCAAAGCTCTCATACTAAGCGTAGAATGAGACTGTGATGAAAAGTGAATGATTACCACCAGCCTGCTGTGGGAGACTGCTGGCAAGAGCTCCAAATCATGTGCTTGTCACACACATTTTCTGTAGTTGGTTTACCGTTTTGAACTGGTAGCTACATTTGTGAAAAGAAGCAGTATAAAGAATTATTTATGCCTGCTTTTTTTTTCATCTGCGAAACATCAGTGTATGCAGTGCAATGCTGATGCTCAGTCAGAAGTTTCAAAAGCTTTGACAGTGAAAAAGAGAAAACAAGATACTCAGACAAATGCTTCAAAATGGAGTGCAAGCCAGTGTGACCTTAGAGTGGAGATTAATGGAAGCATGAGTCAAGTGGGGACTTAATTCAGGATTTATCCACCATTCCAAAATGCTGAATATTTTCTCAATTATTTTTATGAATATTTATTTAGGTATTCCTCTGAATCCCTGAGTGCTTCCGTAAGAGTAGCAAGAAAATTAGAAACAATGTTCTTTCATAAAGGGGAAAGACCTAATTGGGCTCCCAGAGAAGAGAGCGCAGTCTTATCCTGACCGTTTATCAGTAAAAAAATGTTTCTCGTTTCTTATTACTTTTAACCCCTGTTTCCTCTCTCTTTGAATAATAATTTTGTGAGTTTATCTTGAAGTGCTTCATTTTCCTATTTAACAAGCTAAATAACGTGCTGGTTTTATATATGTTACTTGAGTAGCTAGCGGTCATCCTAAAAATGTACATGCCATAGGACAATACAGTTTGACTGAGCTTAAGTCCTCTACAATTTTACAAACAGATCAGTTATATGGCTTCACATGCAAACCTTATAAAATTTTTATTACTGCCTGTGAAATATTTCTTCAGTACTTCCAACTGTTTCCTGCCTTTTAGCCCTGCTGAAAATCCCTCCAACATAGCCTGTGACCTTTTCTGCCAGAGATCAGTAAGCGGAGCCTTCAGAGGACCCCGTCAGTCATATGAAGCTTTGCATAACTTTGTTGCTGTGAAGCCACAGGGGGGTCATCTTGCAAAATCCAGTGCTAATTTCATTTTTCAAATGTTACTGATGTGTCTTAGTTTTTAGTCTTGCGGAGTCTGGTGTCCACGTGTTTTCTAATCATTGATTTTTATTCATTCTGGATATTAAATAATGCGGCTTCTTGAAAATGTCATCTTCTTGGGTATGTATAATCATGCCTAAAGATAAAAGATGGGAATATGCTATCTTTTATCACTACAAGTGATGTTCTGTTGTCACATATTTATGCAACAGAAAAAGATTGTATCTTGCATGATGAGAAAATTTTAATGGAGCCAGGATATTCTTCATGTAAACAAGACAAATAAGATGATAATGATTTGCTGCCAGTGATTGCATAACCTTATAAAAGGGGCTATTATATATTAGAAGTATGTGAAGAATGCATGATTAAATATCTGACCAGAGGAGGCAGGGAACCTCAATCCAGACTGCACAAATAAAGTAAATGCTGCTCATGTTCTTATTCTACCATCAATAATTCCGTAAAGTATTTGAAGTATGAGTACTTGTGGATACATAATTAAAGATTACTTAGCAAAAATTTTATAGAACAACTTTAAAGAAAATAAAGAAAAAGACTTAAATTCTAAAATTTAGAACTTCTTTAATCAACATAGAATCATAAAATTATCTAAGTTGGAAGGGAGCTTTCAGTTCATCAAGTCCAAACACTAACCTAGCCAAAACCACCACTAAACCATGTCCCTAAGCACCACATCTAGACGTCTTTTAAATATCTCCAGGGTTGGTGTCTCAATCCCTTCCCTGGCCAGCCTGTTCCAATGCTTGATAACCCTTTCTGTGAAGACATTTTTCCTAATATCCAATCTAAACCTCCCCTGGTGCAACTTGAGGCTGTTTCCTCTTGTCCTATCACTTTTTACTTAGGAGAAGAGCCCGCCAGCCACCTCGCTACAGCCTCCTTTCAGGTAGTTGTAGAGACTGATAAGGTCTCCCCTCAGCCCCCTTTTCTCCAGGCTGAACAACCCCAGTTCCCTCAGCTGCTCCTCATAGGACTTGTTCTCCAGACCCTTCACCAGCTTTGTTGCCCTTCTTTGGACACGCTCCAGAACCTCAATGTCTTTCTTGTAGTGAGGGGACCAAAACTGAAGACAGTAGTCAAGATGCGGCCTCACCAGTGTCATGTACAGTGGGACAATCACTTGGTCCCTCATGAAAAAAAATAATACTTCTTGAATACAATGTTTTGAGGATATAGCCTAAGATGACAATTCTGAAGGGAAAACAGATATACAACAGATATGGCAGTCAAATTTTTATTTTTGATTAAGGGAAACAAAGAGTAATACTATAATTACACTGTTAGTTTTCAGTAATCATTCCTTATATTGTTTACATGTGTAGGAATCCATGCTATTGCTCTTGCATGGGAGAAAAAGTAGAATGAAAAAGTTGTTCCTGCCTCATATTGGTTCAAGTCTGAAATATAAAACTAGAGACTAAACACAGGAAGAAGCGAGGGGCAGAAACACGAGTGTTTGCTGATCAGATAGACAGTAATCAAACTAGTCTGTTGCTGGCAAGCTGGCCAACTCTCCTTATGGTGTGGAGGTTTTTTCCGTTGTTTGTCTGGGTGCTTTTTTGTTGAAATGAGCATATTTGCACATGGGATTTTTACAGAGGGATAATGAGATTGCAGTTTCATAGTGCCTGATCTGAGCTTAGCTTTTTGTTCATATGCTTCCTATTATACCTTCTGAGGATAAATCCTCTTTAGGATTTAGCTTCTTGAACAGAGTCTTTTACGTGATGGATTTCACCTGTTCTTTTCACTATTACCTCTTGAAGTTTTTTTACTTACTGATAAGCGCAGTGAAATCCAGCATTCATCTTACAGAGTATAATAAAGTAGAATTGTTCAGTCTACTTTTGGCATCCAGATTTATTTTCTTTAAAACATAAATACATTTTATGCAACATTTACAAAAGTGAGATTTTATTGTTGGAGAACATCTGTGTATTATTAGTAAGATCATTTTGAAGGTTAAAGCCTGAGAGGCATAATTATGTTGATGTGGGCAGTGTTGAGAACGTGGTGAAGGTGAGTGTGGTCCTTTCATAAGTATTTTGGAATTTTAGGGAAGCCAGTGGGGTAAGGATCATGACAGGAAACAAAGCGTGTCTGCTTTCATAAATTAGGTTTGATGTGCTTGCATAATGATTATTATCATTTGCTCTAAGATTCATCTTTGTATCTTTAAAGGATAAATTCCATCATGGCTTTCATCTTGTCATATGTCAGTAAGTCTTCCTTTTTTGGATTGTCATGATTGCAGCGATTCACAAAATAGGGTGGAAGAAATTACCTTTCAAAAAATTGGATGCTATGAGCAAATACCATATATGTCAGTCTAGTACCCAGCTGTGTAGAGGAAAAAAGAAATTGCCAGTAGAAAATTATCTGATGTTATCTTCATTCTGCAAAGGAAAAGATGAAGAAGAAAAAAATACACATTTATCCCAGCCTGTGTTCTGGATTAACGATGGAAGAGTTTCACAAAAAGAATATGGATTCAGCTGAAAATTTACATGACAATTTTATTCAGTTATTCTTGATGCCTGATCAATTGCGTGCTTCTTTAAAGAACAGAAATAATGCCTAATCAGCTCAAATATAAAGAGCAATATGGTATCCACAAGAAAAAGATATGGGATTTCTAAAAGAAGTAAGTTTCTATGCTATGTTCTGTCATTGATTACTGTTTTATATTGTCTAAGATATTTTTCACCTCTCTTATTGCAGAGAAATATGAATTACATACAGGCTCTTAATATTAAAAGAAATTTGAAACTGAACTGAATAATAACCTGAGCAACCTGATTTTAACTAGCCTTGCTCTGAGCCAGGTTTGAGCTAGATGACCTCCAGTGGCTCCTTCCAGCCTAAATTTTACAGCGATTCTATGATTAACTCCCAAAATATTCTCTCGTAAGCCTACCTACCTAAGGGACTTGTGAAAACCACTGCTGTTAGAAGGGAATATTCACTTGTCAGATCAAGACAAGTGTGGCATGGAAGAAATTGGGATGAGAGGAGGAAAGACATAATTAAAGTTGGTTGTAATCTCTACTGTATTTGGATGGTTAGCAATAAACATAATCCTTCTGCCACCAGGGCATATCTTATTTTTAATTTTCTTCACCTTAATCTTTTTGATTGTTCTGGCTAAATCCTGGTTGTTCTCCTTGCTCCGGTGTGCTCAGCATGCTAATAATTGACTGAAAGCAACCAGGATTTCTGCCCTGGCGTGATGTTTGCACTTCTGAAGACTGCGGCTTTGGTGCACCGCTTTCTGCTGCAGCGCTTCGACCCCAGGCAGAAAGCCGGTGGGATGAAGGCTTTACAATTAATAGGTTCTCTGTTCAGAGCTGGGATATTAACCCTCCTCATCCAGCTTGAAAGAATAGCTGTTTTGGGGTGACTATCTTCTTTTAAAATGTATAACGACATTACTTGTCTCTTGCAAGACTGATACCAGTTTTATTTCGTAGTGCGTTTTGGAAACTGGGGCTTGAAGATGCGTGTCCCACTGTTATCCCTTGCACTATAGCAATCGGGGCTCAGAGGAATACTGTTCACATACTCCTTAATGTACATAATACATCTGTTTCCATTCTCATTCCCACTTGATCCACAGCAAATGCAACTAATATTTTGCAGGCAGATATAAGCCTTCTCTAACGTTGCGCTAAAGCATCTATAGATGTGTGATCCAGCTTCAAACTGGAAGGCATTTGGCTATGAATGCTGTGGTGTTCAGCCAAAGCCAATTAAATCCTGCTTAGAAGAAAAACATTTTGAATTAGGCTAAGCCTCATATTAATATAGCTACATGGTCTCTGGCTGGGTCAAAGTGAAGGCAAAGGCAGCTTACATCTGCCTGTAAAGTATCATGTAGAGGTCTGTCAAAAAAAGATGGGGTTAGGAAGGATAACCTCAAATTTTACCTCCAGTCTCCTCCTGGAATACTCTGGTAGAGTGGATTTTAAATTTGTCATTCAAAGTGATCTGCACCTGCCTCATCTTTGGAAAATTGAAGTATTTTTTCTGGGCGATAGTTGATGTGAAAACTATTCCTTTGTATTTCTCTTAAATTTTGATACAATCAGAGTGCCTCATTTTACAAAATAGACTGTTCTTGTATCTTGGTCTGAAGACACTTTCCAAAAATTTGCTTATATTTGTTGTAAGTAATGCAGTACAGGTACATTTAAAATAATAGCTAAGCATTTGACTAGATGCAGTGGTTGAATTGGAACAAATTTTATGTTTTTATTTAGTTTTGCTTTGTTGTTTTGGGTGAAGAGAAAGTTTGAGGCAAAGGGTTTAAAAGAAATAAGTTTTTGCTTTTGAGCCCTGTTCAGGTTAAGAATACTTTGTACATCTCAAATGCTCATGACACTCAGAAAACTGGTTTTCACCCCATCATGGGCAGACTCTTTGCTGTCACTTTGTTAGTATGTGCATTGATCCTCAGAGGTGTCAAGACATCCAATACTTCTAGAATACAGAATAGTCCCCTGAACAGATGAAGAAAAAAAAAAAAGAAGTATAGATCTTGAAATTTCTTAATAACTACTTAGCATTTAAGGTACGAGTCTACAGGTTAATGTGCCTACTTGAAAGCCACACCAGCAGATTGAGTGTAGGAGGACAGCAGAAACAAAGGCAGAATAATGTAGACAGCTGATAAGAACAGTACCAGTCAGAAAGAGGAGTAAAAAGGGTTTCAGAATAAAAGAGAATCGGTGTGAAGCCAGATGGAATACCGAAGTTGTCTGATTTGATTCCTGAGTAAACTATGCAGGCTCAGATAGGTCAGTCTATTTTGTAATTTGTTTTCCCACATCTTTAGCCTGAGATGACAACATCTATCTGCTTCGTCAAAGTGCTGTCAGTTTATCAAATTTGTACAACATTTCGAAGGTTTAAAGTGTCACATAAACACCAAATAACATGAAATAAATAGGATTTGAAACTTTTAACAAAGCTGTGATGGATTCGTAATTATCTTTTTCAAGACAAAAGTGAGGTAAATATGCATATAGGAATTTCGAGAGCAGAAATGACCATGTGTTGCCTTTGTGTGCATCATCAGCCCTTAGCTGGATTTGAAACTTGGGGGGAAACAGGAGTTAGTGCCTCTCAAGAGTTCTTCACACAATATGTAGCAGTGGTTCTCAGTGCCTGGCAGTGTGTCAGTCTCATTACATACCCTTACAAGTCTTCAGTCTGACTGGTCTCGGTTGCCTGTATTGAAAGTGAGATGGGAAAACAAGACTAAGTAATAATTTTTTCATACTGGTTTATGTTTGTGGTGACAATACTTGTCATAATAGCATTCTGTAGTGTTAGAGTGCACTGTTCTCATTTTCAGTGTAGAAAGCCTAAATGAGTGTTTATTCTTAATTGCTTATTATGCATTGAACTGCTCTTCTGGTTTGTATTAGACACTTCTTTGTTTTAAAGAAAAACTGTTCACAATTTTGTCTTATTTTTTACAAGTATCTTTTTTTCAGATATGAATAATGTTTTATGTTTAAAAAGAAATACATGATTGTGTCTAGCTCGTTATTAGCTCTGTGATAAATAGGTAGTAATTTTGAGCTCTGTTAATTCCTTTATTTAAAACAGTTATTATTTTTACCAAAACCAAACTTTGAAAAAAACACCATACGATCAAATTATTCTTTTCTCCCTTTCATATTAGTCTAGTTGTGAAAAGGGGCTTTACAATATAGCAAATCCATCAAAACACTGTATCCTTGCTGTTGCCGAAGTAAGGATCAAATTCGGAGCTTTCAGTTCTTCAGAGAAGAGTTCCAAGAAGGAATTGCCAATGTTTTTGTAACAACCAGCCTAAAAGCCTTCAATTTTGCTGCTGAATCCACAGGAAAAAAAAAAAAACAACCGAACAACATTCACTCTTTCTGAGTTGACTATACTAGATAGTGACTGGACAATGCATTCAGAAATTGAATTCCAGGATATTTAGTGTGTGCAGCTACAGGTGCTGAACCCCCACCTTTTCTCTAAGGGAAATGCTGAAGTGATATCTGCGTTTCAAACCGCTAGTCTGTGTTCCAAACCGCAAGTGTGCTGAGTCAAAAGTTCCTATATAGATGGAACTGAATGATAAGTGGTTAAAAATAAAATAAAAGTAAGGGACAGTAGTGTAGACCCCGCTTAGGTGGAATCAAAGGCAGTCATATGACTTTTCATCCTTACACCAAAATTTCCCTTTTTTCTGTACTACTTCTTCCTACTGTCATCCATTGCTGTAGAAAAAATTATTTTTCTCATCTCTACATTTTGTGGTTTTAGGAACATTTTGATTGGAACCTCACGGTTAAAACCATTATTATTGTAATGCTCCTTCATTAGCTGACAGCCCTCAAAATATTTATGCAAAGCATAATTTTTCCGTAGTAGGGATTATAAAACAATGAATCCAGAGTCAAAACGTACAAAAGATTAGATGGCTTTAGTGATGAAGGGCCAAGATACTTGGCCAAGCTTACAGTTTAGTTTGCCTGAGTGCGGGGTTTCTCTGTGCCTCTACTGTAAAAGGACATTATGATTTGTTTAGAACCATCTTTATGCATTGCTTTTCAGCTGCAATTTAGTGTACTTGCTCTGATGGAGGAAATTATGCTCTTTGCACCTCCATCAAAATAAATGAGTAATTTTCAAATAGAGAAATAAGAAAATGTAGAATTATTTTTTTCCACAGGGAAAAAATATTTGCAACCTAAACCACATTTGAAGGTTATAGAAAGGTACAAACTTACAAACTCTTCCCCTTGTGGTTTCAAACTTGAATTCCAGTTCCCATATGAGAATATATACATAAATAAATATGGAATAAAATAGTGCTTGTAATGCTGCATATAAGAAATAATAATAACCCTATTAAATCCTTGATGCTGCATAATAAACTTCTGTCTCTTGTGCAGTAACATTTCAACGTCCTTTTTCAAAAAGGTACATTAAGGGGAGAAGCTGAAATGTTTGTATTATTTTGTAAGGTGTGCAAAAGAAAGAAAATAAGCATGCCTTTGGGTTGCATGAGACAGTTGTTAGCCTTAAGGCCATCCATGATTTCTAGTGTGGCATCCTGGTGTCAGTCATTGCCAAACGGATGGGTGTTTCTGTGCTCAGAAAAGGGAACGCTTATGATATTTCTCCAATTGTTAGTTGAGAGGAACTAGCAGCAATTAGTACCAACTAATAGTCTCCTTGGGAGTCTCAGTAAAAAAGCCAGAATCAGATAAGTATGGATTTAACTCTATTTCTGTTTGGCTGAATGGAGCCTTCTTGTCAAATTAAAGATTTATTGTCAGATCGCTGTGGGATAACTGGCACTGCTGGTGCAGCGGCTTGTTTGCTCGCTCACGTGTTTTCTCTCTGTATGTATGCAGTTGTAGTTAGCAATGTGCGAGGCTTCCTAAAGTCCACATTCACACAATACTTCACTGACAACAGAATGTTTGTCAGACCTGGATTTAAGGTGTTTTGAACTAGATTAAAGTATCAGTGTAGTCAGATGTGTCAGGGAGGTGCTGCGAGTCTCGTCTGGTTTTTTGTTTCCTGGCCTTTCATCTCACAACTTGTACTGTGAGTATGATTTCGAACCCGAAGATCATAGATACCTAGTTTTCTACAGTTAAAGTATGTTTCTAAACAAAGTAGAAACAACAAAGCTGGTATAGATTCTTGAAACAGTTGAGATACAGAGATATTATGGAGATCTGAACATTACATTTCCAGTCCAGCCCAGCCATGAGCGAAGATGAAGCGCTGGTAACTCTCGTAGTTCCATGAAGCAGTAGGACACCTAACAAACTGGTTTTGGTGGGTCTTCCTGCTCCTTCCAGCTCTGTAGCACATCCCTGTATGGATAGGGAATAAGAAAAATCTTTCAGAAGACCTCTTGAGGTGATATAATGAAGGATTAAGAAATCTGTTGTGGTTGGTTTATGCAGTGGATTTAAACCAAGAATCAAATCTGGACAGATGCAAAAGAAGGCACCAAGGAGACCAATACACTGTGGTGGTATTGGTTTCAAAAAGGAAAATATTTCCTACTTGCTGAGGAAGATCAATTCCTGATGGTGCACAATTCTCTAGACTTAATATTTTGTCAGAAAGAAAATGTTCCAATAAATAGAGCTAAAATAAAATTTCTAGATGTTTGCTAAGAATAATAAATTTTATAACATTCATTCCCATGTAAGACTGGAGATTTAAGATCTCATAAAGAAAAGTTTTGACTAACAGAGATCGTGACTAGAGTGGAAAACCTGTGAAAAATTTGCTGTTGTTTCCAGTACATGCAACGTGTTGGAAAATGAAGTAGAAAAATAAATTTGCTTAGACAGGGTTCTGTGACACAGTGGTAAATCTTTACCTGAAATAAATATCCACCTCCTTGGTGGTAGTGAGTACTTTTGCAGTGATGGGAAATCAACTTTGCCGAAGGACTCTGTCACTAATTATGGTATCAGCCCATGTACCTCTGACAGCAGTGTAAATATGGTGAAAAGACTGGGGCTTGTGGTTGAAGATGATCAAACATCAAATCATTGCAGTTTCTATAGTAAAGAGAATGAATGGGTGAAAGCAGAAATTTTAGGTATACAAAGGAAAATGATGTGGCAAAGTAAGAGCCTAAAGAGGCAGAATTGGGTTGTTTTTTTTTTAACTTAAAGTCGGTGGTTTTAGAGGTCTCAAGTATTCTACACGGGCTGCAGCTGACAGTGCAGAGAGCGACACTGCAGCATTTAGCACTGAAATTATTGTTACTTTTGACTACTTTTCTAGCAAGATTTAAATAAAACCAACAGACAGTAATGGCAATTTTTTAACTTAACATGAATACTGCATGAGATCCACACTTGCTTTGACAAAAATTTTGCACTTCCCATCTAGACACAATCGGCACCGAAATTGTTCACATTAACAAAAATCAGTCATAAACCCACTGCTCCTCCAAATGTGTGGAAGTGGCTGATTTGCTGTTTCCATTGCTTACATACATTTGGTAGTTAAAACATAGACTATTACAAATATAAAGCATTACATTTTTCTCATGTTAAGAATTATTACAGATATACTTTTTGTAAATAGCAATTTCAGAAATTAGGTGAATTAACTTACCTGTTTTTCCTTCTCACTCTTCCTTCCACAGTTTGGTATCTCCATAGCTGAGCAAGCTTGAAATAAATTATCTGCAACATAATTTGACTCAAATGAGATAAAAATGGCACATACGATTTCCTTCTGTTTTCATAGAAAACCAAGTTACAACCTACAGGTTCACCTGTCTCCCCTGTATGAAAAGTAAAAGTCAGCTGTAGGATTTATTTTCTTGCAGAAAATATTTCATTGTTATTGCTGTTGAAAATTAAAATATAAAGAAAAGTAACTTTTCTTTACTCAGTGCTCAAATTCTGAAGGCCACATTGTTATTTAAAAACAGTTGCAAAGTTGTTTGATTAAACAAATAAAAAGTTATTCAGTCTTATGAATGATACAAACAATCCTTTGCATGCTGGTTGACTTTTAATCTGCAGATCAGAAAGACATTTCTGAGAAGTACTGTATTTTCTCCAGGAAAATATCAGGGTGCAACCCCAACTTTAAAAGAAAAATACAGATTTGTCTGACCTATACCTAGCATCTTAGCTTTTAAATTTAAAGGAAATGTTCCACAACAGCTACTCCAATGGGATTAAGCAGATATGAGAGCAGGAAATATTAGCAGTTCAACAGGTATTAATAAATGCATTTGACAGAACACAGATGTGTTTTGGAAGGAAAATGTTAAATTTTTGAGAAATCAAGTGGTTATAATTATGTTAGCACATAAAAATCTACAAATTGAAATAAAAAATTACAGTAATGGTGATCAAGATTTGCATCATGGTAATTACAGTCTGAGTATTGATTCTGTGAATTATTAGGTGTCCTCCTAACCTATTTTTCACCATAAAACTCAACAGCTCCTTGAACAGACATATAGTTACAGAATAAATAGCCAAAAGTATGGAGAAAGTTGACAGAAGTTTACAGTGGAAATAAAAAGTGATTCAGTAAATTCATATTTATTGGCTAGGAAGGCTGAATTTGTGATCTTGGCTTTATATATAGGATTAATGCAATTTATTTGCACAGTTCTTAGTCACAGATGATGATAGGACAGTAGCTTCTGCAAAGTTATTGTTGGCAACTAAGTTATAGGTAATTTTAAGATGATCTGTACACTGAAAATCGGCTATCTCTTTTTATCTTCTCAGATATAGAAGCTGAAAGTGTCATATCCATTTCCATGGAATTTGGTTAAAATTAAGTATTATTCATAAACAGGAAGAATAAGCAAATAGGTAGTTTGTGGAATGGAGAATGACCAGGTGTCATAGAAGAAATAGCCTGGAACAAAAAAAGTTGAAAGCTGTTCAGACCTTGAGGACCAATATAATTTGATTTCAGAACAGTAAATTGTATTTCAGACTAGGCCTGCATGCTTTACCGGTCTATCCCTTGTTTTGGATCATCCTTAATAAATGTTGAGTGCCCGGTATCTTGTTATATTCATGGCACAATCTTGCAGCTCAGAATTTTATTTTTAACAAGACAAAAGTTTATCAGTGGGTGCTGACAGTGCAAAATACAAACAGTAAGGCCATTTTTATTACTATCCTTCTTTTTATACTGACAAAACAGAAAAATGCAAATTGCTAATTGTTATTAGCAGCAATGTTCAGTATTATACATTTTGGTTAACGCTGCAATTTCTGATTTCTCTGTCAGTTAATGCCTGATGCATTAATAGCATGCATAATAACATAATCATGTGCTTTTAAATGTACAGCATATAGGTAAACTCAATTTCTCTCTGGATCATTGGGGGTCTCATACCCATGTCCATTCTTGGAAGAAGCAAACTAAAATGAACATGACACCACTTCTATTTTGACTGCTTTCTCCCAACTCCTGGTTTCAAATGGCAGGAGGAAGGATACCTCTGCAACCACACAGAGCTCCAAAGAAACAGGGCTTGTGTTCTAGTAATCTGCAAGGAAAAGTAAGGAATCTGAGCTATGAACCTTGTGTAGTTTGCTGTGATATCGGCAGCTGAGAGGAGTATCAGATGCCCACAAGCAAGCGTAATGCTAAAGAATACAGTGTTGGATTTGCCTTTTCGAACAGAACATGGTTCCTCACATGCTCTTTCATGAGGAATTATGTAGTCTAGGCAGTAAAATCTGTGGCCATCAGATAATTCATTTCCAAATACGTGGTCTTAAGAGGCTATGAGAGTTAGCTGAAGTCCCGATCAGCAAGGAGCGTGAAGATCAACGCGTGGAATGTTTCCACCGTGAATATTAAGCTTTAGGAATAGATTCAGACCGTTGCTTTTCAGCCCAGGATTTTCCTTTACTGCAGATGGAAAAAGGGGTGGGAGAAAGATGTCAGTCAAGGATAATGATCAGATCTGATGTTAAAGATGATTTCCAGTACTACATTAGTGTCAACAACAGGTGACTGACCCACCGTTAGTCCTGGCCACGTCAGCCTCTCATTGTGCATCCAAATTAGAGAAGAAGCAAATTCCACCAGGCTCCCTGGGCAAGGCTCATGTATGCCCATCCCTCCCTGCTGTGTCCTGCAGGAACGGAGCCTGGGTATGTGTCTCTGGACGAAGCTGCACCACTTTCTGGGCAGGTCCTGGAGCCAGATGCTGAGGTGCCCAGACCCCAGCACGGGCCATGGCATGTACCTGCCACGCAGGTTGCAGAAGCTGAGCAGCCCCCTGTGATGCTCTCTTCGTTGAACAGGCTGGGGCTCTTCTCTTCCCTATAGTCAGCATGACTTCTGATTTATTTTCTTCTGTCTGTGAGTTAATGCTGGCACTAGATCTTTGTAGAGAGGCTTTTGTTTTGTTTTGTTATTTTAATAGAAGTTTTTCTTGATTATTGGGGTGGTCCTATCCATTGTGGTGTGCACAGTTCAAGGCTTCTGGAAGCTCAGGGACAAATACATCCTGGTGCCCGAGAGAGAGAGTGCAGCTAACAAAGTGCTCAGGTTGTGTTTGTGATAGCAAGGCAGCATTCTTCCTTAGCAGTGAGGCTTGGGGAGGGGGAGGACTGAAGATGTGACTATCTCTCTCATCTTTTACAAAGATGCTTTCTCCTTGGAAATCTCATTTCTGTATTGTGGCAAAACCTACCCCTGGGACCACCGCTGGGGAGAGCAGCAGTGCAAGGCATTGTGTTGTCCTGCGACTGCAGCATCTATCATCAGATCACAAAACAGGTTTTCTCCCTCTCAGGAAGGTAATTTCTTGTTGAGTCCCTGTTTCAATTACCACTTTGGCTGAGACTCGGGCTATGTCCACCACAGACAGAGCGAGCGAGCATCTGTCTTACCCAGACAAAGAAAAGAAGACAGAATGTAATGTAAGATTTGGTGCAAATTTCAGTGAACCTCACTTTTGTAGTCTGGCATGTGTTCTGCCACCTGTAGGGCTGGTTTATACAGAAGCACAACTTTCTTAAGACTTTTTGTTGCATATTACTTTCTAGACTTTACCTTGAAGTCTGTAACTCATGTTAGTTGAAGGTATTTCTTTTACCTATTAGATCCTTTTGCTGGAGGATTTACTACTGTATGTTCGTCTCCAACAGTGGAGAGTCCATATAAATTATTCTTGAACATAAAATGAAAACACTGCTCTCTAAGATTTTAGTTTGTGTAATACATCCTTTTATAGAGCATACTTTTAAGGTTGCCTGTTTTCTTTATTTCTGTATTTTCTGCTAATCTTAATAACTCAAGTAGTAGGAAAAAATGAAGAGAAACTGGAGCTGCGCTTATTCTTTCCGTTTTGTTTGTGCCTGGTAATGTAATCAGAATCAGTATCCTCAATGCAAGGAGTACCATGCAGTTGTTTAGGAAAACAGAATAGCTTGTCAGAGGAAGTTGCAATCTAATTTGTATAACTTTCCTTTTTTGTACCACTGGCACACAGAGGGGGGGCTGACAAACCAAGTGTCTTAGCTGAGATAAGAGATTAACAACTAGAAGTTTGTCTGCCTAATTTAGCTTCTCTAAAAGCGTAAAGCCTTGTGGCAATAGTTATCTCGCAGAGCTATAATCACTCTGATAAATAACTTTTTTTTTCCCATTTTTTGCATTTCTGTTTACATTTTTCCTATGTGCTTATCTAAGTTGTAGCATCTCATAAAACGTAAGGTTTTCTTTGGGCAAGTCTTTTACTTTCTGCGTAATTTGGTCACCTAAAGTTAAACATTAAAATAATTAAAATTTTAAAAATAGGTTGTTAGAATTGGGACATGATTCTTGGCTAAATTAGTTTGACTTGTGTGCACAAGATAGTGAACATAAGATATTTAATAGAAAAAAATATATCTTTTTTTTTGCTTTCTTACTTGGTTCTGTTTTTCCCTATGAGGATATAATTTCAGTTCTTTGGGTTTTGCCATTAACATATTTACGATTGATTTTTTTAATGACAAAAGTCATAGAGAAAAACCCTGATTTGACTTCTCACTGAGAAAAGCCAATTTTCCCAGGTAGATATTTAATCTTGGATGCTCAAAAATGTACCTCCCCTCTCTCCCACCCTCTCCCCCGAGAAGTTTGGAAATTAAGTTCTAGGAGTGCGCTAATAAGTATTCTGTACAAAAGATTACAGTCCTATCACTCTCAGGCCTGACCTCTGCCCCAGTTAAATTCTGTTCTTTTATTTATTGCAGATGGGGAACTCAAGGGGATTTCACCACTACTCACCCTCGGCCTGTTGTCAAAGTAAAACTCTTTACAGAAAGCACCGGGGTGCTGGCACTTGAAGATAAAGAACTGGGAAGAGTGAGTATTATGTGTAGAAACAAGAAATATGTGTAGAAACAAGAAATATGTGAGAAATGATGCGCAGAAATGCGAGTATTGATGAAACGTGCCATAAAATGATATAAGGTATTCAGTACGGCACCTGCTCTGCTGCAGCTGTACCAACCGGTGCTTTGTCTTTTAAGGGTGGCTTTTCCCAGTGTTCAAAAACGTGACATGTTGACTTGGATTACCTTTCAGAAATTTGTATCAGGGATCCATGAGGGTTCTCTTTGCCTTGTTTAAAACTTTTTTCAGTTCCTAGATGACCTACCGACTCTTGTAGCTATTCAAATCAGGAGTGAAGCGAAGAGAGAGGAGACTTGGCGTATAATAAATATAGCAAACAACTGGGGAAAGGGAAGGAAGGACTTAAGTGAAGGAAGGATGTGGGGGGAAAGGAGTGACAGAGATAATACGTCAGACTAAAATCAGAGTTCTTACTCTTATACTGCATGAGCTTCCCTTCCCTTTTCACATTTTCCTTTTCTTGACAGGATTGTTTATCCTTCTTAGGCCAAAATCGGGGGTAGAGACTGCAGTGTACCATAGAAAGAGGAGGGTAGCATGAACGAGGCACAGAGGTTCTGCAAATCTCAGCCCCCCATCTCCTGTTGAAATTCTCCCCTCTGACATGTAACGCTTGGAGGAGAGCTCATATTTTAACGCTCAGTTCTGCATTCGGAATCATGCTATTTCTCATTCGAGGAAGGACATCTTGCTGGGAAGAGCAGGGCTCTTCCCCGCTTTGTGTCCACCAAGCACAAGCATCTGCACAAAACCAAATTCACCCACGCATTGGGTCATTTGTTAAGGTCAGGACTGTATCCTCTGTATTACCACATCTTACCTCCTCTCATGTCCTTCTAAGAGGCCTCCAAGGTCACTTGGTCAAGGACAGCCAAGCTGAAGGTGGGATCTGCGTGGGAAAGGTTTCCAGTAGGGGTGACGCTGGCAGGTGCCGGGCAGGCGTCATGGCAGGTACGGCAGAGGAGCCACAGGGGTGCAGCTGAGCAGACCAGAGTCAGCAATATCTGGATTCAAAACAATGAAAAGAGACACTGGAAGGGTGGACTCACAGGAACTGCGTAGTGCTATTAAATGCAGAGAAGCTTCTTGTCTGTCCCTGCTTGCTCAGTCCTTTCAAAGAAGCAAAAGGAAAGTCAATGCAAAGGTGCATGGCAGTGGAGAAGTGACTATGTGGCCTTTGTGAACGGTAGCCGGCATAGTCATTGCCAAGGACTCAGAGGAGAAAGGAAACATTAATGGAATAAAGGGGCTAAGAATTAGAAGTGTTAATGGGATCCTCTTGCTCTGCAACCTTAAATAGCTAAAGCTCAGGTGTAAGCTTAGTCTGCTTTCTTATGCTGCAGCTTGTCTGAGTTTTGAGGAGAGGAGTATAAAAGATTTAAAATTATTTTAAAGAATGGGAACATTTCAAATGTAAAATGTTGAATATAGCTTTTGCCTTAACTGTATCCCATGACCTCAGATGGTTTGTTTTGTGTTTTTTTCCTGCCTCCTCTCCCTTCCCATTCCTGGTGGCCTTCTGACACATCTGTATTTGTCAGCTGGGCAAACCAGTTTAAAGAAGGTAACAACTTTACTTTTTTGGTTCAGAGCGGTGAGGGGAGAGAGAGAAAATAAAAACAGGTAGTTGAGGGGGGCTAGGGCTGAACTCACTGCCGTGTTGTTGGATGGAGTCTGACCCATCTTTCCCAGAGACAAAGGAAGATATATAAAAGATGAGGGAGGAAAGAGCAATCTTCTGTTTCTGTTGGTGATTCTTACTCTCCTGTTGTTCTTCAGCAGAGTCTGCATGCTCTTATCAGATGCTCTGAGGTTTGGCAGTTTGTACCAGAATTAGGCTATTAAAATCACAAAGGAGAAAGCTTTTTCCCCCTTGTGTTAAAGCTTATGCTGAGATTGGGCGTAGCAAACAGAAGTACCTGAGAGACACTTGGATACTGAGTTTACATTTTATAATCCATTCCTGATTTACCAAAAATGTCCAACCCTCATCCTTGCCCAAAAAATACCTTCTGTAAAAGGTAAGTCTGTACAAGACAAACCTCCCACAATGACATTAGGTACAGTGCATGGTCCTTAGCAATGGAAAAGAACATGAAAAAGGGCATGCTGGCTGTGGTAGCCATCAGCCTGTTGGGGCATGTGGTCTGTCCTCCTGCACCTCCCAGGTCTGGCAGTACCCGGGGTTGCTGACAGACACCTTCCAGCTGGTGGAGAAGGGGCAATCTGCCAACTTACCTCTCTGGTTTAACCGGAGTATTTGAGAGTGGTAGTATTTGAGAGATTTAAATTCAGGGAGCCTTTGAAAAGATGCAGAATCCCACTGGATAAATTTAATTCTAATAAAATTTGGCAACTTTATGCCTGCTCAATACACTACAGTGACTTGCAGGAGCGCAGCTGATTCAGGTGGGTTTGTTATGCTGTGAAAAGGCTTGAAGATTCTTCTGCTGGCATTTTTTCTGAACTTCAGAATTCAACTCAGACCTGCCCCTTCTGAGGTAGGCTTGCTGTGGACATTAATTCTCATCTGTCACGTACTTTCTTCAAAGCATGTGTCTTGACCCTATACCGCTTTTCTACATTATTGAAGTTTGCATTTCCCATACCCTGCAGTTATTGTGAAGGTTTTGTCCTGTTTAATCTATGATTAGAAATAGAAGGTGGCATCAAGCTACATGATTTGAATTTTGAACTTCCGTCACATACCAAAGGGTTTCTTCTGCCACCAAGGGATCAGCTTTTTATGAAAACAGATCTAAGGTGGGAAACGTGGAGCCAGCAAAGGTTTCCCCAGAGCTGGAGAGGAGAAGGTGTTTCCATCAACCCCATCAGTGCATGACAGTCTCTCTCACTTATGAACTTAAGATGTAGGCCCTGATCTCAGTGTGATGGCACTACAGCTCTTCGCTTTGAGGAGGAGGCACTGCTGATTTCCAGAAGTAGCTAGCTCATGTCGGAGCAGAAAGGATGCAGGCTTGTGCTTTCAGTAGAGAGGGCAGGCCATACTTCCAGCTTCATATACTCCCTATTGGGAAGCAGAGGCTGGGGGCTGCTCAGCCTCTGCTGCACAAGTCACCGGGTGAGCACCACAAGACAGAAGGGTGGTTGTCTGTACTAAACATCTTCTCCTTTTGAGGCATTTAAGATGTGCTTAACTGTCAGGAAGTAGTACTTACTATGTCGCTTGTGTAGCATTGCTCTTGTCCTCTAGAAAAAAACAAATAAATCCAGTCATGAATGCCAAGAGAAGATTTTGATTGCTGGGGGATATTATTCTGGCTCCTTGCTGACCACTTTAAGTGTCTTCAAAGTAAAAACAAATCTTAACCTTTATTCTCTGTTCTACACAAACTGGAGGACAGTTGGACAAACTCAGTTTTCCACTGAAAGAAAAAATGGAGACATGTGGTGCACAGGAGGGAAAAGAATGTTATTTGGATTTGGGTTCTGCAGAACGTGAGCTTCTGGAGTTGCGCTCTGTGTCTCTGGTTGTGCAGACCTCCGCATACAGTGAGTCTGAATACAGTGAATACTGAATTTAACTTCTAGAAAGTGAAGCAGGCTGCATCTTTGAAGCTAAGTTTCTTCTAATGAGGAAATATTAAGAACTTACTTTATTCAAATATCTCTGAAATATGAGGCACAGCTTTTGTGTGACTAACACTGATCTGGCCGCTTCAATAATTTTTCTATGTGCATACAGAAGGCAGAATTGATATTTGCTTTTGTGTGTGCAACAACTGAGAAAGCATGAAGAAGCCTTCAGAGTTTGGAGTAAATACATCTGAAAAATCAGCCTGGTGGTTTCTGGAACTCGGGGATCTGACACCACTTTTCCTTGTTCAGTACTTTGTGTATGAAGACGTTCAAACCTAGTAATTCAAAGTGACAGCCGTTGTGCTTGCTTAGCACACATAAGAGTACAATGTGAGAACAGCAGGTGGTGTTTGAGTGCTGATACTTTTTGAATATGACTATTTCAGCCTTGTCGCTTTGACTATTCAATTAAAAGGGAACTATTGTCTCACAACCTGCTTGTCACAGTCAGCTGCAGCCAGCAATAATTAGCTGTGAACTTATGGATTTTTTGATTGGTGCTGTTACTCTGGGTTTAATTTAAAGACATTATGAAATAGCTCGATTGGCTAGGTACCCACACTCGCATGATTGCCTGGTTTCTAAATGCTGACTGCACTGGGCATGTTGCTTACCTTCTGTGCTGCGTTCAAAGGGCAGCTGAGCAGAGACAATTCCGTACTGTGAATATGTTAATTTAAAGCCTGCCATCCTGGGGAATGTGTTTGTCCATCACATTTTGAAATGACTGAGGTTTTGCAGGTCTGAGTTTTTCTGTCTGTTTTTGGGGTTTTTTTTTAAGTTTGGAAAATGACAAGAGATTGCTTCTACTCCCCCTTTTTCTTTTGGTCCCTGAGCAGTCTGCCTGCCAGCACCCTGCGATGTCTGGCTGAGTGTTATTGTTCCCGCACTAACAGGGATTTTCTCAGTAGCTTCCCTGAGAATGTCTCTCAACAGAAATTCTTGAGATATTTTCCATTCAGGCTTGCTCTCTCTTAGATCTGGGGGAGAGGCTGTTTGGGAAGGACTTAAAGGCAACTTTTATCAATTGCTAAGATCTATTAAGGTAAGCGTTCAGCTGGCAGCATCAGCAGAGGTCCATTGATGGCATAAATTGCAAAGTCTTCCTGGTTCTTTGTCAACAACAGTATTTTAGATAGCTCTCTCACCGTGCACCTATTCAGTTTTTCTGTTTGATTTTTTTTCTTTTTAACCATCTGTTACCTGAAGGCTTGTCTCAGTGTTTCAGCTGTAATACAATCATAGCTGAAAAGCGAGAGATCACTCAGTAGGTGAGGTGATGGAGCTTCTGTAAAATACTCATAAGCTCCCCCGGTGATCAAGATCTTATTAACCCTTTCTTTAGGGGTTCCCTAGGTGAGAACTTCTCTAAAGGAGTTACTTTCAAGAGAGCCATCTCTTTTTGCCATTTCTACCTCCAGTCTCACCCCTTCCCTTGAGGTTCATTTGCTTCATCCTCCTGGCAGCAGCACATCATGACGTCGCGCTCAGAGGATGCGAGTGCGGTGCTGCTCTGGGCAGGCTGCTGCTGGGGCATTTGAGGGAACTTCACTTCTTGTCACACTGATGGCAGCTTCTGCCTTTCTGACATTAACCTGTCTGCAGACAAGGGGCTGGCGTAACTCAGAACAGCTCCAGACTTTGAAGGTTGGGGAGAAGGTGACTTGAGAGGAATCAGTAGACATTTCTATCAAAAACAGGTAAACGTACCCTAAGGAAGGCTGGGGCCAGAGTTACTCAAACACCCTAACATTAAAGGGTCTCTACACTGCTACTAGTCATCTATTTCCTATCCCAAACCAGCTTCAATAATTTCTGGTCTATAGTGCTATTTTCAGATCAGTAAAACAGAATGTATTTCACTAGGAAGTTTTCCTATGGTCTTTGCTCAGACAATGACCAGCACTGTACATTTGCATGTGCCAAATAATAATGGGTGCTTATTTCATAACATAAAATTTGCCTGGCCTCTCTGTCTGCACTGGCATCTTTTCAAATCACTACATTTTAAAACACGAAAGAAAAAGCCTTCCATAGAATGAATTAGTCCTGTTGCGTGATGAAAGCTTCAACAAATGCAGTTGAGGGAGCGTATGATCTTACGTCTCGGCCACTCCGTGTTTTTCATAGTTTTAAATAATCACAAATTGAGTTAGAAGTATCTCTGGTAAACCACGGGACTCAGAGAACTTGGTTTCTCCAGTTCATCGCGGGGTTTCTTGCATGACCACGAGTGTATTGTTTATTCTGAACAGAGCTGGAAGTGCTGCTTATCATTAAGGCCTTGTCGCATAAAATTCAGTTCTCAATTGCTTGTAACTCAGCCAGACCTTCATTGTTGAGACTAAAATTTTTCATCCTAGGTATGGAATAAGATAAAAAGAAAATGTGGGTTTAGTCAATGGCAAAAAGCAATCATTTGTAGCACTATTTGTGATCTGGAAGAGCATTAGGCATGGAAACTTCTTTTGTCTCCTAAAATCTTCTGGCTTTCCTGTTGGGGACCATGCAGTTGAAGAAAGGACAGGGAGCTGGATGCCAGAAGCAGGAGGGGCTCCCCGCAGTGGCAGGGAACAGGGCACATGGGGGACACCAGCGCAGTCCCAGGCATTGGGCACCTCCCTGGGGATGGGGACAGGTTGAGGGTTTGGTCTGCTTTTTGAAGGTGGTCCCAGGCTGTGTTATGAAGAATAGACTATTGATGGGCTGCATCTTTATTTTCTTTAAGGTTGGGTGGTGTGAGCTGTACTGAAGGCGAGATAAGGGTTTTCTGTAGTAGCATGTTAAGTGTCATCTGCCTCGCAGCCAGCAGAGGAGCAGTTGCAGATCTTCTTCACTTTCATCTTTTTTGCTGTGACAGTAAGCTAAAACTCAGCATAGTCTGCTCAGTTACCATGATTACCAAGGTCCGGTGCCCAAGATCTGAGATCTCAAAACGTGTCTTAGACCACCCCAACTTGTACAATCTATCTCATTTCAAATACTAGCTCAAAAGAGTATGTAACTCCAGCGGTTGCATTCGACTGTCAAATATCATGGATTTTGGGTGGAAGCAGGGGATGGGGAGGGAGGGATGTGAGGACACAAGTTGGCTGAAACTGAACTTAGTTGCAAGTGTGGGATGCAGGAGAAAGTAGATTTTGTCTTAACTCTTGATTTTTCTCATTTACTTATGGCTTGCCAGTCTGCTTGCCTCTGAGCTGTGTTGGTCCCTTTTTAAGACTGCATATTTTTTTTTGCTAGCAGGAAAACTGTGGCCAGGGATGGTTAGCTTGAGAGCTTCACCTAAACACGGGAATACTGGTAGGAGGTATTTCTGCACAACGCTTTTGACTCTGAACGTTCTGCTCGGTTAGCTGCTCTAAGAAAGCAAGATTGTCCCCAGTTTGGTTTGTTCAAGCTTTCAGAGTATTTTGGACAACTCAACTTTTCTTTCATACCTTTAGAAAAAGGTATGATCAATGTGCCAAAGGTAGAGGAGAGTTAATGGTTGTTTGGCTGGATTGACTGTTTGGCTCAGGTGTACTTCGAGTAACTTCTTCTATTGTGATCCAGCTAGGGACTTAAATACACAACTGAATCACAGTAAATGATGGTTAGTTAAGTCATGAGATGATACTAGCTTCGTATCTTTCAACTTGTCCTATTTTAAGTGCAGGAGAGAAACATTTTTAGTCATTCATAATTAACATACAGTGTTGTGAGGACATCACCTCGCACAAATCCATAAATGTGTTGCTCTATGGTATTTAAGATTTCTGTGTTTATTTTACATCCAAATGAGGAGAGGCATAAAGTGAACTTGTCACTTTTTCAGTTACAGTGTGGTCTGAGGAAATGTAATACTAGATATAATCAGGCCACATGGTTGAGTTTTTTTAATGATTGTGAGATGATTGAATTTACTGAATTGTCTTATCCCACACTGTTTTGATACTATTAATTTGCCTTAAATTAGCTGAAGCAATGCAATGCACAGCAGCTATGTTTAGTGTGTGTGTCATTCTGGTCACTAATAGCTCATTGTACTTTTTAATGCAGTTTATGCGTGTCCTGGTTTGAGGTTATTGGCCAGCCCAGCCCAAACCACAACAACTTATTTATTGTAAACACAGTCCTTGACTGACAACTCGTAGTTCTCTGTGCTGCTGCTGAATAATCTACTATGGTGATATTCACAGGTATAAGAACAATAAAATAAGATAAATTAAAATTTAAAAAAAAAAACCAGAAATGTATGATGTAGTAGGAATTTTATGAAACTTTTAGAAGTTTTAGGCACAGTGAAAGAGTATCCTGTAGGTGAGTTTTACATCACCCAGAGAAGACACATGGGCTGATACCATTCTATTTTTTAAAGTAGATTATAGAACAACAACTACAAGTTTAACATCCCTTAAGCAGCGCTGAAAGGAAATCTGAGACACAATAGCCTAGAAAGTTTCTCCATGGACAATGGCAATGACATTGCACTGCAGCATGCCATAATGGAGAGAATGCTTTTAATAAAAATGTCAGCAACTTTTTACTTTCCTTATTAAGGAACACTTGCCCAGTGTTTTGGTTTCAGTGATTTGGTGATACAGTTTGTGCCACCTGATGATATGGTACACAATGGTTAGTCTTGCCCTTAAGAGCAATATTAGCATGAAGGTTATTGTGTAGATAATTAATGCCTGTCAAGTACTTTCTGTGCATGTGTGTAGGTGTGTTTCTGTGTAAAGATAAAAAGTTTGATGACAAAGTTCTTTTAGCTCTCCTTGTTTAAAGCTGGCAGGCATGACAAAGTGTAATACAAACACAACATAGTGCATGCTTAAATATTCTGCCAGATACTTATTCATTGTGAGAGCTTTGAAAGCGAAGCTCCCAAATACTTCTTTAAAAATTCAGAAAAGGAATTGTCAGTACTGCAGTTATGAATTAATTACACGCTTGCCTGCTTATATTTTCATCAGCGTTCTGAAAACTCAAGAAGTTGACAGGAGAAAGATGTCACTTGAGATGCAAGAACTGTAATAAGCTGTTACAGGACAACAGAAACTGTAGCCTGTAGAAAAGGAAAAATTCCTAACATCGCCTACAGTCCTATGTGAATGCCAAGTGATTAAATGCAACGAATGAGTAATAATTCTGTTTATATAATCTTGCATTTAAAAAAATAAACAAACTAAAAATCATTTTCTGTTTGATGCATCAGAACACAAAGGTTGCCATGCTCATAATGCTTGCAAATGTTTTTTAAGGGGTGGCTTTTACTCAAAATGAAAATCAGCTTGTTTCTTGGGAAAGAAGGAATAAGCTCTCTTATAAATAGTGTCTGCCATGCATTTGCAAAAAGAAAAATAAACAGCCTCCTGGTTTAGTAAACCCAGAATTCTTCTACTATCTCTTTAAAAGGTACTGAATGTTTTCAATAGATCTGACTGGTCATTTCTGCCACTGGCGTTACAAAGGTTGCACACTTGATTAGGAGTGATGCATCATATTTGTCTGCTTCACTGGAGCTCCTGATATTAACGGGATGCAGGAACGTGTTTCTGCAAAATACTGAGATGAGAAGCTGAAGGCCCTCAGCTTACATCATCTTTCAGATGATTAGATCCGAATGACACTTTTGTAATATTTTTGGTTTAATAACATCTGTTAGATTTATGCTTGGAGATTCTTACTCAAATCCTTGATTTAACTTTCCTAATAGCACAGAGGAGAATATATTGTGTTTTATATATGTGACACAAGGCACAAGTACTATCTATAAGAAATTAAGTTGATGCTTAACAGCATGATTAATTTTAGTTTTCAAGACATAAAAGATGTGAAGAATGCTGCTTTTTAGAGTGTTGTTGCTTTTGGAATACTGCTTCATGATAATGGTAATTCAGAACTCAATGAATGTTACAAAAGTCTCCCAAATAGCGTATTTAGAATATTTGAGAGTCTAAATTGATTCAAAAGTAGTACTTATAATAAGAATGAAAGGAAATTATGTTTCAGGAGCATTTAACTGCTAAATGTGTGGCTGTGGGTAAGGATTTAATGAAATAGTAATATTTAATTGTACTGGCTATAAATGGATAAACTTTCTGGGTGATAAATAAATAAATATTTAACAGCTTGTGACTAATATTAATCTAAAATTAATGGTTTGCTAGTAAAACTATCAAGACACTTATATAAACGTTTTAAGAATTAAATGTTTTAAATTCAGTATATATTTTTTTTTATATGTCTACCACTGTAGATTAAAGAAAAGGTTTGTTTCATATCACATATGAACTGCATATAGTATCTTACATTATTGTACTCCATTTGCAGCAAAGATGCTTTGGAATTAATCCCCGATTTCTGCAATTTTTACTATAATTGGCTTTTATTAATGCTTATGATCAAAAAAATGGAGTTGGCAAGAAAAAGCGTATTTTGGCTTTCTTCACTCAAGCAATGTCACTGCTGGAGGGCGATCTGTTGTGTAACGCTACAGCAAATTGTTTCAATAGTACATTTCCAGCAGAGCACTGAGTAATGTAAAAGTTTAGGTTCTTGATTAATTGTACATGACCATTTTCAAGTGTCAACTGTTCCTTTTTGTTTAAAACTATTAATTCAGAATGAACTAACAGAGAAGGAAATTTCATTAACTCATAATATGAAAATTGCTATTTGTAAGAAAATTGATGAGTTCATTTTGGAAATTAGTCTATTACAGTTAGATTGAGTAAACTGGTTTATTAGCTTTATGCAACTTTTTTAAGCATCTTTCAGATTGGAGGAGATAGAACAAGAATCTTTATTGCTTAAAAGTTTACATTAAAGACTAACACTTTTTTTTTTTTTGTATTTTATGACTTGCAGGTGGTGTTATATCCAACTTCCAATAGTCCAAAGTCACCTGATCTGCATAAAATGATAGTCCCCAAAAACAGCCAGGACAGCGACTTGAAAATTAAACTAGCGGTGAGGATGGATAAACCACCTCACATGAAGCACTGTGGGTAAGTGTCCATTTTCTGGCTCTCTGTATTTATTATTTTGCCTCACTGTGCCTGTGTTTAACCATATGTAGCTAAAAACGTAAAGTTTGTAAAACATAAATGTGTACAATGGTTCCTGTGGTATAGCATTGTGTTATATCCCTGTCTTAAATATAAAGTTTGGAATAGTCAGGAATAACATTCATTTCAGATGTTCAGTGATGTGTGAAGACTGATGATGAGCTAAACACAGAACTAAGAGTACAGTGTCATTTAGAAACTGGTTTTGGGTGTTACCATTTATAGCACTTTGTGAAAAAAAAAAAAAAAAAAAGTTGGTATTTAGGAGAAACATATTTTTCCATTAAAATAGGATTAATTACATACCTGAATGTGATGCTACTTGCAACGTAGTCTCCCCTTTTCTCTGTCTGCTGCATGGCATTTCTCTTGAAAGGAATTTATGTGCGAAACTAGTTTAAGGATGTTTTTCTGTCTACCATATATAAATATGTCCTGCCTAACATATATAACATAAGTATATGGAACAGATTATTCATAACGACAGCTCCTCTAGTCAACTGCCACTGCTATTCCTCATCCCGAATGCAAAAACAGGTAGTGTTGCCGACAGTAAGCAAGGCTGTATCTGTTGTTACAAAGCAATCACCAGGGCTGGTTTTCACCCTTCTAACTTCTTCTGAATTAAGCAGAAGTACATTTCAAGAAAATCGGACTATTCAACATATAAGTGTAGAATTAATGTAGTGGCCATACTGTTTAGATTTCTTTTTAATCTCCTGTTAATATTCTGCTCATTGTGTATGGACAGTAATTGCCAACATTTCCTATATTCAATATTTAAAAAAAAAAAAAAAAAGAACACAACAACTTATTTAAGTTTTGGCAAAGCTGTAATTGGTTGGGCTGAAATTTCCTTGGTATCAACCTCAGCCCTTATTTTAGTTTTGGGAAACTTAGACACAAATGATCAGGGCCGTAACAAGGAGACTTGCTGGCTGGGGACCTGTGGCTGGTGACCAGGAGCTGGAAGGGAAGAAAGAGAAAGTAGTCATGGAGCCAACAGGGGAACTGGAGTTACTGTGCTTGGAGAGTGGGACTGAGATGAAAAGACTTAAAAGTAGGACTGCAAAAACATGAATAAAGGAAATGGGATAATGTGGCAGGAGAGAGCAGGAAGACCAGGCAGACATGGGTAGGTTGGAGTGGAGAGGACCTAGGGAGGAGAGAAAAGTGTTTGTCTGTACTAAAGCATGATGCTCTCCTGTCAGTCCTGACACCCTCCCCATTCATTTGCGCTCACCAAACACCTCTGAAATGATTTGGTAATTGTGGCACATCCTTGTGTAGATTCAATTCACTAGCATGGTTTCGGTCTCCTGCTGCTGGAGGGTATTCAGCCCGTTGAAGTAGTGAATGCTGCAGGGGTGGCACGGTGCTGTCTGCCTTCTTCAGTGGTTTGTCAAAAGGCAGCCATGGCGACAGGATGCGTTGAACAACATCAGTAACGAATGATACACAGCAGATGTATCTAACTTGCACATGACTTGCTTTGGTTGCATACTCCACACTACAGCTACATCAGGGATGTTGTGCTCCTCTGCACCTATCCCAACAGGTGACTGGGAGAAGTCCCCATTTTTGATCAGGTCACTGATAATATTGGGATCATGCTGTCAGCAACCCCAAGGGTGTGACACGCAACTTATTTTGACCTGAGTCCAGAAACAAGGACAAGGCTCCGATGCTTCCTCCCAACGTACTCCCAGGTTTCCGTATAGGGCCTCATGGCTGGGGAGCTGTACTTCTGGTGTCCTCAGAGGGTCTGTCTAACCTCCTAGTTTGCTTTTCTGTACTGGTTTAAGTCACTAGTCTTCTTGTCTGAGCATTACACAGGTTGTCCGGTCAACCATTACTTTCAATAATTTAATTCAGTCACTATCCCTTTCATCTGCTGTTGCTGGTTACTTCCTCACTTTGATTTTGATTTCTAATCTCCTGGCACAGTTGTTTCCTTCTTCATTTTACTTCAGGGTCACTGCTGTCACTATTCTCAGGGAAAATATTGTTGTTCTTCCCACCAAAAATGCTCGAAGTCAGTCATCGTTTCCCTTTCTTTATAGCCATTAGCTACAAAGATGATTACCTCCACATTTGTCTAGAAAAGTTAGGGCACCAAGGAAGGGCTGTATGGACTCCTATGCCATAAATACATGTGAAATGAAAAAATAGGTTAATAATTCCTCCAATAACCACCGAAAAGGTTGGTGAAATACAGTATGGTGGCACTGGAGTTGCAGTGAGAGGAAGAATGTGTTTGTTTGGAGGGAAAACAACACTTGCTAGAAGAATTATTAATGTGTACAGTCAGGAACCATTAATGGTATGAAATGTCATCATCCAGGCACTCACTGCAGCCTTCTCTTGACTTCCTGGGTGAGTATAAGTATTAATTGGTCACTTGCTGTTTTTTCAAGAGGGATTCGCACTGCTTCAACACACAGAATAAGGCTGTTCTGGTTCTGAACTGATACTGTGTTACCAGAGAAATCCTCATTTGTGAAGAGGCTGGAAATATGCGGTGGATGATGGTGTTACAGGAAGGCAAAGGAATATTTTGCGGTTAAGGTAGTTGAGGGATGCCCAGAAGAACTGGCTTTTATTCTTCTTTGTGCTGCACAGAAGGACCTGTATAGAAGAGCCTGAAAACAAGCTTCTCCAACTATAGTAACTGGTGGTCTGTTCACAGAATCATAGAATGGTTTAGGTTGGAAGGGACCTTAAAGATCATCTAGTTCCAACCCCCCTGCCATGTGTTATTTCTTTCTTGTGCCCCGTTTCGTAGTCTGGAATGTGATTTCACAGAGGTGCCCAACACTCACGGCTAGTAGGTGAAATCAGTGGAAACTGGGCTGTAAATATACATTGTGCTGTTAGAGTCCAAGTATCCTAAAAATTAGATCTTCATCTTAATATCCAAAGCCTAAAATTGTTGGTCCTTCAGTTCTTCCATCATCAAGGGAGAATACCACCTCCCAGTGTTGTACACATTTGAAAGTAAATCTTGGGAAGCAAGCGATAGAGAAGGTTCCTACACATCTCACAAGCTGGGGAGAGTGGGGCATGGTCACTTCTCCAACAGATGGCCAAAGGCTTATGCTGTGCCATGCCGTGTTCTCACAGTGCCAGGCTCTGCAGCTCCCTGGTGAATCTGCATGAGGTAGAAAAGCAAATAACTCGATTCTCTCTACAAAGCACTGTTTGCATAACGTGCAATGAAACAGGTCATAGGAGAAAATAATGTGTTGAAGAGCTGGAATGCAGCTGTTGCTATCCTGAATAGTAAAAAGGGCTGGGAAGGTTTTGTTTATTTTATTTTATATTGTATTTTTAGTATGTGGTCAGATACTCAAGCACAGTGCACACAGAGTACACAAAAAGGGGGGAAATAAAAGGAGGAAAGAATGCTATCATCCTTGCTGCTGGAATTTTGTCAAGTTATCAAGTTAAATTTTACAACCTTAACATATTTCTAATGTAGTTAGTGTGATGAACCCAGTCAAGTTCTAATTCTTCAGTTTATTTTTCAGAAACTTCCCATGCTTTATCTTTGCCCAATCTTTGAACTAGACAACTTACATCTTCTGTGTCAGTCTGAGTTAACAAGATAATATACAAAATTCAGATTTGTCTCATAGGAGAAAAACACAATCTGTTGGCATTAGATAATGCATTTCAGCTGAGAATCTCAAAATTTATTCAAAGTTGAATTAAAATTTTACCCCACAGCCAATTGCAGAAAGAGGGGTTTATTAGATTAATGTTCTGTCATGATTAAAAAAAAAATAAATTAATGGTACTAAGAGACTGTTTTTTGAGATATGGGAGCTATGATTAAATATTTCAGATTCTGCAGGGTCAGCAAAACTCCCAGGCCCAGCAAAACTCCCAGGCCCAAGCTAATTGTGGGCTTACAGTTTTACTCTTTCAGAAAAGTTCCTCCCATTTAAGACTGACTTGACTTATTGACACAGGGGATATGCTGAAAGGCTTCAAAACCTGTCTCACATTTATGCTTCAAGAATATTCAGTTTTACAAATTATACTGTCTTGTACTTAAACTGAGATTTTTAATTCACAAATAGTATTCTGGACTGCAACACCTTCAAATCATGATCCCTCTTTGGGTTGCCACAGTCTTAACAAATAATTATATTTCAAATAGAATTATAAACTTGGGATTTTTTCAGTACAAATTGAAACCTAAGAGCAAGAAATAAAAATCCTTATGACTCAAACACTACTGTGAATCTCAATTGCAGTTCATTTGTACCTCAGCAAAAAAGAGGTAACTTTGCAAACCACATTACTTTTACACTAGTGTTTATGGTGACACCTTCACACAGTCAGTCTACTGTTATTCCACTAATGTGATTTTTAAAAAAACACTTGATCAAGAAAACACGCAGTGATTTTTCTAAGTGTTCTGTTATATGCTTAAAAAGTAAATAATACTTATATATGTCTTATAGTTAACATAATCTTATTATTTATTTTAATTTTTTTAAATTCTTTCATGAGAGACTTTCACAGTATGAAACCTGAAGGATATATAATTACCCTTTTCTATTTAAACCCTGTCAATAGATTACATGGGGAAGTACGCACAGCTAGAAATTCTGAGTAACGACAAGGTAAATGTCACTCATTAATGGGCATTTGTAGAACAGTCCCGAGTACTGGGAATTCATGATACTTCAGATTCCTTTCTCATAATTCGTAATGTATTTGTTGTCTTCTCATAGAATGTGGTAACCTTTTCCTGGTCTGAAATCCAGAGCACACACAAGATTACTTTTTTTGTCTTCGATATTAAGGTAGTAAAGCCAACGTCCGTACAAAAGGTTTTGTAACATTTCTATTAATCTCGTCTATTACAATCTTGAACCTAAAACAAATCATCAGAGGAAATAGTAAAAATTTGGTCTTAAAACTTCATATATAAAATGCTAAAAGCCTGTTCATTTCTGTCGAGTTAGATGAGCAACGTTAGGAAGGTACTGTTTCCTTCAGGAAGGCTCACTTGTTCTCCTTAACTCATAATTAAATTGGTGTTGAAAACCCAAGGAAGACAGGTTAATCCACTCAAGATATGTGGGTTACTGTAAATACCTTTTCTAATGCGGGTTTTTTTAATATGCCTTTGCATAGCCACCTGCGTTTACAGCATGCATTATTTTTAAACGTAGATTTGTGTCAGTTGAGTTGTCTGCTAGCATAGCCTAGTGGTCACTAAAGGGTATTATACTGTTGCTTCCAATCTAGAAATAAAAAAGGAATACCGAGATTTTTTCAAATAGCTTGCTTTAAAAGGACTAGTAATGCTTAATGGTGATACCTAAAAAAGGAAAATAAATAATAACGTAAAATTAAATTCTTACAAATTGAACAGCCTAAACAGGACAATATTACAAAGTAGTATTATTTGGATTTGACTTCCAAAGTAAAACACTTCAGCATAGCTCTTGTCCAGAACTTTTTCCAAGATTTGAAAGGCAAAATTCATTCTTATAAGTTCTGTTCTGCTTTCTTGTGTCCCTGTCTATGGAAGGGGGGTTGGAACTCAATGATCTTCAAGGTGCTTTCCAACCTAAACCATTCTATGATTCTGCTATGACATGTTGCATACAAAGATGTTATACTTTCAGTTTTGTAAACATTTGTGTTTGGAATATATATGCTACAAGCACTTGAGTATGAACACACCCAGATTTTCTCCCTGTCTCTCATCTGTAAAGCAATTATTTTGATGACTTTTTAGAACTTTTGCTCTCCAAAATTGTAAGGAATCTGTGTGACATCATTTTTCTCTCACAACTTCATTTTTGGGGTTTTTTTTGTTGTTTTTTTTTAATGGGTGTGTTTTCAGAATATAAGGATCACCATGAATGTGCTAACCTTTTAAAAAGTTTTCTCTTGTGCCCTTGGAATTGACTGAAATGTTCTTAGGAGAGCATTCATAAACAATAAAGATAGCCACTGGATCCTGTATGTGACTGAAGTAGTGCATTTCTCCTGCTGCTGTACTTATAGAGCTAAGGAAATCTGTGGGATGAATGACCTGGCTAGCAGTCTTCCAAGATGCAGAATTAGAGGATAAGCAATTTTCCCCTCTCGTGAGACTCGTCACCCATTGATAAGAGTTCATTGGAGAGGAAGGCAACTATAATTGTATGTTTTACAGATGAGTGAAATGAAGCACAGGAACGAACAGAGATCACCCAAGGTCACAGGCAATTCAGTGACCGAGCTGAGGATAGCACTGGGTTCTGCTGGCTGCTCAGTGGGTAGGGTTATAGTGTGTGACTATCACCTGCATAAACCGTTGTCATGACTACTGGTAAGCTCATAAGTCAACTAAGAAGAGCCACAGGGACACTGAAGTTAGCCAGAATAATGGTGGCGCCAGCTCTTACGTGCTGCTTGACCATGGTCACCTAGCAAAGAAGGGCAGGAGGAGGAACAGAATTAGCTTTATAACTTCAAGATGTGTAATCTGAAGGCTGATCTGAAGATGAGATCTGCTCCCAGTAGCGCTATTTCGAAGAAATGTGCAAGGTTACCACATTGAAATTACTCGATTTCAATTCTGGATAGATAAAGTAAGATATCAGGAATACAATCACATTTCTCTTAGCAAGTGCTGTGTGATCTCTGTCACAGATAGAATGTTCTGTTGTACATAGTGGATTTGAAACTCATTTCAGGCCTTTCTCTGAGCCACAATGCATAGATATGTCGGATCAATTCTAAATAATTTGTTACACAAAACCTAAAAAAATGAAAAATTCTGAAACCAGAATTCAACTAAGCTAAAATGTTAAGTTTAGTTTCCCTTAGAACCAGTAGGTATACAGTTGCTTCAAAGTGAAAAAAAGTGTTAGAAACCTGTATGTATCCAAGAGCTTAGAAAATCCTTCCTAATACTTTTTATTATATCCTAATGTGCACTATAGACTTCTCCAATTAGTAGTATTTTCCATTAGGTAAGAACAATAACTTTCTACATTAAATTTTGTCGGGGTTTCAGCTGGGATAGAGTTGACTTTCTTACTAGCAGTTGGTGTAGTGCAGTGTTTTGGATTTGGGATGAGAATGGTGTTGGTAGCACACTGGTGGCGTTGGTTGTGGCTAAGCAGTCAAGGCCTTTTCTGCTCCTCACACCGCCCCACCAGCGAGTAGGATGGGAGCACACAAAAAGTTGGGAGGAGACACAGCTGGGACAGCTGACCCCAACTCGCCAAAGGGATATTCCATACCATATGATGTCCTGCTCAGTGTATAAATTTGGGGGGAGAAGAAGGAAGTGGCAGACATTCGGAGTGATGGCATTTGTCTTCCCAAGTAACCATTACACATGGTGGAGCCCTGCTTTCCTGGAGATGGCTGAGCACCTGCCTGCCCATGGGAAGTAGTGAATGGATTCTTTGTTTCGCTTCTGTGTGTGACTTCTGCTCTACCTGTTAAACTGTCTTTATCTCAACCCATGAGTTTTGTCACTTCTACTCTTCTGATTCTCTCCTCCATCCCACCAGGGGGGAGTGAGTGAGCAGCTGCATGGTGTGTAGTTGCTGGCTGGGGGTAAACCATGACACTTTTCAACAGTTACTGAAAAGACTTTTTTCATTGGTGAAGTCTGCAACGTTTTTCCGTTATGAAAGGGAGAGGGGCTATCTGAGAGATTCCTGTTGTTCTTTTTCATTTGTTATCAACAGAGCATAATTGTCTGAACAAAGTATTAAGATAAGTAGGTACTTATCTAAACTGTAGCATTTCTTGTCTGTAAACTCTGTAAACTGTAAAAAGCATCTATGTCTGTAAACTCTTCTGTATCTGTTTATAACATTTAATTTGTCTTTCCAAGTTTGTGTGCAGCACAGCTGGTGGAAACCGTAAAGTCAATGTATTAGCACCATCTAGCTTTCTCTTTGTTGCTATTGCACTTTTTCTTCCAGCTTAAAAAAAGGTAACAGAGCACCAGCTTCAGCTGCTTGTTTTAAAGTTTGTGAACATCAAGACTGGGAAGCATAAGCAAAGACAAATGGAAGGAACTGTTGAGTTTGTTCGAATTTCGCAAACTTTACGTAACATCAGGTAGTTTGTAATGCTTTTTTGATCATTAAGTCATATGTCCTCACTATAGCAGCCCAAAATTTAGGAATTTAGGTTATGTCAGAGTTGTCTAAATTCTCTCAAAAGTCACTGGGTAGGGAGGGAATAGCTTGACAGGGTTGTTTATCAATGCTAAGACATTGGCTGTAGAAAAAAAAAAAAAAAAAAGAAAGGTACACCAGAGTTGGTAAGGTAAGATTTTGTCTATATATATTGCATTCAGAAGTGTAAGTCCTCTACTAAATTAAAATAAATGCTTAATCACCCGAGAACAGAGCTTTGGAAAGATGAATTACCAGAGCAACAGGTGGGCTTCAGCCATGTCATCTTTTTTCTTCTGCCTCATTCACAGTTTCTCAAATCTAAATTCAGATCAGAGATAAACTATGCATAGCTGCCTAAGTGAATTTTTAAAAGCCAAGTCTCCTTTTATTTAAAATGAAACTCAGGCTACTTTGATAGATAGTAATTTTGCTACATTCTAACCCCCATCCCATGGGGGGTATGATCTTTAAGGTCCCCTCCAACCTAAACCATTCTATGATTCTACAGAAAACCATGAAATTCAGAGAAATATCTTCACTTCTACTGATATTTCTTGGTTTTTTTACTAGCTATAAATAATGATCTTTGTAGATAAAATAGAGTCTTTGTATATACTCTTATAAAGATGAATGAAATTAAATAGAAATTTTATGTGAAATAAATGTCACTTCAGCTATTTCCTGTGAGGATTTTTTGTTTGCACTGGTAGTGGTTTAGGGTTTGTGATGTCCTCTGACACATATAGCTTGTTCTGTTTGGCAGCAGACATACTTTTTGTTCAAAGCATCTTCTTATCCTATCATAAGAACAGGAGAGTTGTAAGAAATATGGGTGGAGTATGTTAGTGCTCTTTATAATTTCTATTACAATTTCTATTACAATTAGTCCTAATTAGTATCAGATACATTTAGGAGTTAAATCTTTCTACAAATATCTGGCAGAGATTGCCCAGTGCCATTTGCAACATCAGGCCTTCCAGTATTTTGGAATGTCCCGTAATCCATATACAAATGGGAGGTTATTAAACTACCTTTGTGCCATTGATGAAAAGATAATCCTATGCCACTCATTCCTCATGTCTGGGTAAAGGGTGTCTGCCATGAAGGAGAGCCTTGGTCTTCACCTGAGTCTTGATTCACTAACCATATAACCTATTTCCTGAGGTTGTCTCTGTTGTTACCTTATGAAATCTTGTTATAACATGTTGAAACACTGTGGGATGTACTATATTGCTAGCAGTCTGCTGCAAGAGGACCCCATCGCAGGAATCAAGTGTCTATATTCAAGTCAGGCGGGTCGAGGTAAAGCTTAGTCACTCCCCCTAACTATGATTTTATAGTGTGCCCAGGGTTTGCTTGTCTCTTATGTTACTGGCAAATGGGACAATGTTTGCTCAGTGTAGTTGGCCTCACAATTAGGGCCCAAGTGGTCCTAAGAACCTCATTCTCATCTACTGATGTTTCCAAAGAGTTTATTATAAGCTCATGGGGATGTCAGTAATATTGGAGATGAACAAAAGTAGACATATCTAAGGGAATCGTCTAGTAAAGATAGTTTATTTATCGAGCAAAAATGAGTTAGATTTCTTTCTATTCTAACAAAGTATTTGAGACTTGGCAGCATTACCTTCTACACTGAGATCACCAACGCCATTGGTACTACATGACATGGTGCATATCTTTAAGGAGACATACGTGTGTGTGTAAGGGCACAGATGCATGCAAAACTGTACTTGTGCAGCTCTTCACCCTGACCAAAAACTGTCTGACAATGCAGTCTGATATTTGCACTGCAGAACTGTTGGAGTGGCCAATGCGGTTACAACACTTTTGCATTAGAGTTGACTCATAGCTCAGACTCAAAACACAGACAATGTGACCTCAATTTTGCTTGCCATATACAGAGGACCTTTGAGACACTGGATGAAAGATTTCATTGTGATCCCTGACAGGAAGGCATCAGAGTTTCAGTCAAGTTTCATTGGCTTCAAAGGTAGAAGAGGTGTGACCTGCAAAGCTTCATTATCCAATCCATAATTAACCAAAACTAGCGTGACAATCCAAAATCTTATGCCTGATCGAGACAAGTGCGGTAGCTGTGTGTAGTTCTGCAGTGCTGAAGCAAACTGTATTAATGCCAGTGCTTTACTCAACACCACTTGCGGAAGATGTGTTGTGTAGCTCATGAAATAGCCTTTGGTTGAATTTCAAACACAGTTGACTGTTGAAGAAAAAAGGAGTTTGAGTACAAAAAGTGAGCAGCGACAGGATGCTGCAGCACAGCAAATACTACTGCATGTTCAGGAATGTCTGCTCATCTCTTTACATCAAGGTATGCCAAAATGTCATCTAATATCCAGCAACACATATTTATATGTGTAGAGCATATTTTCTCTACTCAGTGAATGATGCTGTAGAAGTATATGCCAGAAACTACTATGAAAAGTATCCTGGCTGCAAACTTCAGAATACTTCATGAAATGTAGTCATTGCTGAATGCCCTGAGCTGGAAGGGACTGGCATTGTTGATTTGTAACTTTGCTCTTCCTGGGGCATGAAGTTACTTGATTCTTTTGAAACCATAAGAGCCTTTTACTAAAACCTAGGAAGAGGAGATTATCTTTCTTTTCAACGGTAACTCTCAGACAGTTGCTGACTCCAAAGATTCTAAGACCCTGAAGGCAAGCATGTGAGTATCCTTTTCTGCACAACAAGACTCATAAATCCCAGCACAGAGCAAACCCACGTGTTTCAAGAACTTCTGACACATGGAATGAGACTACTGAGAAACTAACACAAAATTCATGAACTGAAAGAGTGACTTTATAGTTCAGCAGAAATATTGGTTAAATTTTGGCCCATAGTTAATAAACATTTTTAAAGCTGGGTCCAATAGCAATGGTGTATATTTTTTATTTAGGCAGTGGGTCAAAAGTATGCTATAATTATTTCATATTTCTTGCTAAATTCTGACAAACCTGTCTTCATTTTTACATTCATAAAGCAACATGTGCTTGTATATACTAAGGTAAAATTTTCCTGTGTATGTTATAAACAGCACGATAGGATGGCTTGATTTTAATTCACTTTTACTGATGTATGGATGCCTTACTGTTATTATTCCAAGGTGTCTCGTAGCAGTATTTTCTCTTATGCTTTTGTTTAAATTGTGCTAAATGCTAGTATTTCATTGTGCTAAATGAATACTAGCATTTTGCCATGGAGGAAAGTGCTAATGTGTTGACTGTCTTCATTTAAATGATTTTAATGTTATACACGTTTGCAAAATCAATTGACTGTAATCAGTTGCTTTTTAAAAATGAAAATTGAACTTCATGAAAAATGACACATTAAAATTACATTAATGACTGATTGGATAATGATGATGGGTTAATGCAAAATTACTATGGAAGGAAGAAGCAAAAGTGTTTATCCTGCTGCTGGATCCTTAGAGAACAGATTATAGCTTTAAGCCTGATTTTCAGTGCTTCCCACAGTAATTGCTTCTGAGGAGGCACAGGGAATCTTGAAGACCTTAATGATATGCCACTGCCACTTTAATTGCTAAGAGAAGCCAAGAGAATCCTAATTGCCAAGAGAAGCATTACTAATTAAGGTGTCATTCTTCATTCATTCCACAGTAATTAATCTGAAATATTTGTAAAAGCTGAGATATAAATTTAGATCCAAACTCACTTAGCTTAATCACAACAGACTTTATGTGAAAAAGATCTATGGGTTAAGCAAGGTTAATAGTCAGAAAACTTAAAATATAATTTTTTTTTCTTAAAAAAAACTTTGCTTTGTTATTACTTGTAACTTTTTAAAACATGAAGTAAAAGGATTGAGAATAGATTTAAGAACTTTATGTAATTTATATTTAAATCATGATTCTGCTCTTAAAACTGTTTGTATAGGGTGTTTCTTTTTCTTATATTTCACTGAAAAGCGACATGCTTCTGTGTGTGGTTTAACTCCAACCAGCAGCTGGGACCACACAGCTGTTCGCTCACTCCCCCCCTGCCAACAGGGCAGGGAGAAAAGGGGGGAAAAAAAATCTTGTAGGTTGAGATAAAGACAGTTTAACAGAACAGGAATGTAATAATAATAATAATAATAATAATGGTAACTGAGCAGATGAAATAATGTGATGCAACACAAATTGCTCTCATCACCCAATGATTGGTTGCCCAGCCCATCCTGAGCAGCGATTGCAGATTCCTGCCCCCTGGCCAACCCCCATTTTATATACATTATGTCTATGGTATGGGATAGTCCTTTGGCCAGCTTGTCCTGTCTATGCTCTCTCTCAGCTTCTAGGGGAAGCTGAAAAAGTCCTTGATTAATGTAAACATCACTTAGCAACAACTAAAACAATATGTTATCAACATTAGTCTCATACTAGATCCAAAACACAGCAGGTGCTAGAAGGAAAATTAACTTTACCCCAGCTGAAACCAGGACATTCTGAAATGGTTAAGATGGCTTTTCTTCAGCTCTGTCATGAGCAAAATTATGCAAGTTCGGCTGTATATCTATTATCTTTAGATTATAACTTTAACAACACTTGTTCAATATCTTCCTGCTTACCCTAGGATTGAGTATGCATAATTCATTAGGTATGGAGAATCCTCATCATCAGTACCGGATGCGTGTCAAATCCTTCTTTGTCTCATCTTTGCTAAAATCCTCATGTACTTTAGTCACGAGATGTACATGAAGTGAAATATAGACAGGTCATTTTATTATTCTATGCATCATTGGACTTACAAAAATCAGAGCATAGGGTAGGCTGTTTATTTTTGCTACAATAAATGATGAACATTTTAAAAGTTTTTATCACTTTAGAGCTGTTCTAAAATTTGCAGTAATAACTGCAGAGTACTGGGAACTTCCCAGTAAATCTACACTCTAATTGAAGAGACAGTTGTCTGACTGGAATGTTCAGGTTGGCTTCTTTAGCTTAAATTTCTTTACACTGTTGTTAAACAGTTCCCATAGCTTCGGAAAAGTATCATGCAGAACAACGTCTGACTGTCACTCTTAGCTTTGCTTAAAACTTGAGAAAAAAATTACTACTCTGTAAATACACGCAAAATATTCCTGACAGTATATTTAGAATGAAATCGCATGCGAGTATCCCTGCTTCATAATCTATTCCAGATAGATATATAGTAGAACATATGTATTTATTTTGTATTATATCTTTATTTATTTTGTATTGTAATTTTTAACTTTTTTGCCATCAAAGTTCCTTTTGAAAGTTCTCTGCAAACTTCCCATATGTGCATGAGTCTGTAGTAATGAAGATGTAACTGATTGTAATATTCATAACATTATTACTGTACATAGTTACCTAAGCAATATTCTTATTTTTCCCGACTGTGAGACCAAACATCATTGAAATAATTGGCTTAGATTTTGTTTATATTGTTGTATTCTACAACCGATCAGCATAGCACACGTATCATGCAGGGGAAAGATGCAGTACCATACACTAATCTGTGACACAGAATTTAAGAAAGAGTTATTTCCACCTGACATACATTGGTGTTGCATATGGTCTGGCATGGCCTGGCATTATTTCTATACAGCGAGTGCCAGTGCCGTTAACTGCAAGGATGGGGTCATGCCTCCTGCGTGTTGTGTCCTTCTGTCACTCGCGCTGTCCATCTGTTACTTGTAGGAAGGTAAAATTCACCTTTTTTTTGTCTTTTGGAATATAAACCCTTACAAAATCAAAGGTACATATGACAGCAAAATTAATTTTAAATGCTAATAGTATATAACCAGTCGAATCCTCTCTATGTGCCAGAATGCTGTCTCAGTTAGATAGTGTAGGGTCAGTTGTGTTATACTGTGTCTGAGGGTGGATTTCAAGTCATAATAAACTATTCTGTATGGGCAGAAATTATGTTAACACAATACTGGATGTAAAGGCAGAGGTAACCTTTTATAAATTCAATTTAGTGTTGATTTTTTTCTCCACAGTACTATAATTTCAATGATTACAATATTGCATTTAATTTTGATGTAGTAACAGAGTCCCCATGGCCCTGCAGTACTGTTGTTTTGCCCAAATAGTATATTCATCACAGCCAGCTCCCTTTGAATAGTCCACGACCTGTTAAATGTCAACATAACTGTGTTGGCAGTTCCATACTGTACCATTTTGTCAGGGTCCTCAAGTACATCTCGCATCCCCGAGTAAGCAACGTGACAGCATCACCTTGGTAAGGCTGGTGGTGTCTTGCGATGTCATCAGCGTAGCTGTGCTTTCAGAGTTCTGCACAATGAGCTCACTCTGTCTTTTTATTTCAGTAAAAACTGTAATGAACAGTTCACTGTGCACTACAAATATTCTTTTTAGCATGCTTACTGTCACAAACCTGTTTTAATTTAATCCCATCCTCAATTAACTTTGTGCCTGTTCAATGATGAAGTATTGCTTTGTCTTTTCGTAATGTGTTGCTTTTTTTTTTTTCACTTTATGCATAAATGATAAAAGAGATCAGGTAGGTGAAAAATGCCTGTGAAACGGTATGTCAAATCCTGTGCATGGTTTGTCTTTGGAGCAAGAGGCAGAAAAGACCTGTTAGATTATCTTTCATGCTGCTTCTACGGAGTAAACCGGGGACAAATCAGCAGGGGAAGTGTTGTGGTAGGTGTAGGTTTTGAGTTCCACTGCTAAGTCTCCATCGGGGTCAGACCAAATTCCCTGGCTTTACCAGATGGAGAGCTCCTTTGATAACATTAGAAGATTGCCAGCCCAAAACTGCCATCTGCTTTTTTTCAAAGTTTATTCCAAAGATGAAAAGCTGTATGGTTCTGGTGAGAGAAAAGATTCCTAAATACAAAACTGGTAGCCCTTGTTTGGTAAATCAGTGGCTTTAAATTTACTGTCACACATTCCTTCATTTCTGATTTTGACCATTGATATTTTAAGCTTATTTACATTTTGAAACCATTTTAAGTTCATTGTTTAAGTGGAATGCACTGTGCCATTGAGCAAGTAGAAAAGAATAAGAAACCTGGCACAGATCATAGTAGTGCTGGCATGGAGAAGCCTACCTGAGGATGGGCTCCCCTCACAGCCGGATGTCTGATGGCCTTTTTTTTTTTTTTTCCTAAAACTGAATGTTTGTTGCTCTCTTGTCTTTTACATCTGGTTGTAAGTCTTAGTGTTGAAGGGCAAGCTGACGTCTGAAGCAAGAGTCTGAAGACTTCGACTACGGAGTGATTGCTTTTAGGTTGAGGGCAGTAGGCTGGGAACCGATACCACATTACATGGGCATGGGATGTCATTTTAAGGATATTTCAGTCAAGGCTTTTAGCAACACATTCTGAGTAATTTTTAAACGAAATTGGAGTTGTTATGCAAGCAGCGCAACTGGGGCTGGTATTAAATATAACAAATATTGCCAGTAACTGATAACACGTGCTAGACTAAGATCCCTAAAAAATGTTATGGCTGGTTTTTTTTCTTTCACTACTTACGCGCAAAAAAAAAAAAAGCATCAGATGCATCAGAAAAAAAATGCAGCTTTATCATTATTTTGTATATTGAGAAGCAATGGATCCATTTTGAAACAGAGGGTAACTGATCCCTAGATTAGAATTGTATGATTAAGATTAAGTTAATAAAGTAATCATGTGTCATGTAAAATTTTATTGCCATTCTAGAATGTGAGCGTTCAATTTAATCACAAATGCTACATTAATTTTTAATTGAGCTGTATGTATTCTACTTAATGGAAGGCTCGGGTTTTTTCGTTGCACACTCAATAAATTTTAATTGAACACCTGATTCCTGCCACCATCACATTAACATCTGGACACTATCTATCTTTTATGCATATGGATACACTGATTAAAACTCAGCAGAAAAGCAGATAACAGGAAAACAAAAAGACAACATTATGGAACACTTTCAGCCATAATTTTTTATTATATATTGAGGAGCATTTAATTATCTTATTTCATTTAATTAGCCTCACTACTGAGGTCAATTGTTTTTTATTGATATGGCATGTTAGCAACTTCGCTAATTGGCACAAAATAGCATCTCTAATCTAAATGTCTTGTCTTGTCCAAAATAATTTCTTACAGTTTTTCCCTTTCCTGAGGCTTTCTATTTATTTCACAGTCTTTCCAATAATATATAAAATCTTTTGGCATGGGGTGGCTTGACTTAAAATTTAGCATTTGCTATTTTTTTTTCTGAGTTAAAGACAAAAAGACAAAAAAGATTCTAAAGAAAAGGTGTTTACTTCCTAACACGTTTTAGAATCAGAAAGTATCACTCTACCTTTTTTAGTTTTTAGAAAGTTTAGTTTTTCTTCGGAAAGAAAAGTGCATTTTTAAGCATTCTTTATCATTAAGACTTCAAGCATAATTTGTCAGCCTTGACAAATTTAGTCTAGATGAACAACAGCAGCATTGTGTCACCCGAGGTATTGTACTTTAGTGGTTTGGGTATCTGTTCCATACTCATTGGTTTAAAACCAATTTAGCAAATCTGACAACTCTAACAGATCATAGATAAGCTCAAATTATATAAATGTTTTAATGCATAGTATTAATTTCCAGTTAAATAGTAATAGAGCTTATTAGAACAGAGACTTTATGGAACTGTAATTGATCAAAAAAGATATTTTTTCTGCATTAAGTAAGTTCTTCGAATAATTTATTATACCTGTTCTTAATTTTAGATTCTTCTATTCCAAACCATTTTTGATATATTTCTTTAAAGACAGCATATTTTTGACTCAATAATTCTGTGAGATGTATTTGGTATCTCTGTATCAGGAAAAAAAGATTATCATTTTAGCAGTTGTCACTTTTTCAGTTTACCAAATACTGAGTTTTGCAAATGAATGCCATGCTTTTTGAGTTGTTGGATAATCTTTATAATATGCGTGTTCAAATGTGTTGGCACTTCAACAGATGAATTAACTTCTCATTATGCAATGAATGTTCTCCCCCTAATTTGAGAATAAATGTATTATTAATATGTGTGACTGTGCTCCCACATATATATGATTTGTGGAATAATAAGACATTCTAATTATTTAAAATATTCATTTTAAAGCTATTTAAAATATAAGTTTCACAGTCCTTGCCCTGAAGTTTAATGTAACGAGGTTTTCATAGCCCGAGCCATTGCATTGTACATATCGTGACATCCACAGGAGGGCAGCATGGTTAAATTAAGGGAGAAGATGGCAATATGATTATAATATAACTAACTGAATCTCACTTTTGATTGTTTATATTGTTTCGTGAAAGCTTTTCTGATTTAGAAGGGTGCATCTTTTCCTAGCCTATACAGAAAAATTTTAGAAGTTTCCAACTGTAACTTTTTTGGAGCTATAAAAGTGAAGTGTTTCTGTGTATATATACAGTCTATTTTAGAAGAAGGTTTTTAAATATTTAATGTGGGAGTTATTAAAGCCTAGTTGGAAATTTAGCTCTGCAAATTCCAAGAAAATCTGTTATTGGATTTTGGTAAGTCAAACATTTGCAGAGTGGAGGTAGCTGTTCCAGTAGGTTTAAGGGACACTGGAACTACTCTGCTCTCTGACTCCTGACTGAGTTATGGCAGGAGCTTAGTCCTTTTACATATGTGTGTCTAAATATATATGCACACACATGTAAAGTTCTGTTTGGGGAAAGAGATTGAAAAATGTCAATCTCACATTTGAACAATAATCAGTGAGTGATACTTAAAAGATTAATTATAATTTTTGTTCCACTTAAATTGATCACCAAAACACTCATAGAACGCGTTTTACCCTTTATGTTACATACAAATAAATGCTATTTTTAAGAAAGTGTTTCTAAAACTTTAAGGAGAAACCACTCAGACCTCCCCTCAAATCCAGTTCATCACTGTTACAAACTTATATTGTCTCTTAGATTTTAGGGATTTTTTTATTTTATTTTTATGTAACAGCAGTTTTACAGTTGAATATCACTTTAGTATTGCTATTTTGGGGAGAGAGTTGATTATCAGAGC
>NW_009648043.1:5500723-5502166 GCF_000708025.1 Charadrius vociferus
GAATGGGCTGACCCCAGTAGATGGCTCTGATGCTCCCTCACAGGTGGTAAACTCTGTATTCCTGAAGTCCTGCTTCTACATCTCCAAATGTGAATCAGCTCCAGTTTAATAACTCTAGTGCAAGGACAGTGCGTTTGAATGTTTTTATTTTCTATGTATTTGTTATGGTAAAGAACTCTTGACAAAGAGCAAATCCATGCTGGTTTTTTTGGCTTACATCTGTCTTGTGTATCACTTTTTTTGATTTTGTGTAACCACTGAAAACAAAACCATTTTCAGGATATTCAGAGTGTATTAACATTTCTCGAGGATTTTAATTTTTTTTCCTAATTATCTTAATTTTAAAAAATCCTGAATTACATGAAGGGATACTAAAGTACATTTCTTAAAGTGGATATATTTCTCAGTGATGCAATTCTATCATTTCCTAGAATAACTCCTGTAGAATTCAGTTTTAGATTGATTTTTTCTGTGTGGCATTTCCAGGAATAAATGTCCAATCACGTTAACAGTTGTAATGTAACTTTTTGTACACTGGAAGCTCTCTCTTCCAGTGCCACAAGAAAATCACTAAATAATACTAGTAGGTGTAAGTTTCAGAGTGAACCAAAAGAGCTGCTTCTAGGCATAGGTAGTTAAGATGTGGAACTGTGCTACTAGGTGTAGATTTTGAAAGTTTAAAAGGGTTGAGAAAGCCATTATGGAAATGCATTGAAACAAAAATCCATTAACAAGCGGTAAATACAGAGACACCATTTTTAGATAAAGGAACTCCTAGGGCCAGTAATAGCATAAGTATAGGAAAAAAAGTCTGGGGATGTATAACTGTGCTTCCACCCAGTCGCTGCTTCTCTCCGCATCCTCTTGGGAATGAGGTACAGCTCTGAATGTGCTTTTGGGTACCACTTCTACATTCTTTCATAGAGAAAGTTTCTTCAAAAGAGTTGACGTGACATGGAATCAGAAGTCTTTTTTGTTTCTTTGGCATCTTTAAAATTCTGAACATATTCTGTATAGGAAAGTTTCTTAAAATGGATACTTTAAGAGAGCTGATTGGCCAGGCCACACTATGAAAGCTTTCTTCCTTGTTCTCACTGCTGTATCATCATCAAAAGGCGGCCAGGAGTATAAAAGTACTTTTTTGACTCTAACTTTTGATGAAAGGATCACCTGCAGTTGTTGTTCTCCACTGGTAGGTTTTCCAAGGCAGAATGTCTCCTCTATCGGAATGTTAGATTAGCCTTATTGTCTTGGACCGAATGTTCGTCTAACCTGGTATGGTGTCTCCTGCCGTTGCCAGCAGCAGCTGTCTGGGAAAGTTTGTAAGAGTAGTCTCAGTACTCATTAGACTCCACCCGTCTGCAGAGCAAGGACTTTCAGAGCCAGATGTGGTTCTTTGCGTGTACTAACATTCCATGCACTTGAATTTCTCTTTCGCAGACC
>NW_009648043.1:5502204-5521533 GCF_000708025.1 Charadrius vociferus
AGTTCATGGAAACAAGCCATAAACAGTTGCTTTGCTGTGTGAGAATGGAAATTAACGTCTGGCACTATTCCTACATTCCGTAGAGGTGCTAGAGATGCGATGGAGACGGTCTGCACCGCTGATACAGGCAGCATCATGTGTTTTTCTGCTGTTGTATGTTGGGTGGAAAAAGAAGTGGTATTAATTGGTTTCAATGTTTACGTGAAGTCTAGTAGATTAAAAGGGAATTTTCCAATGTACGAGAGCACAAAGTGTCAAAATTTTAATCCACAAGAAAATCACTTAGCTCCTCATAAAAAGCTTTTTATTTCTGCAATATGGGGAGAGACTGCATTTCAAAGATTGTACATGAATTCCAAGCAGGTAACTGCGTTTTCCCCATTGTTGCTTAAATTATACTCTAGCAATTTTCATTCTGGACTGCTCTGTAGTAGTGCAACTGAAAAGAAATTTTTTCTACCAAGTGTGCCAAGCATTTTGAAATCTTTTCAGTCAACATAGTCTCTGTTCATTCCCAGCTAAATTCAGTCATTGCATCCACAGAAACTTTACCTTATAGAACTGAGTGAAAAGAGGAAACAAATATATATTATTCTGAGTTGTGCATTAGAATGAGTACTTTTGTCAGACTGCAAACAACAAACTTTTTCTGTGAATGTCACATTATCTCCTTTTCAGGACGCCTAGGTACAGAAAGCCTCCATCATTTCATCTATTTTCAGGCAACTAACCTCACCGCCTGTGTTTGGAGTCTTGGCACTGTGGGGATCTGGTGTAGCCAGTGGAGATAGAAGGGCACTCTGAAAGGGTAATTTGCAAAGCTCTGAAGGTGAAATGTGCCCCAAGTAGTTTACACTGGATCCATACAAAGTACAAGGGAAACAGTCACTGAAAGTGACACAGAGGAGTTGCAAAGACAGATGTATCTAATTTGCTGTTTCCCTTTGGAACGTGTTCTTTTATATTTTTGTAATTCATGGACGATTTGTATGTTTTCACACATGGAGTGAAAGGGCTGAACATCTTTACTGGCTTCTGAAATGCATTTTCCAGTGCCTGGAAGATAAGGGCTGGTGTGAGGCTTTCCTGAATGTTTCTTCTGCTGTGTTGGGACCTTGGGTTCTGAACAGTTCTCGCTCTTCTCCACCTCGGTTTTCCTCCCACAGAAGCTAATGCAATAATGCTAACCTCCCTCACTGGACTGTTGTGAGGCAGCACTTACATGACGTTTATGAAGCACTACTCAAGTATCAAGCAATGTTCCTATTAAGAAAATAAAGACATTGAAGTTAGGACTTGTTAAACTGATTTGTTTCAAAACTTCAGTGATGTTTTAAAGTAGTCTTTTTAATTGAATAATTTCAGGCATTTTTTTAAAAAATCCAACTGTCAAGAATTTTTAAAAGTGGTTTAAAAATACCAAAACATTCTGAATAAGTATCTTCTGTGTGCACAAATGGAAGGAAAGTGCTAGACTAACTCTTTATCATAATTTCTGTGCTTCATTTAAAATAACAAATAGGGATACCAGGTGTGACATATTTCCTCATGCCTTAGGTAGATAATATGTACCTCTTTATACTAATCCATAATAGCCTTAAAATACGTAATAGTGATGATGACAACAAATGTTATGAAAATACTTAGGACTGACAGTTTTTAGGATGGAAATAATATGCATCTTGTTCGGCTTATATATGTTATTACAAAAAAAAAAAAGGCAACAGTAGCTCTGCTAAGGTCTGTATTCTTTATGAAATTAAAGTTATATCGGTTCAAAAGGGTCTTTCTACCTGGTGAAAAGAAATACCAGCCAGAGATAACCAAAGCTAAGTATCGCTCCTGAAGGAGTTCACTGCTCTCTAGCTTCAGCCACTCTTCCCAAAAGTGGGCTGTTTTCAGCACTCTGGAATTGGAGTTACTTTGGTTGGCAGCTTAGTTCATTGATTTGTTTTACACCAGTGTGACACTGAGCAGGGTGTTTTGACTGATTCCATCAGTGGCAGCGTATGACCTAGAAACAAAAGCAGATTTTTCATATTAACAGGTCCTTGGCCATTTAGGCTTTCTAGATGACAAATAGTATCACTGCCTGTCTGGAAAAAGGGTCACTAGTTTTTCTAATTGCCTTGTCCTGTGCTTCCAGTGAGATGCAGAGGTGTCTGGGCTGGATGCCTAGATGTTTCTGGATGCCCAGGATGCTTCTGAGTTGATTTGAGGTCTGGCAATGTAAAAAACTGTTGCCACAGCCAAACTGCGTGCTCAAGGGAGAGCAGTGCAATTGAAACTTTTTCTACTACATCAACATTAGTATTTCAATTCAGATTTTCACTTTTAAAACCAATCTCTTCGTTGTTCCTGCTTACTGTGTTTTGTTTCACCTCAGGGAACAGTTTGTGTTCGCAGACTGTTACCCTTTTAGATGAAATTGAACCAAGAGATGAGCTCCAGGGGTGTACCCATATATGCTGCAACCACTGGTAGCTATTTGGTCCATGGGTTCAGATCAAAGTAAGCTGCTTCAAAAAGCATGGAGAGTGGATGTCTGCTCCTCAGCACCAGCTGTTTCACAGTTTACATTACAATTAGATTACATTAGAATTGGAGCACTTTCTACCTTTACTTTGCACCTGAAGGATTTCATTCTTTTGTTGCATGGAATTCTCTAAAGGCTAAAGGATGTTTTTCTGTCTTGACAAACACTCCCACTTTACATACCAAATAGGTTTCATTATATGACATAAATTGGATTAATAATTCTCAAGTTGCCATTGCAGTTACTTCACAGGTTCCATAAGTACTGGCATGCATATTCACAAATGCTGAAGCGCTCTGGAGTGCAGTAAGATATCACTGTTAAAGAATCTAGGGATATCTGATCTTCCAGCATACCAATAACCATTTATACTCTAAGTGAAAAGTTGTTTAGGGCAGAAAAAATCCCCACTGGTTTTCCTGTTCATATTATGAGTATCTTGCTCATTGGAATAAATGGAACTGTTTTCTGTTGCTGTGCTGTTTATATTACTTGACATTCTTCAACATTTCTTTATCCTTAGCAGGCATAATTACAGTAGAAGTTTACGCTGATTTTTTTTCATTCCATCTGTTGAAGGCTTATTTAGTTCTCTTTCTCAAGAGCACAGAGAGTACTAAAATGAATCCGAGAATGTTTACAGCTAGGTTTCTTATGACCCAGGTCATATTGTTGTCTTGAATCAGTTTTCTCTCTCGTCCTCAACTGAAGACAAAAAAATGGCTTAATCTTGCGGGGGTTAAATAAAAGAAGGAATGCGGTGCAAGGAAGATTCCTTTTATGCAATCGTGCAGGGATGACTGAAAGTGCCTGTGGGCATTTGGTCCCCATTGGCTCTCACAGCGAATGCAATGATGCCCACAGATAGCCTGTATTGTTGTCAGTTAAATGGGATCATGAGTGTCTGAAAGGTGTTTGAGAATGAACTGAAAATCATTTTCACAAGTGGATGATTACTTCTGCCACATGTTAACTGAACTCTATCAGAGTGGCCCAGATTTTTGAGACTGCATTAATTGCTCTTTCAACCTTGACTGAGGTTTCTCTTTAAGAAAGGCCTTTGCTGGACTAAACTGCTACACGTATTGATTTTTCTTTCTATATTTTTTTCATTGTTTGTGATAAATGAAGCCCTTTACAAGAAGAGAATTTATCATTCAAGATGTAGATAGATTGCTTCATTCCTTGGAATAAAAAGGCCAGTCTAAAAATGATCTCTGTAGAAGTAATAAGTCCTTTCTCATTTCTCCAGCAGTGAATAGCTCCGGTATTCCACACTCAATTATGTTTTTCAGCTATTCATTAGTGCTGATTTTTTCATCAAAAAGTAGAACCCTGCACTCTCGCAGCGTGGACTTAGAGCAAATAAGCTGCCATCTTCTTTCCTGTGTATGCCATCACGTAATTGAAACTGAACTATAATATTTAGCAATATACTTTTACATTTTTGTAACACAAGGAAATGCGCTTTGAAAATATTCCACCCTTATATATTTAAAATACAGTGATACTCAGACTTTTTAAAGAAAATGGTTGTTCAGTGTGTTTGTTCTGTTTTCAGAGGAGAAAATGATACTCACTGATACAAGATGATTTATAGAACATTTTTATCCAGATGTTTCAGTGTTTTGTATTGGAAATGTAATTGTTTGTATTCTTATTTGTTTTCCAGGAAAATGAACTTTAAATATTTAATGTTTATAAGCATTGTGAGGTACATACACATTTCATACAAATCCGTTTTTTACTTTTTAATTCAGGAGTGAGTGAAGAGAAAGCAGTATTAAATAATGTTTAAGAAAAGAAAATTGTAGAACTGTTTTTAAGAGCGAAAGTCTCAGGAAAGTCCATGTTTTGTACATTTGGGTGCGTTTTTGTGTTACTGCAAAACTGTTAGAAAATACATTGGTGTAGCAGTTAATGACTCAACATGTTTGATCAAGGTCCCATTTTCTATGTGCTCTATAAAAGCAGGTGTTTTAGTCTTAAGATACTGGAAATTATGTGAATAATATAAAAAGACTGAAGAAGGCAACCAAGCATATACTTACTAACTAGAAATATGCTTTCTAAAATGCACAAGTACAGATATAAATGTTATGTATACATATAATTCATTCTATTAATATATTTAATAGAATAAAAGTCTGCCATCTATGTGCTCTATAAAAGCAGGTGTATTAGTCTTAACGTACTGGAAATTATGTGAATAATATAAAAAGACTGAAGAAGGCAACCAAGCATATACTTACTAACTAGAAATATGCTTTCTAAAATGCACAAGTACAGATATAGATGTTATGTATACATAGAATTCATTCTATTAATATATTTAATAGAATAAAAGTCTGCCATCTATATTTGTTTCTGTGTGCATCAGAAAAGCAATCTTTCCTAACTTCTTGTCAGTTTACTCATTAAACACTCTCAAAACATGGTCTTAAAGAGAAGTCAAAATAAATCTATTTAGTAATAAGCAATTACTATTTCAGTGCTTAGATACAGGGAAACTATTTCAGTATTTTCCTTCTCACTGTTTAGCTGAACTGTAATAATTAAAGAATTATTTTTGATTATCCCAACTCTGGAACCCAAATTGGAGTGAGAAAAATTGTAGCAAATCGTGTGGTTAAGTTTTAGAAATATGGAATTGGCTACTTCTGAATATCAGTTTCTTCTTTATATTGCACAGAGTATTTTATCTAAAGAAAGGTACAATGTTTGAAGGAATGGCTGTTTCTTGTTGCTGCTGAGGGTTTTTAAAGCAGTCTGAAGAATTAACGCTATGCATCTTGTGCACATTTTTTTGGATGGAGGGAGTGAGCAAGCCTTATAGATGAATACAGGTACACATACAGGTAGAGAAATAGGCTGCAGTTCTGTGAGTTTGTGACTATGAGGGTCTGGTCTGGTTTGTGGTACTGACATTTACCTGAAACCCATGAAAAATGATGCAATTCCCCATCTTAAAAATAAAATGTTCTTCAACTTAGCTCTAGGACTTTGACATCTGTTAACCTCTTAATTTTCTGCTCCAGTTGTGAAACCCAAGTGTCATTTAATTCCGGAAGCTGGATTTTGTAGACTTTTTCTGTTCTAGACATCAACTGCAGTTTATACAAATCTTAGATATTACTGTCCAAATTTAACAAGGCTCTTAGGTCATAGAATTAGAATACCAGCTTGGAAGGGACTTCAGGGCTCATCTGATCCAACCTCTCTTAAAACACACTCTAGACAAGATGGCCTAACACCCTGTCCAGCCAAATCTTAGAAGTGTCCAATGTTGGGGCATCAACCACTTCGCTGGTGAGATTATTCCAATAGCTGATTGTCCTCATTGTGAAAAATTTTCCTTTCATGTCCAATCGGAATCTCCCCAGGAGTGACTTGTGCCCATTACCTTTCACCTTTTCCGTGTGACTCCTTGTAAAAAGGAAGCCTCCATCTTCTTTCCTTTGCTTCCCATTTTTTTCAATGGAAAATAAATGGGAAAGAGAAGTTCAAACAGCATTCTAGGAGTCTATAGGATGTTTGGCTCCTTCTGGGTATAAATGTTAGACTCGAGCAAGAATTAATCTCATCATCTTTCAGGAGCATGCACACTTAAGATGAACACAGGGTACATCCCTTGTATATGGCTGTAACTTTCTACATTAGAAAAAACCTGTCACCATTAGAGATGGCACTGGAACAGGGACTAATAACATAAGATTATAGCTGTGTGTTTACAGTGATTCGTAAAACAAGTAACATAAGGCTTTTCACTTTTATACTAAATCCCAGCTTTGTGTCATGAATGGTATTTTCTATGCTACCTAACCTTATCTAAGACCAGCAGATTTTAAAGTTAGGTAGTTAATGTTCTACTCCTTTGTTTCCCAAGGAAGCTCTTATTTAAGACCTTAGTTGGAAATGATTTATAGGAGGAATAAAACGTGGACATTGCTATTTAATTTCTTTTTTGTATGCTTTCGTATTTTATAATTTTGAATTTACTATAACTTGGGATAGTTCTGCCTGGTCCTGCAGGACCATATGTGGTATGCCTTACCTGAAGAGTAATTTAAAATGTTCTTTTGAGATCTCCTATTTTATAAGCCCTTTTCCATACCAGGCTCAGTTAATAATGAAAAAGAATTAATTAAACCTGGTGTTTCTAGGGTTGGGTTACTTATTTTCTGCCATGTCCCTGTTAGAACGTAAAGTCACTGCTGATAACAATACCAGGATTAATCTTGAGTGTGAGGAATTCTGTGTTAATCTATGGCTCCTTTACAGTCACTTAAGACATGCCAAGAGGGTGGGAACACGGTCAGGATATCTTTGTACTGTAGCATTTGTGAACTGTGTATTCTCAGTTGGTCTAGGCAGTCCGTGGGACAGTTGTCCTCCGACATACATCAGAGAAACCTACAAGGTATTCTGAGGGATAGGGTGGCAGAATCACCGTGAAGAACAGGGCAGGTTTAGGACTGAGAGAGCCCAAAGGCTATCTGTGGGCACATTTACTTTTCTCCCCCCTGGTCATTTATCTTCAAGGCTGAGTGAAATTTGTCAGTTATTCCCCCTCCACCCTATGACAATAGTAAAGAGATTAACGGAAGCCATGGCAATGAGGTATGCTTTGGGGAAGGTAAATGTTTTGATTTAGGGAAACATGCCTGGGTCTTTTGAAACATATATGAAAAGCAAAACAGTTCGTGTTTTGTAGGGGAATGTGTGCCTATCACTCTGTGAGGTAAATGCTTCTTTACTTGTGAAACATTATAAACTTTCAAATAAACCCTAGTAGGCCCTTTTTTTGGTACCCTTTCTGACATAGCCCTTATTCCTCTCCTTTCTTTTATTGAATTTATAATAATCATAGAATTAAGAAGATAAAAAGAGCCTGACAGGATCTGAACTATTCAAAGAAAGCTACATCACATGGTAATCTTGCACACAAAGCCAATTTTCCTCTCTCTCACACAAATAAAAAGCAGAGTAAGCAAGCAAGGCAGAGCTTCAACACAGGTATAGCAGGCGCTGAAGGGCAAAATATGTATGTCATAGTAATGAGGGAGCTGTTACGTGGTTTGACAAACCACCATGGTAAATAAGCATTACACTGAACCTTCATGTTAGACAAAATTTGTCCTGTGTGATACCTAAGGCAGTAAAGAATGTTCTTGAGTGTATGCCCAGAGCAGGTGGGAAAAAGGTTTTGCCTGTATCTTCCTTCCCTGTTTCATGTGAGATATTGGTTGATTGGTGTTTTTCAACTGAGTTCAGAACCACTGGGCAACAGAGCCCCAAAAGCCAACACAAAGTAGGGGCAGCAGACCCTTATTGCAAAGGTACCTGTTCATCTACCAACCATCCAACCAACCGTCTCCAATCCTAGTCATTATAATTTCTCTGTAATATATGTGCCAGCATCCTCTGGAAAGTGCACTGTGAAGCCAGCATTCATTGATCTGAACAATTTGGATCTTTGCTCTGCCTTTCACCCACCTAGTTGTACTAGATACCCTTGATATAAGCTGGCCAGCCAGAAGGGACATCTCGTAGGTAATATTTTGCTCTCCTGTCAGATTTTAAGCAGCAGATCCTTACCACTTGTAGGCTCTTGCATACAATCCCACAGTTCCTTTTCCTCTTGCTGTCTTTGTTAACAACAGTGCAACATGACCACAGTGACAGGAAAAAGTGTCACTATAATGCCATAAAACTTGCTGCTACTTCTTTGGTAATGGGAGTGCTTCCTCTACCACCAAACAGTATCAACATCTGTGATTTTGTCATCTCACTGGTTGATACTCCTGATTCCATTGTCTGATACAAAGCCTGGTGATTGCCAAGGTGACAAGGAGTTTTTTTGTACTCTAAGAGTAGTGAAGGGCTTCTGTTTGGGAAATTAGATTCTAGTTTACTCTGGAAAAAAAAAATTAATCTTGTTTGTCTGCTGGCATTTTGTTATTTGAGCATTTTTTCAAACTGACATTGTGACTGACTTCTCACAGATGAGAGAAACACTAGCAAATCAATGGAAACCAAATGGAAAAAAATGTTGGGGAGTTTAACTTTTCTAACATTCAGTATTTCTGTGTGGTCAAGTGTTACACTTTAAGCTATTTTTTTTTCTATTTTCAGAGGCAATTGGTGAGATATAAGTGATAAGCAGCTTAGTCTTCTTAAACATGAGATCATTTGTTTCTGCTTTTTTGTCATATTTTGAGTGAAAAGGAATATCTCTCTGCATTTTTATGGTCTGAGTAAATAGAACAAAAGATCACTTCTTAGATGTGACAACACTGAAAAAGAGGCTCAGTAGATAGAGCAAATAAATACATTCATTTGCATTGGGTCCTCCTAATATCATGCTTCTTATTAATGGAAAAACATTCCCTTTATTATTTCCTCTGCAGATATTTGTACGCTCTAGGACAGAAGGTTTGGAAGAGGTGGAAAAAACGCTACTTTGTTCTTGTTCAGGTTAGTAGTCTGTCATGAGATTTCATTAAAAAGTAGTCTTGGACTATCAGTTCTCTTAGGTATGGTTTCTGGAGCCATTTGTAAATCAGTATCTTAAGGTAACATATGCAGCACTACTGTAAGCTTCTTACAGCATAGAGACATCCAGGGTATTTTTTTTAAATTTATATATGTAGTAAACAAAAATGTCACTGAGTTTTTACATTTATATAAATGAGTCCCTACAATGAGCAATGTGTCAACTGAACCTACACATTTCTGAATGAAATTGTTGTGACCTTGAAACATTCCACTGACAGCTTTCTAGCAGTGCTCAATTTAAAATAGTTATATTCCACAAAGTGGATTGTACTTACTCTTTCATTTATTCTATCTCAACAAAGATTTTCTGCCTTTAAAATTAAATAAAAACAATGACAATCACTATTAAGGACTCTTTTGTAAATATTTTTTGGATAATGCTTTGGGTTTTTTTGTTCTTCCTTGCAATATTAAATTGGGTAAAATCTTGTTATGTAGTCATTGTAGAAAATCTAGTGCAGTATTTTGTATTGGCTACAAAAATGATGTGGACTGATATTTTTTAACTTTTTGTCCAAGCCCAGAACGTATTTTCACATGCTAGTGAATGGTGACATTAACATGAGATTAATATAACAGGAATAGAAAAGTAGATTTTGAGTGGTCAAAACTGAGAAATTAACAATTTTTGTGAATCTTTGGAAAGATAAGTATCTTCTGTTTATGCTTGTCTTCAGATTCCAGTTAGAAATTTGTTGTTCTTCTGAGTCAGTTCAGAGAACGCTGTTCTTCTGTGTCCTTTGTTTTGTTGACAGGAAACAGTTAAAGTGTGAGTCTCCATAAATGTCATACAAAGGATGAAGCCTGTTAATGAGGCTTTTTTAAGAATGAAGGCTTCTAAAACTGTTATACAGAAAGCCTGATTCCTTTCGCTACCATTCTATCAGTCACACTCACCTAGTCTCACCTACTCCTAAATCATGAAAATTGTAAGGATGTAAAAAAAGAAATATGCCTGAACAAGGTCTTAATTAAAGTTAAGTTAAAAGCTGAAAGTATTTGCATGTTATTCTTGCTAAGCTTGATGTCAATACAGTGTTCTCCCTCGCTTCAATGGGAATTGGCTTGCATATTGATAATCAGGAAGTAATGGTTATAAGGTTGAACAGGATCTTCCGGAAAGTCTAACGAATTCATTTTGGTTCTGATTTTACCAAGGTCCTCTGTGAAGAGATGAGGACTTTTTGTAACTTTATTGATTCGTAGAAGTTGGGAAGATCTTTATTAGAGGATAGTTGTTAAGGCATGGATGTGAAGGGAAAATAACATAAAGTTTCAGGAAAAAAGAAACAAAGCCTAGAATGCTCCCTTGTCCTTCATGCTTTTCTTTCACGCTCCTCCTATTGTACATCCCCCCTTTCACAAAAAGAAAGACCTTGTTCTCTTCCTTTAAGCCACAGGCATCATCTGAGTTTTAAAGCGCACACCTAAGAGAAACATAGTCTTTCTGTGCGTGTGATACAGAGCCACCTGGGAGACCAGTTTATTCCAGCCAAGTTAATTTTAACTATCTTCTGCTTTCTATGCTGAAATTGAAATACTGGGGGAGAATATTACAGGAATTTTCCAACTGTGATGGGATTTAGAAATCTATTTCATTTTAAAGCAGCTATCAACTCAATAAGGCTATATAAAAATTACTGTGTTAAATCAATATTTACTGTCCAGACAGCTCTGGCTCATTTATATAGTCCAGGCGTAATATATACAATGACAATAAGCTGAAGTCAATACGTGTGAAATAAGCATTCAGTAATGAATATTGGTCTGTTGTATTGATATATTATTGACATATTGATGAGTCTTCCTCTATAGATTAGCTTTTAGCTTACATTACTAAAATATTAAGGCCATGAAATTCAGTTGTAAGACAGAGGCTATCAGTATGATTTACACATGCTTTGGAAATTTAACTCAGGTGTGAAATTAGATGAATAATGTTGATTTTTCAGGAGCATGATGTGAGTAATGTGCATCTTCGTTATTGCTACACATATTAGTTGTTAGTGGTTTGTGAAAGAATACTTCAATGTTATAGGAAGATTACAGACCCTGGAAATTTTAACCTCTTCATTTTATTTGCTTTTCTTCCTTTTACAATTCAGTCATTTTTCTAAAAGGTTATTCGTTTCAAACTGGAAAAAGACAAGACGTGGTTCTTTAAAATAAGAGAATGCACTTGAAATACGTTTGAAGAACGTAAAAATCAACAGTGTTATAATCTCTGTCTTGTTATAGGGGTAAGGTTAAAAATTAACAAAGACATGTAACCCAGCTCTTCCACAAGCTGATCTTCAAAAACATAGAGTGGCTGAAGGAATAGGAAAAAGCTGGCCATCCTATGCATTTCCACAATTAGTGTTTGCTAGCTTCCTTTTGATGGCTGAATTTGTCTGTATGGTATGGTTATATGGAGTTGTAGATATGTAAACATGAGTGATGTGGGTGCTTGCCCAGTTATCTCATTCAACAAAATTGAGTAATTTGAAGAATGTTTTTACTGCAGTGCCAGGTATCAGAAACTAAATCTGTAGGTTCAGTTTACAAGAACAGGAGAGGAGAGAGCTCTCATAAAATGCATGCAAAGGATTTAGAGGTGCGTGACTAAGCAACAGCTCCCTCTGTGCTTGGGCACAAGGGCAAATATGGTTCTTGGGAATATAAACAGGGAAATACCAAGCAGTAACAGAGGTGATATTGCTGCTGGGCCTAGAGCAGAAGACGTGGACAGGGGCTGAGCCCTGTGCCAGGGCCATGAGGGGACCACCGGCCCCGACTGTCCCTGCCTGGCCCACCCAGGACCTCCCCACCCTGCCCGTGGCCAGGACCCCATTTCAGCCCCTGCCCCAGCAATGCCTCAGCAGGGCCAGTCTCCAGCTCCCCACAGCCCTGCCCTGCCCGGCCATGGGCCGTGCTGAGCCAGGCCCACCCTTGAACACACGTCCCAGCTGGGCCTCGGCCTGTGCCCAGGGAGGTGCCCCCTGCCTGGGGCTGAGGCTGCCCTAGTGCCCCTGTCTGCCCTGCTCCTGGCTGGGCCCTGCCCGCCAGGCCCTGCCCTGCCAGCCCAGGGATAAGTTAATGCCTTTAAACCAAAATACAGTAATTCTCTAAAATACATAATATAGGTGAAAGAAAACTACGGGCTCAATGCACAAACAGCGAGGTGAAATTCTGTAATGTATGTGATGCTGGAGGACAGGCTGCCTAGTTGTAATAGTCCCTTCTGGCCTGAAAATCTGAATTTCTGAAAGTGGTGGGCTAGATTGGTTTTTGTGTTTATATTTATCTCTTTCTTCTCGGTACAGCCTGTTTACATGAATGTACTAAATTTGATGTGGAAAGCTGGCACTCAGTTTTAGTTGCCGGACAGTGCCTCTCAAATTCATATCTCCTACAAAACTGCCTGCACTTAACTAATGCGTTAATTAAACTGGAATACCTATCTTTAATTTATTTCAGCTGTAGACTTCTGCTGTGGTTCTGGAGACAGCAGTTCAGCATTTGGGGCCTGATGGCAATTTTGCAGGGAGAGCTGCTACTCTTTCTTTTTGCTTGTACACACTGTGGCAGAGGATGTTCAGTCACCATATGCTCTACAGATGTAGCACAGTGTAATCCTGTTTCAAGAAAACCCGAATACTTAAAATAATGAAATATTTTTAGAGCATTATGCAGACAATAGTCATGTCTTCTATCCTTGTTTTCCAAAAATACCAATTTTTACAGAAATTCACAATCTTTTGTCAGTTGCAGTTGAAGTCACTGGATTCTGAGGAGGAGCAGTGTGCAGGTGCAGCACCAGTGAATACATGAATGAAGCTGAAATCAGGTGTCAAAATTTTACTTTTGATAGGATTTTGATACTTCAGGAAAGAAAAGGATCATTCCTGAAGTTGTAGCCAAAGCAATGAATCTAGGTAGTAGTTAGCTGAGCAGTCAGCAACTGAGATAAAGACAGTCCATCGCCTATCAGACAAGCTCTTTACCTATCCTTAGATCCTTGCATAATTTTACAGCTCTAAGAAATGATATTATCGTTCAAAACAAATCGGTTGGCCAGGTATCCTACAGTCCTTGGAGACGAGAGTTTCACCAGCCCATGGAAATTCAGTTCCCTTAAGTTTCGGGTGTTCACAGACTTACAAGCTTGCTCTTCTGGTCACCTTTCATAGTCTTTCCAGTTCTTCATTTAAGGCTGGGAACATCTCAGTTTTGTTTCAGTGATTGCTTTTCCTCTCCCAGCTGTTTGTTTCTTTATCTTTCTAGTCACTTTTTCCTCAGCTCTCCTTATTGCTTTCTATTCTGTCTAGGGAATCTTAAACCATGTGATGATAGATTCTCTTCTTGTTGCTTTATTATTTTTTTTTAAATAATTGTACTTGATGAGAAGTAGCTGATGGTGTCATGCCAGGTGCAAGCTGCTTGTCTTACACAGTACTGTATCCAGTGAGCCAAGCAACCTGGAGATAGGTGTGAATACAGGTACAAAAGATGCAGAAATTAGACTATAAAATAATTGAACTGAAGATTCTGGCACTTACCATCTTTAACTAGAATTGGCCAGGTTATGTGTTTATCTTTCCGGCTGCATAATAATTGTGGTACTCCTTCTGCAAACAGTACTGGTATATGTAAAAGTCCTTTTTTTCCAGCTTCTTAGAATACAGGATTTTTTTTTCTCACACAGTATACTGACTGAGCGGTTTGGTCAGTACCAACTATTTTCCATACTAAAACCTAACTTGCTTCCTTTCAATTTTTGATAAAGCAACAGCCCAAAATACAGTGTATTTCAGGAAACTGCAGAGAGATGTGTTTATGGCTTTGTTTTTCCTTCCTTTTGTCAAGAAGGGGAAAGAACGCACTGTAAATATTTCTGGGGGAAAAAAAAAGATTTATTTCTTCAAGACAACTGAAAGCTAATCTAAACAGTGGTACATGTGTATATAATTGTGGAATGGAATTCAGCAATTAAGAAGTCCTCTCTTATTCAGGTTAGCCAATACACATTTGCAATGTGCAGTTACAGAGAAAAGAAATCTGAGCCTCAGGAACTGATGCAACTCGAAGGATACACTGTGGATTATACAGCTCCTCACACAGGTACATTTCATGATTTTGAAGTACAATATGTTTGTGTAAAACAGCTGATTCAATTTGCTCATTTTGATCTAGCAGAAAAAAAACCCCAAGGTTCTTTGGCAATTATTCCACAAGGATTTTCTGGTGTAAAGAATCATGCTTTTAGAAAGAAACTTGTTGTAAGAAGAATGAACAATAAAATTACATTAAGGTTGCCTGAAACATTGTAAGACCACATATGATACAAGGAAAAAATTATGAATTCTAGTCAGTCTTTCCCTTTTCTCTCTATTTTTGATGGTGGAGTCATGTGGCAGTGTTCTGTGAAGTAATAATAAAAAATATTATAAAAATAAATTATTTAGAAAAGTAGGTGAATGATGACAGTGCTTGCTAAAGACAAATTACTCAGGGTAATCAGAACTAAATGAGAAGATATCAGAAGAATCTGCACAAGTTAGTATTAAAGTGGCAGAGAGATATCAAAGTTATCTGTCTTGAGAAAAATGGTTCTAGTCAGCCTAAGCAGTTGAGGGTTATGAATTTAAGAGACTTCTAAAATATTGAAGATTCATCTTTGGAAACTTTGGCTCAATGTTTAGAATAATTGAGAAGGCAAAGAATGCTCAGAAGGTGTTTGGAAAGCCAAAACAATGTTGTCATAAAAAAAACCCTGGCGCCGCCACATTGACTGTTGTGTGCTGTTCTGGTTACGCGCTCTCAGAACAAAACGCTGAAATGACAAAAAGGGACCAATGAAGGAGCATCAACACTGATAAGAGAGATGGAGCTGTCTCTGTTCAAGAAAAGATAAAGTTGGTGGGGAGTTCCAGCTAAGAAAATGGTGCCGAGAAGGAAAAACGCAAAGGAGCATATGAAACAGGGAAGATGAATAAGAAATAAATTGGAATTGAAATGGAAATAGAGTTATGGAAATATTTTCTCCTGTGACTTTTATATTTATTCTACTTATATGCTACTTCCATGAATTACCATTTGATCCTTATAGCTCTAGATTTTATCATATTTCTAGGTGATAAACACCTATAAAATGTTCTAACACCCACCACCCCACCCACACACACAGAGGAAAACCAATCATGTAATAAACATTGATAGTAATTTAGAAGTAACTTGTATTTATTAAAATTACCTTCCGATTTCCTGCTCCAGGGCTTCAGGGTGGTCGAGTGTTTTTCAACGCTGTTAAAGAAGGCGATACTGTGATATTTGCCAGTGACGATGAGCAGGATAGAATACTCTGGGTTCAAGCCATGTACAGAGCCACAGGTCAATCGTATAAGCCTATTCCTGCAAGTCAAGCTCAGAAGATGAATCCTAAAGGAGGAAATGTCAACACTGATATATCCCCACTTTGTAAGTTGGCTTTCTTTTTCTTTTGTGGCTTTGGTTTTGGTTTTAGTTGGTAAAATATGTAGCAGCTTCCTCAATGAAGTTTAATTAAGCAGAACTCATTCACTAGGGAAATGTGCCTAGCAGTTTGTTGTTAGCCAGAAGCTCTTTAACTCAGACAATTATTACCAGCAAGGGAAATCCTGACTTGCAGGTCATTATTTTTATTATAATCCATGAAAATATGACAATTAGCGTCATATTCATTACAGTTGACCCACATATTACCATGGAGATGGTGTTTGGCTTACATTATGTTTTTCAGTAGCCAGCCAGTGTAAAAATGAATAGAAAAGCATCGATCTATTCTCAGAATTTTATACATTTATGTCAGCTTTATCATATATTGTATATATTAGTTATCTAAAAATTGCTATGCAGACAGTACATTGTGAGCTAGAAGGCACTAGATGGGCTGCTGGATTTTTGCACACCTCAGTGTAATATTAAACTACACATAAAAAAATACTTTAAAAAAATCAGGTTTAAGTTTTCCTCATCTTCCTTTGGGGAAAATGTTGTTTCATAGAAAATCAAGGTAGATAGCCTATCTAAACCATATCTTGAAATTTTCATATAATCTCTTTGAAGGTATTCTGTCATGTAGATATCTGCACATAGGAAGCATATATGATTTATTTTTGTTGTTGTTCCGGAGGCTGAGTGCAATCCAAGGATTTTTGTAATAGCCATCAAATTTTTACAATGTCATATGACTGTATACAATAATCATTCTTCATTATCATATGGCTGTATATGTAGAGTGATAGAAGGGAGATATATGTTTTAGACTCCACTTGGTTTAATGTCTGAAGTCTATAGCAGGTTGACTCAAAACCATTCTCCTCCGTCAGTCCTGCTATCACTTGGTCTCACAGCCTTCCATTCATCCTGTAACCTTTTATCATTTTGCTATTAGAAGACAGTGAAATTTGCTCATTAAACTCAGTAATAGTTACCTAAATCCTGACTGGGCTGTCAAGAACATTGAAAAAAACATAGATTAATCTCACAAAAGCACTGACATCTGTTGAATTTTTAATCTGAAACAATGTGGAAGGGTGAGGTAATGGGGGCGGGAGAGGTTAAGGTGAAGTACTTTGTAGGATGGAAGTAACACTGCAAAAGCAAAGGTAGGGCAACAGCTGAGGAGTGCTTCTGCTCACCTTCTCCCAATTGCCTGGATCTGGGCTGGGTACTGGGAGTTCACTATATTCCTCTCCTAGTGTTTCTACTTCATGAGCATCAGTTAGAAAGTACAAAAGAAGTGACCATCGTCAGTAGTAGCCAAGGAATTGCTCTTCTTTTGGAACACGGGGCTTACATGGCAGCAAAAGCAACTAGAAAATGCTAACCACAGAGCAGGCAAAGTTATAGAAAGAAAAAGGTACAAAACAATTGCAAGTTTGGATATACTGAAATTATGTTTTCAGAGATAAAATTACTGATGGTGGTAAAGAATTAAAAACAAGATTGACGCATCTTGATATTACCTGAGACAGTTAGGGTGACCACAATTCTTAGGTGGAAACCATAGAAAAAGCAAGGTTTATTTTAAAGATAGTTTAGGGGAAGCTCAAAAGCCTCAAAATATGTATTTTCTGTCATGCTTATGTATCAACTTGTACAAACTGATATGACTGAACTGTATATAAATCAAAAGTCCGTTGTTAAATTATTATTTGCCTTTGGTTTTAATAGACTTCAATGTTTGTATTTTGTAATTAATTCATAGAATTCTTTGCAAAAGAGTAACTTGTGAAATTTAACTAAATGTGATGTTTAGTCTTAAAAGAATCAATGTCTGACCGATTTCTGTAATACCTCCAGTTCTGCCTGCATGAGGAAAATTTTCTTATTCTGTCATTTGCACTTGAGGTAGAAATGGGTATAATCAAATTAATCAGTTTTGAAGAAACTGCAAGAACTAGGGTTTACAGATATAACCTAAAATAATTTTCAAAGACTCCTGATTCATTTACATATACTGTGCTGATTTTCTTGGGGCACAGTTTTACTCCTAAGAATAATCTGTAGCTAGCCTTTTGTCAGATTTAAATATGTTATTTCCTAAGAAGTTCGTTTTGTTTCCCATAGAAAAATGTTTGCATGAAGTTGAGTATTTTGTTTTTAATCAAGATAGAACTCCGAGCACTTGAGAGCTAGTGTATATATTAAGTGAAATTCATTTCTACTTTTTTCTTCTTTACTATGATACACTTTTAGTATTAGGGAATTATGACCAGAGAATTTGTCAGCTGCTTTTTTATGTATCTTATTTTTCAATTAATACATCCTGTAAGCCTTTCCAGCCAATACAAGATCACATTGTTTTAGTTTTTAAAGTATATGATACAATGCTCCCTCAATATACAGATAGCAGGAAATCAAGTAGGGCTTTGCAAAACAAATGTCGTTTAATAATATTCAAGCCTTGAAAGTCTGTCCCCATCTTCCTCATCCACTAGGAAGATAACAAATGCAACTTATTCATTCTGATAAAATGCACAAAAAAAACTTAAAATAGCTTGAAGAAATGTAACTATCTTTAAACTGCAGGGTGTAGAGAAAAATCAACATAAGGAGACAGGTTTCAATGGTTTAATATATTGTGTTTATGAAATATGTTCTGTAATCCTGAAATTCTCTTGATAGTTAAAAAAAGCAACTGAAAGTTGTCATTAAATAAATTAAAACATCAGATGATGATTAATATGCCAACATCCTAGCTGTATTAAGGTTAATTTTTTGCTAGTAATAAATACTAACATTTCCATTTTTCCATTGCCTTGTAGACAAAATTCTACCTTCCAAAGTTAATGTTACATTATTAGCCAAAAAGGACAACTTGTCAAAGTGCGAGCATTTAATTGCACATTTAACATTTTTAATCAAGTGATATGCGTAAATGACACTGTCTTCACAGCCTTTACTGTTTTCTATGTTCTCATGTTCAAAACTCAAGAGTTTTTGTAAGCTGTGGTAGAATTATTCCTGTGATCTATGCTATGAACTCCTTTTGTATAAAAGAAAGTAGTAGAAAGGAAGGAGTAAGAGACTCCTTTTGTAAAAAATGTTTGTATTTTTTGCAGCTATTGGTGCCTTGTGCCACATAAGATAATTCCTTGTACAAAAGTGCTTAAAATGACGTGAACAAGATCCAGCCACCTCAGAGCTGGATCGAAACAAACACGTCAGGAACTCCTGAAGAGAAACTAGACGCGATTATAATAAGACAGCCAGGGTCTGACTGATCTTTACAGCAATTATCACAAATCCAGAAAGTGGAAATGTTGCTTTTGCATGTGAACAACAGCAGCACGCCGAAAGGCCAACCTACAGATCTCTAACTGGTCTGAGTGTGCAGTCCCTTCGTGTTGATGCTGTATGGCACTTTAGGATCATGCATGTAATTTATAAGAAACTTGATTTTCTATACTACCAATGAGGTAAATACACATTTAAGTGTGGCACTGGGATCAAACTACTATTGTACCTGTCCAACTTCTAAAATGAATACTAGCCAATTCCTTCATTTCTAAGTAAAGCAACTTGGTACTGCATTTTTGTAGTATTAGGTGGCTCCAAAACAAAAGTGAAGACAGGCTAATGTCAGCATGGGTCAAGAAAAAGAGAATGCTCTTCACTTCCACTATTCTGAATAAGCATGCTGTGATGCAGAGGACAGAGTATTTAAGGATGTATGATTGTAGAAAAGCCAGAAGTTTCTCAAGGACCTG
>NW_009648043.1:5521565-5580205 GCF_000708025.1 Charadrius vociferus
ACATTAAGGTGCAGGAGACAATCCCTCTCTTAATGAGCAGTGTATTAAGAGATCTAGTCATACACTTTGCAGTGCTGCTGATGTGATGACCACTGTTAATAACTTGGTTGTAATGAAGGAGCAACAGCAGTACATGAGGGGGTTGTCATGTCTTAATGAAGCAACACAAAGCCAAACATCATTCTGGTCCTATACCACCGTGAGTTCAGAGATGGTGTCTTCTTGAAAATATCTGCAGATAAGAAAGGAGGGAGACAGATACTAGAAAACCAAGTGAGGTTATGATTCATTTGGTCTGAGGTGTATAGTTTTCCTCATCTCTATTTTGGAATGATGTCACTTATCAAAACAGCTCACAAAAGGAAAGTCATTTGAGATTTTGCAGAAACCAATTATAACAGTTGTCATAAAAATGCTGTTTAGACCCCATGTGCAAAACATAAAATCTTATTTATTAAGTAGCAAGGGAGTAGAAAAGGGAGTCAAATACATTGCTATTACAAGACATCAATCCAGTGACAGCAAAGTTGAAGATATTTCCAAATGAAACATCCATCTGACCAAAAGAGCATCGCAGAGGAAGCTTATGTAGACACTTGAATAATGCGAGTGGAGCAGTCAGTATTTGTGTAATCAAGAAGAAAGTGCAGGCAACTTGCCAAATGAAGAAATGCTTTGGGGTTAGTCATGAAAATACAACTTTAAAATTTTCAATCTATTTGGATATACCAGTGATAAGCACTATAAAATTTATTTCCTTATAGTTTAATGGTATGGGAATAAATGATGAATTTTGTATTTCTTTTAAATGTTATTTGTATCACTCTGTCTTTGAACTGGCTCCATCAGAGATTCTGTGGGAAAATCAGAATATGATTAATATTAAGTTACTGGTGTCATAACACGTACACACAAGAAATATCACTGTTTAACCTTATGGTGGCATTGCTCAGTTTTGGAATAATTGGTAACGTTCTTGTAGAGCAGTTATTTTAAAATAGTTCTGAGATGTTTGTATCTGTATGTTCAATTACTTAAATATTTTAGAAACAAACAGAAATAAAACATTTTTTTTTCACTTGACATAGTTGTCTCAGCAGGTTTGGCAGCTTTATATCCATCATACACTTTGCTACCTGGGAGAGTTGAGTAACTTCACCCTCCCTGCGTGTTCCCTCATTCCCCTTCATGTCCCATTCTTGCTTGCCTCCAACTACCCCATCTCCCTTTTAGACAGAAAAGGTTAACACTGACCTCCACCACCTTAGGCAGTCAGTAAGTCCCCTTTATACTTTCTCCCATGCTACTCAGAAACATGCAAAAACTAACTAATGTCCTCTTCAAATCTGTCCTTCAGCAAAATACTGGCACACATCACTGTGGTGTCCCCAGCCTGACGGTCAGGCCATATGGGCCAGCTGCTTTCTCATATTCTGCCATTTTCTCTCCATCTGTTATTTCATTGTCCCATATTTAAATTATAAGGGTCTGGGGGCATAGATTGTTTCTTTGGCCTGCGTTTCTAAGCATGTAGCACTTTGGAGTCCTGGTCAATGATCAGGAGTCAAAATGTTCCAGATGGAAGCTGTCACTATCTGTATGGAGCGGCACTTGAAGGAACGTAATGCATGTCTTGACACTGCCTTTTGCAAAGAGCATGTGCACCTTCATCTTCATCCAACCAGTTCCAGCCTCTTCCGTATCAGAGTCATAGTTCTTACCCTACTACTCACAGTCTCTAAATCTTTTTAATCCCTACAATACTGGATTTCTTGTCCCTACCTGCTCTGCTTTCCTGCCTGCCTGAGTTAGTTCAAATTGCTTCCACGATGCTTAGACTCAAGCGGGGATGTCACGGAGAGCCACAAAAGGGAGGAGGTCACCACTTTACAAGGCCAGTTCCTGTAGTTCACCCTAGCACAGAGTAAATGCTACAGAAAACATGTACTTACTTCTGGGCTGGAACAGGGCAGAGATGATGCCTAGTGATCTGGTTATCACTAGGAACCACTCGAGCATGTGCCATAAACATGGTAGTTTTAATTCACTCAACTCTATTGAGTCACTGAGGATGTGATTCTTCTTTGCAGCTGGGCTAAAGTTGGAAGTTTCTTGCAAAGCTGGCAAAAGGCATGTTCAGGATACCATTCTGCCAAAATGAATATCCTTGTGTAAAAGAGCACCCAAAGAATTTGCTAAAACTCTTGCAACAGCTTTTGTAATTTTTTACCATAGTTTTAAAATACGTACATTTGTCCTACCTTGATCCAAAAAAAAAATTATGTTTTTTTGGCTAACAGATTCCAAAAGATGAAATAAATACAACCTGAAGCAGTCAGTGTAACATGGAAATAGCAGCCAAAACAATAGGTTTGAGTTAGAGGCAACCTGAAAGCAGGACAATAAATTACATTAAGAAAAGAAGAAAATTAATTGTGAAAAAGCAGAAGTATTACTACTTCAAAGTTCTCCCCAAATATTTTCCCAAGATTTCCCAAGATTGAGAAACTATAGAGAATAAAATGGGATTGCATTTTTTCCTAACTGTATATAACAATAGTACTCTACATCTTTTGCATTTGGATGTAGCTTGAACAGGATGTGTAAAGCTGATTTGTGTAGGAATTTGAAAAATACAATCACTTTAACAATTCTTAAAAGTAGGGTGTCAAGTAATTTTTAAATCACAGTCATACAACATTTATGAATTCCTCATAATCTTTGATCAAGTTCTTACATTTTTTTAAATCATTTTGTTTCAGAAAGATTTAAAAGTTATCTTGTATGTGTTTCATAACAGTAAAATAATGTAACGTATTACACTAGATCTATTTTTCTATTATTTCCTGCTTGCATACAGCTGGCAAAGGTAAGTTTTTACCTGGTTTTCTGTTGTTAGAATATATTTGGTAGCAAATCTTCTGTTACTCTCTAACAATGTTATTTGTCCTGTTTGATTCACTTAAAAAGATGGGGATCAGTCATGGATCTTTCTGTAGAATACAGAAAGGAAGTATGTATCTTTTACATCTAGGAAGTATACATACACATAAATATACATACATCTAGGAAGTATGTATATTTTTAATAATATTTTTTTTTATTTTGTCCAAATTATGTAAAAGCAGATTCTGCTTTCACAAGCCTCCTGTATTCAATAGGTCACCTTACAAATTGTGATCATATACATGACTCTATCAGAATGTTGTTTCCTTTGCAACATGCAGTCTTCTGATTTCAAAATACTTAATTACGTGTCAGTACTTTCCCAGATTTTCTTTTTAAAAAGAAGAATCTTTTATATTTGTGTAGTTGAGAGAAAAAAAAAAATCAAGCCAGTTAAGAAAGGTTCAGCTGTGTATAATTTGTACCTGAGACTAATAGCAGAAAGAAATATTCATGTTTTTTCTTTTCTGTAATCTGTCTTACTTTAAATAATGACTCAGTAAATCAGATATCTGTGTAAGAAGGAAAACGTACAAGAAACATAGAAACCAGTCACACATTAAACAGATTGGGTTTGGAAAACTTCTGTCTGTGTGGATCATTTTGGAAACTATAGATAACTTCACATTGTAGTTTAGTACTTTCAGTTATGTAGCTGTGTTGATACCAGTTGCTGATCTTTGAATTTATGTTTTTAAAAACATTTGAGAGACAGCATTTCATGTACCTGTGTCAAAAATATGAGCTAAGTTTGTCATTAATGATAGGCTAATCTAATGCTCATGGAAATATCGTTAGTCTATGTAATCACATATGCTGCTGATCCTTAAGCCATTAAAAATCTATGCTGCTGTTTCTCTGGGATGATGGTTTCATACCTTACACCATCGATGTATTGTCGTACTGTTTATTTACTACATCCACCTTGGTGAAATCTGTCACATGGATGTGACTCTTGCTTTGACAATGCAAAGCCAAGTGATATGAATTAGTTTCTGCATCTTTCCAGGGTGTGATGCTGCAGATCCTTCAGCTTGAATTAAATAATTCTCCCATCCACAAATACAGCTGAAAGTTGGACTTGACATGGATCAATATGATCTGGGGCTAAATTTCTAAATGTGACTGATTATGTTAGCATCATGCCCACAGATCAATATTGAGTTTTATTATGAACCTGACTCTATAATTGGGTTTAATCAATAAACTTTTGTCTCCTTTTCTTTAGAAATTTTAGGTTTGTACTATGCAGGTTTTCAAAATTGCATTTAGGATACATTTAGATCTATACTTTTCTAGTAACGAACATAAAAAGACCTAGGTTTGAATTTAAAGGAACAAAGAGCAAAGACCCTATTGAAAGGGGAAGTCAATTTTTAAGTTGATAGGACTGTTCACCCCAGTACAGTCTATAGAATCCAAGACAGCTAATGTGCTAATACATAACTAGTCCTTTTGGGCACTGTAAGGCTTTTTCTGTCCATACTTGATAGATAATTCACATTGAGGATTTTGACAAAACATAGCATTAATGAAAGCAATCACTAGAGCTTCTCTTTTGATAAACCCGCGGGGTTTAAAGGCGTTGAAAGATGCAGTCTGTGAAGAACAATAAATTTGGGCCTTTGATTGAAGTGCCATTTGGGATGGTATGTTTTCTCGATGTATTTACACAAAAATGCTGCTCCCTTTTTCACTACTCTTTGCTGGAAGGTTGAAGGAGCTCTTTGCCATTACTACATTAAGGTTTGTCTCATTAAAAGCTGAGTACACAAAGAAGGCTGGAAATGACCTAGCTCAAGCCAGTGTGTTCATTTCTGCTCCAGTTTGCCATTTGAGAAGTAGGCTTCAAGCCATGATGAATATTTCTATGAGTGGTACTTTGATCTGCAGTAAAGATGCTTTTTCTTATCTGAAGAAATGAATGCATAAACCTTTTCTTTTTGCAATGGAGGGAAGGGTATTTATTTGGTTAATTTGCTAAAATTAGAGAGAGCATCACACAAAGTTGTAGAACTTTTTTTTTTCATACTCATAGCATTGTTCTGTAAATTGTAACATTTCAAGACTTCCACTAAAAAATTACTGTTTAAGAAGTATTGTAATGTGCTGTGTTGTATTTTCAGGTAGCCTTTCTAAATTGTTTTGTTTAATCTGTCAGTGGGTTGAAACTGTATTTTTTTTTGCTGTTACAGTCCGTAGATTGGTATGATAGAAAAATAATTCAATAATATTATTTTCAGATTAAAAAAACAATATTCTATAATGTTACCTGCAAGCATCTACTTATGTAACTTTTTTTTTTAAAATATGTTCAAGAAAGTTTATATATTGAGACTTATATACCATGTGTACACTTGTGTTTGTAAATCTGCACAGACACTCATGTGTATTGTTCTGCGCATTTTTCCTTTGTATGAACAGATACAGACCGTGGTCAGAAACATGGCATGGATGAGTTTATTTCTGCCAATCCCTGCAAATTTGACCATGCTTCCCTCTTTAGACTGCTTCAGAGGCAGACCTTGGATCACAGATTGAATGACTCCTATTCTTGTTTGGTGAGTACTGACTGGAAGATAGATGTAAAGAAGTGAGAAATAGTTGTTACAAAGTAGCCCTTTCTTCCTAGTTCATTCAATAGCTGCGGTAGTAGTTGGAATAAAGGGTCCAATCGATTGGTTTCAAATTTGAAAATTATACACTTGCAAGCTGCTGCTGTGCCACTCAATAGAAAGCAAAGAGACCCAAACTGTCTCTGATTTTATCAGCTGAAATTTATCATGTCCTCTATGGAGGTTTGAACAAAAACAGAAGGGTTTGATAATGGTAAGAGCTCCTGTGGTAGGATTTACTGACACCTGTACAGGCATTTTAAGTTACAAATGCAGTCACCTTGCATCAGATATTTTCACCTATCTTGTAATTCTTCATTTCACTGTGGTGTGAAGAAAGAAAAACGCCAAAAAAAAAGGGAAGGAGAACCACGGGCAATGTAGATGTATGGGCATATATGTATTACCTGAATTGCAAAAGACAAATGGGAGAATGAGAGTATAATTATTTAACAAAACAAGTAGAGTGTGATGTTTTTCACATTCAAAGACAGGTAAAAAAGATAAGATATTGGCATAACATGCTTCCGTATTTGTAGCTGCGCTTTCCCTTTCCTAAGTAACACTTTCGATTCTCTGCGTTGTGGGGCTAGGAGTTGAGGATGGGGCTGCTTCTGGTTTTGTTTTCAGTAGGGAAAACCAGCAACAATCTTGTGGAAGTCCATCAGATTATACACACTTGTTAAACAGGTTTGTGTGGGTGAGACCTCATAAGTTCCTGAGGCTTTACTTTTCGCTTGATACTGTGTCTGAAATAGTGATCACTCACTAAGGACCTAAAATGCCACATAGCATGTAATTTTTTTCACTTTACTATCCCAACAGCAGCAAAAAATGATAACTTTATTTTACTTCTTTTTTCCATTGATCTTACTAGTCATGTAATACAAAGATAATGATGTGTTTTTCAGGTTTGTTTGCAAGTGTAAAAAAGAAAAAAATTATCTGATGAAAGTTACTTCCTTTTTAAAGTACTACCATATGAGTATGTATAGAAAAAGTTAAAGGACTCATTTTCTGTCTGTGGGTTGCACACTGAATCAAAAGAGGCCCGGAGGTACATCTGTACAAAGTAATTGGCACTCAAAGAGAAAATGGTTAGCTTTCTAACAGTGCATTGGGGTCAAAATCTTTTTTTTATAATAATAATATAGTAAGACACTTAATATAACCTTGAAATCAGGAACTTTTAGAAGAGGTTAGGTGAAATACTCAGTGCTATAGCAACCATAAAGCAGATGCATTTCTTATTCTTCTTTTTAAAATCCAGCTTTTAATAAGTAGAATGGGTGATCATTTTTCGTTAAATTGCATATTTAACTATATTTTTTAATTAAAAAGAATGGGGATGTCAAGGTAGCAAAAGACTACATGAACATATAAGTTTGACTTTTATTTTCCTGAACAGCTCATTTCCTATCATTTTTAGAAACAATGCATCCCTTTATTTCAATAAATGTAGAGTAACTACACATACAACTTGTAAAAATAAAACCAAAAATATGTAAGAATTAATATTAAGCACAATTCTGTATTAAATTACTATATGACCTAAACTACTTTATTTTTACATTCTACTTGGTATTGGGGAGCTTCTGGGTTTTTTTGTGTTTTTTTTTTCAATTATACAATAAAAAATATGCCGTTATCTAATACTCTGTAGCATATAGTTGTTATGTGTTTGTGAGACTTATGCCTGGTATGGGGTTGAACAAGGGCAAGGAAGGCACATATTTATATGAAAATGACCACACTAGATCTGTTGCCGAGGCTGAAGTTAAAGTAGCGAGTTCTTTAAAAATTTGTATTCTTGTCACAATTTTCTCCTATGAGAATGTACAGAAATTTTAATAAGTATTTCCTTTTGTACTGCTAGGCATTTTGTCATGTTTTCCATAAAAGCATAGAGATACATCAGTGACAACAGTGACGTATTGGCAGAATATCAATCACACTAACCACTGTTTATTATATTTAGGGATAGGATACATATTATTACAGAAATTCCATTAAAATCCTTCTTCCTTCTTTCAATGGGACACCGCATTTTCTAGAAAACACTGTGTAAAACAGATGAGCTATTGCAACATTACTGGATATTAGTTTAAAACACTGAGAACTGTTCTGGGTGCTGTAATAAAGCTAAGTGTTTTCTAGAAACAGCTGAAGCTCTTTAAAGGCAGTGGAAACATTAAATTCAAAGAAATGAATCAGAAGCAAATAAATTTATGAAATAACTCTGAGATGTTCTTGTTTGCAAATAGTATGTTAAATTCAAGGTTTGAGGTAGAATATAAAATTTAAACATGCAAGTTTTTTGTAAAGTTAAAATGGAGATGATTTAAACCTGATGTGAATATATTTTTAAATATTGTTTAATAGTGTTTTGGCTGATATTTTTTATAAATATTAAACATCTGAGCTTGCAGAACTAGTCCCAAACAATAGGGAAATACTGGTCTTCAGCTGCTAAACTGATGTTATAAATTCATGACTTGCAAAATCATTTTGCTCATCCAATTTATTCGTATATTTGACTTCAGGTGTTCCTCAATCTCTCTTAATCATTGGCAAGGATGATGAGAGGGAAATATCACCACAATTAAGAACAAAGAAAAATGCATATTTAGAACAGCTAGGCAGTAGCTGTGGTTTTCCAAGGTTTATGTTTTTCTCCCTACTGCTTTTTGGAAAGTTACTGTGCTATCTTTTTTCATATTGGCAGGCAAAGCAATCAAGGCTCTTCTGGTTTGCATTTCTACATCAAAAATCAGTTATTCTTTTTACACTCTGGATTCACTCGAGAGGTGTTTCTGTGGTGGGAAGGAGTCTCTGGTTTGTTCATGTCTGTGTTAGGATTACGCCATTCTGGTCTCATCAAGACTGCCCGAGTAGGCTCTCAGTATGCCCCAGAATATCTCATTATTATTTAAGCTCAGATCATACTCATCTTATTCAGGTGGCTTTTAACAAACTACCTAGCTATGTATCTCTTTACTAGTCTAAGTTGTTAAAAGTGCACGAATGTTACATAAGAAACAGGGTAAATGGTCGAACTGTGGTTCTCACATTAAAGTTGCAACCACAGGGAACAAACTATCCAGAAACTGTGTTTTAACTATGCATGTTACTGTCCCTCATCATTACCCAAATGTTCTCTCATGGTTTACAATTAATGACTTTAGCAAAAATAATTATTTTGAAGTGTTAGTTTATTTTATATTAGGTTTTGATATAATTGAGTCTGCACCAGACTTCGAATGTAGTAGTATCTTTTTATAAACCCTATATTTCATAGTAGTGGTAAATCAGAACTGCAAAAAGTTTCCTGACATTTACTTCTTTCAGCAAGAGGGCTATTGTTGGATCTAGCTTCCAGGGCCATTAGCATTAGTTAGATATACATCATCCTAGTATAAAAAGTTTATGTAATGCACATAAAAATATATGCTTCTGTTCTTTGTTTGATTTAGAAGATGTGAGTGGGAAAATAAATCTCAAAATGTTGTGGGGTTTTTTGTCTTTCTCTTTCAGGGTTGGTTTAGCCCAGGTCAAGTCTTCGTATTAGATGAATACTGTGCTCGCTACGGAGTGAGAGGCTGTCACCGCCACCTTTGCTATCTCAATGAGTTGATTGAACATTCAGAAAATGGGTCTGTCATTGATCCAACCTTGCTCCACTACAGTTTTGCATTTTGTGCTTCTCATGTTCATGGTAACAGGTAATTTAATGGTATATTTTTAAATACGTAGCCTTAGGATGAAGCAAAAGTATTTATAGGCTCTTGCATTCACCCAGTAGGTAAGTTGGACACAACAGAAATCAATTCATGAAAGTATCTCCAGGGGTACTGGAGGTTCTATACAGGTTACTATAAAAAAAAAAAAAAATCCCTTTCAGTTTGTACTGTCTTAAAGCAGTGTGTTTGCTTGGGCATGGTATAGACAGGCTGATTCAAGGCTAAAGGATATCATCCTGTCAAAAAGGTAGTCTTCTGCATTTTGCATTTGTATTGTGTTAGTGAATGGTGCTTCCAGTGAACTTTTTGAACAACTTTGCAGTTCAAGGGAAGCTTTGACTCTTTTTCTACAGTCTGTAGCTTGGCAACTAGCCATACTATGCTGAGTTCTTCTGGCTGTACTACCGCAGGAAGAAATAATATATATTGGGAACGTGGTGTGACTCCCAGCCAAGAACAGCTAGGGTGCTTCTGGGATTCTTTCCACTAAAGGGGTAGGCTGCTTCAGGACCTGTTTGTCACAGTGATGCTCTTGGGATGATGTCTTCCTTCCATATGCAAGTAAAAGGCTTGGAAAAAATTAAGTTGCTTTGCTGTGCTACGCACATTCTTTAAAATAAGCCTTTCCTTCATCTTTGTCTTATTTCAAATTGTGAGGGAACCAGCTATGATGTTGCAGGTACTGGAGATAGCATCATTGGATATAGCTCAGGTGGGAAGGGACCTCAGGAGGTTTCGAGACCAACCTCCTGCTTGAAGCAGGGTTAATTATGAAGTCAGACCAGGTTGCTTGGGGCTTTATCCAGTCAGGTCTTTACCCACTTTGAACCTGTCTTATTTCAGTGTAGTTATATCCGTTGCCTCTTGTCAACCTCCCAGTAGCAGCTGGGGGTCTGCCATTCAGTCCCCCTAGACACAACTTCTTCTGCAAGCTGAGCAAGTCCAGGTCCCTCAGCCTCTCCTCAGAGCAAGTGCTCTGGCCCCTGACTGTCATGGTTGCCATCCACTGAATTTGCTCCAGCTATCCATGTCTTCCTTGTACCGGAGTTGGGAGTGAGGCAAGCAATCTGTCAAATTGTAAGACAACATGCATTTGTACTCTGCATACTAGATTTGTAGACTGCTCTAGGAAATATGTTTAAAAAGTTAAAAAATACTGTGATGCTGTCAGTAAATCCCCAAAACTGAATCCTGGTAGACATCAGAAGAGAGAGAGGTTTTCTTCCCAACATGTATGCTTATGTTGCCTTGCAATCAGTTAGTCACAGCAGTCGTTTTACTTGTCCTCAAGCCAGTGAAGAAGGGACAATCCTTAAAAAAGCTATTGTTTCTTTCATTGCCTCAGACAAAGCCTCATCTTTGAGAACAGGAGCTGGGCGTTTGGGGCCTGAGTGATTTGGTAGTGGGAAATTAACCTTGTGTAATTCTTGATAATAATATCCAAAATTAAAATGCTTTTGAATGTGCCTCAAATACTCTCAAGAATCTTAGTGTTCATACTGGTAAGTTAGGAGATATTCTGGCTTTTACTTGGTAACCTATTCTCCGTAAAAGCATGCTTCTTTTGTCAGTTCCCGAGGAACCTGACACATTCGTATTTGCTATTGAGTCTAAGTCTTTGTTGTTTCTAGCCTTTTTATTACTGGCTTCAACCTAACAAGACAAATATACGGTGATAATTGCTCAAACTTATTTCAAGAATTCAAAAGAAAGGTAGATAAATTTCTTTTTATTTCATAATTTAAGTGAAGGACAACAGTGTGTGCAGTGCATGAAAATATCTCAGGGAGCACATCATTTACACAGTGGTAAGCACTCTGTTTGTATTCTGTCTATTCCTTCTGTACAGATATTCTCTGAATAGCATTATGAGTGTTTTAGGAATAAAAGAAGTGTTGAAGAGAGAGGGTCTGACTAGAACTGAGATATTGTAAAAAGGAAGAAAAAAGAAACATGAAGAAAGAAGAAAAGTAAGTCAAGGACAGAAGCAGACACACTCACTGAGGATGACAGACACACATATACACACATAATACATCCACTCATTCATCTGCTGCAGCACTAAGAAATAGTAAAAGGGGAAAAAAGAATTTCACAGACAATGCATGACAGGCCAAAGTTCTAGGCTGATCCCTGGCGTTATACATCTTAGTTTTGTAAGTCAGGCTGAGAATTAGAAAGACTACAGAACAAAGACAAGGAGCTTTATACTCCGGGCATGATTTATTCAATTTATATTTCACCTTTGCTTCACAGAGGGATCTTAGACCTTCCACTAGCCTGAGAAAGATCATCAAAAATGATCTCAAAGTCAGGTGATGGAGAATCATGTAGAAATGCAGCCATATCTCTAGTTCAAATTACCAGTTTCTTTTAGGCACGAATTTTAGAGTAGCAGGCAATCTAGTGACATCAGTCAAATGATCAGATAAAGATGTCACTCACCTTCGCTTCTGGTAGTCTGGTGAGGAGAAACTCAAGCACAAATCAGAGCAAATCTACAAAATATACCAGGGCCATACCAGGACATACCCTGAGCACACCAATGTCTACATCTGATTTGCTAAATAAAACTGGTGAGGAAGCATACTCATACAATGGACTCCAGCTGTCCATAGGTACACTCTAAGATGCCAGGCATGGTTGTGGGATTGCGTGTTCTGAATACTGCTCCCAGTATAAACACTATGAACAAGGCTGAATCAGTTTTCGCTCTTTCCACCCTCCATATGTCTCCAAAACTCTTCCAGCAGATTTTGAACCCTCAGTATCCCCTATGCTCTTTTGCTGCGTCCTAGGCCTTGAAATAAAAACTCTGTTTCATGCTGCAGGCTGTAATGCTCTTGCAAACTGTAATGCAATGGCCATGCTTTTATTTCAAAACACCTGGAATAAACACTTGTCCTGGTTTGAGGAACACGACAACACATAAAAGTGAAGTGTTGTCCTACAGTTTCAGGGACATTGTGGAGCACAGAGGAGACCTGAAGTGAGCTCTAGCATAAGCTGTATGCCGCAGACCTTGCCATCTGGTCTCAGGACCAGAGAACAGTCCCCAGCTGTTCTCGTGCCTGAGACGAAGATGTAGGTAACAAGTTCTAACAGAGTTATCAAGCACACTTGTACTTAATGTGTCTCTTATGCCAGTGCTGTTGGTTTGGGAACAGAAATGTTTATGCAGGGTCAAACACAGCGTTCGACTTCAGTTCTAGCCTGAGGGATTCAAGCCTCATTCGTGCCTTTCCTTTTCTGCTGGGAAGAGCATTACAACTGGGCTCACAAATTCCTTACGTGGAAAAGGTATTTCTGCTTTTGTGGGTGACATTCTTAAGACATTCTCTTCCTAAACAGCCAAAAAGCAAAATATTATAGTAAAAGGATAGTTTTTCTGAGTGTTTTTTCTGAATCAACTGTTTCCTTTTCCTCCAGTAAGTGAAATCAGCTGTTGTTGGCTGTGCTTCTGGTGCTGTGTAACTTTACAATAGCATCTCCTTTGGCTCCTCTTCACAATGTTTTTCTTCTGAAATGATCCATTATATGGTCCCCATCAAAGTCATTAGTTCACAAGTGAACTTTTCGCACTGCAGTTATGCATACACTTGTGTATCTCTGGTGAAAGTGAAATGGGCAGAACAGGAACTATAGGATATTTCTGAATGCTGACATTTCAGTCTAAACAGTCCAGGTAGGAGCTATTGTTTTCTTCCCCATCACGTTTGCTTTTGTCTACTTTTCATGCTGTGACTTCTATTCAGTCCCTCTTGTCTGAAATGGATGCTGGTGGGTATCACATGAAGTGCAAAGTGACTTCTTTCCTCCTGCTGAGTTACAGACTGAATTGAAAAATTCAAAATTCAAGCATATTCCCTGGTTATACCTTTTTCTATTCAGAAAGAAAGCTGATTTATTGGAAGTTCATGTATGAGAAGTGAATGTGAAAGTAATGCTACAAAAATCAGTTTGTAACTGAAGACAAATAGTTTCTCTCTGGCTTAATTTTGAAATCTTCAGCATGTATGTGTTTGCATAGAAGGACAGTCATATTGAGTCAGGGTTCTTCTAAGCCAGCATTGACCTGCTTGAACTAAGAGAAGGGCAACGACATGCCGTATTTCCTCTTAGTGCTCTTTCAGTTTCCAACTCTTTGCAGCTCAGAATATGTCTGTTCGGTAACGTGGAGTGAGTCTCTGTTTCAGATACTTGTCCATTGCACCCGTGAACCTGTGTAAGCCCTTTGCACCCTCAACACCTTTGGCAGCAAGTTCTACAACTTGGCCTCCTCTTGCTTGAAGAACTCTTGCTTTGAACTTGACTCCTACATGTTTCATTTCATTCTCTGTTGCTATTAGAAGAGATGGAGGAGAGACAAAAAAAAAAAATCCTTCTTTGTTGACTCTTTGCTATTTAAGATTCAAGAAGTATGATTGAAGTATGCATTGATTACACTGGGTGGATGTCATCTGCTAATTCCTTATCCTTTTCTAGTAATTCAGAACATTGACTTGCTTCTTTGACTGCTACTGAACAGGAATGGTTTCATGGAATTATCCATCCTAATACCAAGGTCTCTGTCCTGAATAGTTTTTTCCTCATATTTATCTACCTTGATCATTATTTGCTGGTTTATTGCTACTTGATTTCATAAAGTCCTTCTGGAATTCCGCTATGCCATATAGCTATCATTACAGTTACATTTATTATCATCTCAGTTCTTAGCTGTTTGCTGATCTTCACAAAGATCAGAAGGTAGGATTTCTCTGCCTTGTGGCTTCAAAGCCATACAGACTTCTTCACAATAGATAATATTTACCCAATTGTCTTTAATTTTATCCTTAAATATCCTTATATTATAGTTCCTGTAGTTCCCCCTACCTGCCCTGGAAACTTCTGATTTTAAATTGATCTCACAATCCTCAAGAAAAAGGCAGTTCTTGGTGAGCACTTTAACATGACCATAGGTAATTCAGTTCTGGCCCTGGCAACTTACTAACATTCATTTTCTAATTTGTTCCATAAGCTTTTTCTCAGTGGCTTTAATTTTGGACAGAATCTGTGCTGGAAATAAAGATTTTTTTTCCTGTAAACAAAGAAGGGTTCCAGCATAGGAATCTTCTTAATTTCCTTCATAATAAACACCAGTGCAAAGAATTCATTTTATATTTCTGCAATAGCCTTGCCCTCTCTGAGAGCTCCTTTTAGATCCTTGCCATCATTTGGCATTGTACGCTCTCTGATAGGCTTCTTGCTCCTGTTATGCTTGGAGGAAATATCTTAAAGTGGAGGAAATGAACACATAAGAGAAATGAAAGATGGAAACTTCGGACAGTACTATGCATTCATATATTTCTTTTCATTTTTCATTGTTTTGTGATAAGAATCATTTATTGCAATTTTACACTTTCTGTCAAGTGATAAAAGAGAATGTCCAGAGAAATCATGCCTTTCAAATCTGAGACAAGGCACTTTGTAAAAATAAGGAAAATAATATCATTACATTTCTCTGTCTCTTCTAATCATTTTTTGTGGAGTTTTGAATAGATATTTCCTTCTCTTCTGACTAAATTAACTCTAGAGTTAAAGTAAGGGTGTCTATCTTGCTGGTTTGTCTTTCATTTTATGACTTTCATAAACACTGCCTAGTAAGATTTAATCTAAATTTCCAGAATTTAAGTCAGTAGTTTCACCATTTATCTACATGTGGTCACCATCTGACATGAAAGGTTTTGTCCAGTTGTTCTCTTTTCAGAAGTGTTATGTTGTCATATGTATAATATTGTATATAAAAATATTTGAATAGGATGTAGACTACTTCTTAGATGTTTTTCCCAAGAAACCATTGCTAGCAGGATTTTGTCAAACCTTTCAGTTTTAAGCAGTTAAAAATGCTTCCTCTTTCTGCTGTGCTTCTTATTCACTCTCAACCCCCCCATTTTCTGTCTATGTTGTAATGATAGCTGGTGAAAGGTCTTCTTTCACTGTTTTTTATTGGCAGTTGAGCCATCTGCTTTGATCTTAGATCTGTTACAAGGCTGTTCAACAGCTGGAAGAAGGAGCCTGCGATCCCTTATAGTGTAGGATCATTAGGGAAGTGTTTTATATCAGAAGTTATATTCCACCAGTCTCTCAGCATCTTACGTAAATTCTCTCTCATAGTTGATACAGCATCCAGAGGCTTAACAGGAGTCTTTTGGTTTTGTAGTTTGTCTTATTTTTCTATCAATCCTCTGTAGTGGAAATGGTGAGAGTGGATTTCTCATGCTCAAAAGCATGTTTTTATTCAGAAGTCATTTATTATCAGTCACCATTTCCCCAGAGTAATGGAATGAGAAAATGCACCTTTTAGGATTAATATGCTATGTGAGTCTGTGCTTCTAGATGAGTAGCAGTGTTCTCTCAAAACTGGAAAAACATTGGACGTTTATATCCCTCTTCTTCAAGTGAATGTAATCTTCCCCTTTTCTGAGGCTCGTTGGGCAATGCTGAGAATAGAACTTTTTCGCTAGGTCTTTCAGTTTTATGTACTGCCCTGTGCCAAGCATCTTGCATCATCCAGTTCATCCTTCACTTCTGGAAGCTGGTCATCTCCAAGGCATATGGAGCACAGAGGAAGGTAAACCTTATTTAATTTAATCTGTATTCTCCTTTTTAAGTTTTTCACTGATGAGCATCATACCCCCAGGCCTCTGATGTGAGGCCTCTCTAAATAGTTAAGTTTGGGGTTTTGTTAATTAACGTTGTTCAATTAGTGACAGAGCTTTCTATATATTATTGTTGTAAATAGCCAAAAGAAAGACACCAATAGAGTTCTCCTGAGTTCAAAGCTAGAAGCAAAGTTCTTCACCCTGTTGCAGGTACCTAGTGAAGCCATGTTGACCTCACCTTTGGTTTAAGGAAGGATACTGTCCTGTGTTGGAAGGTGCTAACAACTATAATAATGTTATAATAAAACATGTCCTCTCTACAATATTAAGAGTCATATTTTTCAACATATCAAAACAAATCTGCTTCTGAAAAGCCTCAGAGAAATTATCAATAGGAAATTAATCACAATTCACACATTACTAAGAAATATTAGAACAGTTCTGCATATTTAAGGTGATATTTGCCATCCTTGGCAATAAAGGAACTGCTAATGCTATTACATACTCTCACCATCCCTAAACATTATACATTGTTTTGTCATTAATTTCAACTGATTAATGCCTATACATACCATTATACTTTGGGTAAAATAATATTATATTAGTACATGCTTAGCTTTTCAGTAAAAGGGCATTAATGAGTCGTACCTAAAATATAACTGCATAAAAGATCATTAAAATTAACCTGATTTATCATCTTAATCTGTTTTAGTGGCCCAGAATTGGTCTTTTTCGTTCACTTGTGAAAAAGAGGGTATGACCTGCAAGCAGATGTAGGATCAGCCTGAGAAACGCATGCAGCAGAAGGCTCTATTGTGCCATTTTTTTTGTCAGAATGTTTGAAGAATAGTTAATATAAACAACAAAATGTTCGGTCTTCAAGTGCCTGCTGGTTAAAGCTATGCTTAAATGCCACGTGATAATTTGCTCTCTTCATTTTCTGTTAATAAAAAGGCGTCTGCTCTGCCTGCTTCTAAGCTGATAAAGTAAATCATTGTTTTTCTTAGACTTATCTGACATAAACCGTGGACTCTGCCAAAGCCTTAATTAATACAATTATGTTTTAAAGGAAAAATTGGGTATTAAAGTCCTTCAATATTAAAGTCCTATAAATAGATAATAAAATCCCTACATCAAAATTCTAAACAATTTAGTCTTCGATTTACTAAGAAACAAGAAGTCAAACTTTTGTCTTGCTAATTTGAAAATTGTCATTGTTCTTTCATTTTATTGTGGATCCTTATGAATTTAAAAACAAGTGCTCTTAGAAAGCACTGAAGTCTTCTAAAACAATTTGTTCCTAGGAGCCAAGATGACATTTAAGTTTTGTTTTTCCTACACCCTTGAAATGTAGTTTATTATATAAATGTCTTGAAGTAAGACCTTAGCTGAAGTATTTTTCTGGTATTTTGTTTTTCATCACAATTTCTCATCTTTCTCTGGCAGATTCTTTTGGTCAGCCTTACTATTCTCATCTATGTATATGTGTATGTGTACATGTTAGAGTATCAGTCTGTGCTTTCCTCTCCTCATACTCTTTTTCTTCATGACAGGGCAAAGTGATGGTCTATGTTTTTAGTGAGAAAGGCTTATTAAAAAGACTTTAAGCATTTATAAAACATGCAAATATGCAAAAAGCACTGGTTTCAGTGATATTCCAGAGGAAAACAGAAAAGCCAGTCATGTTCCATTAGTATTTCACAAGACTGTCTCAACAAAGCAATCTTGCTTAAGGTAACAATTTGCTCTCTGAGAGGCCACTAGGAGAAGCTGTTTCCAAAGTTGAAGGCTGGAAACAATCTACAATCAACCCAGTGTCCATCATATCTAATTCCCATTGGAGCTGGAATACCATTTTTATCTCACGTGCCATAGCTATTCACAAGAATCTTAATCCTACAATGCTTCAAGTGACCTCTGCAAATTATTACAGGTTTTAAGACCTCTAGACATCAAAATATTTCTAAAGGGTACTCCAAGCCTTAAGGGATTATATCAAGTGAGGAAAACCAGTCCATTCCCAGAGGAAAACCTAAATCCACCACCTAATCAGTTAGCTTCCCTAGAGTAACTGCCATCAGGACAGCAATCCTGCAAAATTGTCACAGTAAAAATTTCTTTAAAAATTCTGGTCAGCCTCTATTTTTGGTGTCATTATTTAAGTGTCTTGTGGTCGAACAGCTACTTCCCACTTGAAGTTACTAGCTGTAGTTCGTGAGGTATTTATTTCAAATCTCTTTTGATATTTAAGTCTGAGTGAATTAAACAATTTGAGATGTGACCAGAGACAACATTACATCTGTGCCAGTTAGACTGTGATCTAAGCAGACAATCCAAATTCAATTGACAGAGTTCTCAAAAAATGAAAAACTAATATAAGTGAGACAGAGAAGGCTACTCAGGTTTTGAGTGTTCACTGTTTCACCTAGTTTTCTAATCCCAAAAGCAGTTGTGAAGAATAAAGAGGAAAAGAACATGGAGGAAAGTAAAAATCACTCTCCCTTTACCTTCTTGAGAAGATAATCTTAAAATGAAAATGCTTCCTAAGAGAGTCCATCATTTTTGTTGGCTGAGTTCTTGAAAGCGAGGTCCCAGGCTGCAATAACAACAATGTTTAATACTGGGTTTGGATTGAAAAAGTCAAGGCCAAACCACTATCCATGATATTTGGGATGGTAGGAAAGGTTCATTTCTTGTTGTGTTTAGTTGTAAAACAATTCTTGCATAGTTTATGGATGACCTAAACCTTTGAAAACCAAATTTGAGTCTGATTTTCTTGGCAGGCACAATAATTTTTAAATAAAAATAACAGATCAAAACAGGGCTATTTTGTTTTATTCTGTCTTTAAAGGGATTAAAGAAAAAGATCTAGAAGGCAAAATGAGTGGGAATTTTTAAACTATTTCTCTATTTTTTTTATCTCAGCTCATCTCAGAGTCAGATTCTTTTTTTCTGTGGATTCTTTTTTCTCAGTAGTAGATAGACATTCTGAAGAGTAGCAAAAAATGATCACCAGCACAATCTGTGTTACAAAAATGCACTTTTATATTCTGCTTGTCTCAATAAGGCTAACAGGAAGAAACAAAATAATAATTCAGAGTTTGTGTTGTTTTCAAAAGCATGTTTTCAAGAGACAAGTTTTTCAGTGCTATAGATGGTACATTTTTCTAAACCCTTTTTGTGTGTTCTTTCTTTTTCTTCTGGGACGTTTGCTTCTATACAAACATACACTGAAAATATATTTAGCAGTTCTGAAAATTTTAGGTGTTGTCAGCAACAAACTCAATGAAGTGACAGGTCCCTGATACGTGGTGATCCTAGCCTTAGTGCAGGTTGACAGATATAACATCCTACTGGCTCACCTTTTTCACTTATTGTTGTCTGGACCCCTAGGTCTTTTCTGTCATATATATGACATGCCTCAGCGAGGTTTAATATGACAGAACTATTTACTTTATCACTCCAGAGCACGATCTCTCCTGACAATGAAATCAGACAGTGCAATTTACTTAAATTTGAACCCGTTCCATCTGTCAGAAGGCTGAGGTAAAGTATCTTGGCATCCATCAAAAGAGAGAAGATAAGTTATTTGCTCTTTCACATCAGATTTATACAATAGTATATTGATGTGCCTGGTTACTCATATCTCCACCATATCTGATTTTTATTGTTGTCTTCACAATAATTTAAGGAGTTCAGGCATTCTTTCCACCTTGACTTGACAGATCACAAATATAAGTGATTTAAAGGGTGAGATAATTGTTTATGTCATGACCAGGTAGCAACTTATCCCTTCTAGATTTAAGTATAGTGCAGAAAGGTAAAGTAAAAATTTAGCAAAAAGATGTTCATAGAATCCTAGAATGATTCTTAGAACATTCATAGAATGTTGACTTTCTTCATGTCATTTTACTAAAATTTTCTCAGTTCTAGAAACATTGAGATACAGTTTTGGAGGGTCTGGAGAAGGTATGGGGCAGATCAGCACTTCCTGTCAGGGTCATAACTCAGGTGGGAAGCAGTAGCTGTTTTGTTACCCTGGAGCTGGAAGTTAAGAGAGTAACTGGAATTTTTCAGATACTTCTTTTTAAAGTATTCTGCATGTGGGGAAGTTGTGATTGCATGGCAAAAATACCATTTAGAAAAATGTGTATTTAAATTTCTTTAATTTTGTTATTATTTTAATATAAATATATTAATAACAACTTTAGGCTAAGACTTTAGACTAAGTGCGTGCTTAACATACTTAATACAAGGCTTATTATTAATTACCGGGACTTAAATATGATGTTTAAAAAAATGCCAGTGCTTTTGGTTTTTAAAGACTATTTTTTTGTTGCATCCTTTATGCTATATTTATATGGAAGTCTTGATACGTGCTGCTACTTATCAATATGGGATGGGGGATCAAAAAACTATGCTCACTTTAAGCAGGGGAATTCCCAGGCGTTGCCTTCTGTGGCTTTTCTCACTGTAGTTTGCCTCCTACCTTTATTTTAAAATCAACTTCAGCCATATTGTGCCTCTGGCAAAATATCTGGAAGATTCAAAGAGTTGAAACTCAACAAGATCCGAGTAACCCCCGTATTGTGCCAACAGTACTGATTTTCCTGAGAAAGAATTCTATGTATCTTTGGGAATGTTTGGGAGAAATATATGCTACCTTGGGTTCATATTGGGATCAGGTAGAAACTTAGGACTTGAATTAAAAATTCAGCTCAAAAGTTAAATTGTTTGTCTAGTTGCAGTCTGTTCTTTAACTTTATTCACAAGTTACTGTTTATCCTTCAAGACAATGGGAAAGGGGAAAGGGGAGTTAGCGTGCATGTTAAAAATAAAGATCACTGTTCAAAAAGGAATCAGCGTGAAGATATATCAACAATTAATAAATATTTAATATTATAGGCCGGATGGAATTGGAACAGTATCTGTTGAAGAGAAAGAAAGGTTTGAGGAGATTAAGGACAGACTTTCCTCCCTTTTAGAAAACCAAATAAGCCATTTCAGGTGAGTGAATAATTTATTCAATTACTATTAAGTTTTTTCTAGAATAATTTTCTCATGGTGTTCAATTTTGGTCTTGAACAAATGGAGTGAAAATAAAATAGTCTACCTGCAAAGAATTTTTGAATATATTATATAGGGAATAATTTATCTACATAAGTGATTGTGCTTAAAATTTATTTGTGTCACGTGAGTTGAATTTTTCTGTGGTAGAAAACATTGTGCAAGAATACAGGCCTGAATTTTGTCGTTTTCAAACTTTAATCTTTCTGTAACTCCAACTAAGAAAATTCTCTGAATGAAAATGACTGAGCCATAGCAATTTCTGGATTAGTACTGATAAGAAAAATCATATGATTGGAGAAAATCTTTAATAGATGTCAGCTAAAACTTTTCTAGATGTCTAGTGTCATTTTCTTGGTTTCATGATATACTTATCTTTCCTAATTCAGCTAAGGTCCATCATCCTCAATAAAGAGTTTGTTTTATATAAGGACTGTCAATACCAGTAGAAAACGTTTAGAGAAGGAGTACAAGAAATGGAGCAAACTTGGGGTGATATTTCCTTCTGTTTTCTACCAATTGATGGTTTATGAAGCTCAGCATAAAAATGGCATGTAGGCCACCAAATCTGTTAGTTTATCACACTAAGCCAAACCTATCTGCCATTATTCTGTCAATCTAATCCTTTTTTAGAATGTATTTATAGATTTTTTTTGTCTCTGTATAACCTTATGACAACCAGTCCCACAGTTTAAATAGTGCTGTGTGAAACAGCTTTCTTCTCTTTGCCAAGGTTGGCTATAAGTTTGTTGGATACCCCTCTGGTTTGATGAGGTGTCTAGTATTCCCTGGTATGTCATGTTGATAACTAGGTTGTTGGGGATTTTTTGAGCATAGAGGACATAGCAGTCTGCACTTGGGATTTCATCTCTGTATTAAACTAAAGAGAGCTAGGATTCTCCTTGGAGGGTATTCCTTTTCAGGAAAAAAATGATGCTCCCTTCCTTTATTTCCCTTAAAAATGCTTCCTTGACACATTTCCTGTTTCCTGTCTTCCATGGGATTAAATGGGTCCTGCCAGAGCAGCAATACAGAGCAGCATAGGACAGAGTGCTTCCTACCCACGTCTTGGAAAGGCAGAAGGAGAGTACTGACAAAGAACATCATCTGCAGGGGGAAGGAAAACTTCATTCTTTGACAATCTTCTCATGCTTGCTACAAAAAAAAAAAAAAAAAAAAGAATATTGGAGCTGGGAGAAGACCTCTGGCCTGTGATTGGCACACTTATGACCATATCATGACAACTTTATGGTAGAAACACAATTGCTGTAATTTCCAATGACTATAACTACTTTTAATCATATACAATGGTGAGGTCAATGAGAGTAGCTGTGGCCCAAAATATTGAAGCAGCAGAAGCCTTCTGAATATATACAGAGAGAGGAGGAAGATGGGGGAACAAGAAGAGAAGCTAGGTATTTTCAGAATAACTCTGTTCACCTTCAAGCCTGCATGTACATGAGAGTAATTACAAAATGTATAATGATGTCTAAATAGTTATTTGGGTTGGAACAAATAAAAGTAAAACCCATCATGTCTGGTTACCTACACACTGGAGTATGTTGATGAGCTCGGGCTATCTTTCTCTGAACAAATGTTAGAAATAAAACAAAAGTAGGTGAAATGTCTGGATTTAAATAGGGATACTGGCATAATACGGATGGAAGGAAGAATCAATAGTGCCCTGGCATCTGAGTTTATAACGCATATAGAGTCGTAATATGGGACATCCTGATAAACAATTTGCTTTAGGCTTTTAAAGAAAACCTGGGCTTAAGTAATGTAGAAAGATCACCGGTATTATTAATTAACACAGAATAACCTTGGCTGTGAGACTGCCTTCTTAAGAAAACATGGTATTAAAACCACTCCATATTTCAGTCCATAAACATTGTTGTGATAACTGTGAAATGATGACCATTTTGAAGAATACATTCAGCAGTAAAGATTGATGCAAAGCATGCACTGAGTTTCTTTACTTTGTCCTTACTGTCCCTGACTGCCCTTTGTTCCTTGTTGCTGAGCAGTCCCACCATCTCCCAAGCTGGCTTCCTGCTTCCACTGTTCTTTCTACTGTCAGTTTGAGCATCTGTGCCATTTACATACATCCTAGAATATTTTAGAGACTTTCATGTCCTCCTTGTTCAGGTATATTTTCCAGTTTTTAAATGCCAGATTCTCTACAATAACCTCTTTACCTTTCTCATGGAGTCCCGTAGAGGGGGTTATTAATTTGGTTTTTTGACCACTTTTTTTTTTTTTTTTTTTAATTATGACTTGCGTTTGACTTGGACTCCTACTTTTTTAGTTTTCCCTCAGGCTGCTTGTAGGTTTCTTGCTGTTTTGATTGCTCCTTTAAGATGTTGGCTTTTGTTTTTTTAGTTTCTCTTTTTTTCATACTTCCCATTCTTGAAATTGAATACACGCATACTGAATGTACATGTACTGAATTTTTTTGGCCTGTTCTCTTTTGCTACATTATTAAATTTTATTGGTTTATGATCACTACTACAGAGCACCTCTCCTGCTCTACACCTCTCCAACCACGTCCTCCTTGCATTTGAGACCAAATCCAGAATAGCATCTTCTCTTGTGGGTCCTAAATCAACTGTCCAAGGAAGCAATTCAAAACTCTGTCCCAAAATATTTTCATTGTATCTCATCCTAATGAGGCATTGATAAAATATACATGTGTGTAGTTGAAATCTCTTGCTATTACTATTTGTCACCAATTTTCAGCTCCTCTAATCCCACTTAACATTTCCTGATCGCTGTCATCTTCCTAATTAGGGGGTCAGTGGTACAGATTTTCAAGGATCGTCAGCGCTTTCTTTTTTTTCTGTAATATGTTGGAACTTCTAAGCTTTGCCCTCGTTCCATTGCTTAGCATTGCATGCGCTGGTCAGCTGTCATTGTGGACAGTTTAAATGAAGAGTGCATTTCTCTTCCTGCCTTTTCAGAGATGCACTGAACATTTGCTGTGTCCACCTAGGTCACTAGATCACATGCATCTGAAGAAGATGCTCTCTCCCATGCCTGTCAGCTGACCCGTGGTTCCCAGTTTTAACACTCCCCTACAGCCTTTTTACTTTTAATTTTCATTACTGTGAGCCTGGATCCATTGTGACTGCGATACAATCTGCTCATCCCGTGCTGTTGGCTCTCATCTAAAATATTTCTCAGTTCTTAAGGTACTTAAACTTTTCCTCTCTGTCATCTTACCTACCCATTGAGACTCTAGATGCCTGCCTGCCGTAAAATCTGGAAGAGCAAATATTTCAGAGAAAGCTGACATGAGGGTCTTGGACTTAACCTCCTGCCTGGCTGTGTGAATTTAATCTCTGTAGTGTTCTTCCTATACTTCTGTATGTTGCTGGTACTAATGTAGACCATGAATGCTTCTCCTTCCCTGTTCTTTGTTGGATAACTTATATAAACATCTCCTGAGGTCCACTAGCGTTGTGCCCAGTAGGCAACTTACTGCTTGGTCCTCTTGGATGTCACAGACCTAATTGTCCGTATGTGTAACAATTGAATGGACCACTGTCGCCACATATGTCTCCCTATCCTTAAAGATCCCCTCAAATGTAGGAGCATCGTGGGCACAGCCGAACAGTGTGAAATGGACTGACATGGGGTTTTTATCCAAAAGATGATTGAATTTCTCTTTGCCAGCAAGCCTCTTCAGCAGCACAGAGGTGGTGCTACTGAGTGTCCCTTTAGATCTCTAGTGTGAACATTTCCTTTTCTTTAATTGCTTATCTCAAGAAAACAGCTCTTCTCTGTCAGAAGCCCCTTGCACCAATTGCATACGTAGGCTTGCTGCCCATGTTGTACTCATACCTATTGTCTCTGCAATAAGCTGAGTAACCCCTGTTCTACTGTGGGACTTCTGTCTCCATCATGAGCTTAAAACTGGGGTTGGGTTTTAGAAGCTTGTTATGTTATTTACATTGCAGAACATACCTGGAAGGAAGTCTTAGATTTGAAATATTAAGTAGAATTAAAAAAAATGAGTGATGTTTATTCAAAAACTACCAATAGAGATTGATAGGAATAAACAGTGGGAAAGACAAATCAAGGATTGTGGAAATATACTGTAAAGGGAGGAAGAGACAAAACACCTAAAGATGTGTTCTGTTTTAAGATGACTTAATGCCTAAGTGTCATTAAATCTGCTTTGCTAATTTGTTAACCTGTCCCCAAAAATTGTTAGCACTAAAGTGAGAAAGAAACAGAATGAGGCAAAGCAAATACTGGAATTCTCACTGCGGGAAATCCTTTTTTGACCTCATTTACAGGGCTTTGTTTTGTCTGACCAAACGTATCTCTAAAATTCAGTGGTCTGAATCCTTTTGTCATTAGAAAAGATTTTACTATTGGAAAACATTAGAATAAGAGGCTGCCATACTCAGTGAGTAATAATAAGAAAAAAATAATCTTAGCAAAGTAAAAAATCCTTTTGCCAATTGGGGATATCCCAGAAAGATTTTATAGACAGGATTAAGAGAGGCTACAGTGGCCTAAGCATTGTGGTCTCATGGAGCTGTTATACTGGATCATTCAGGAGATGAAAATGAAAAACAAAGCTATGAATGGGGATTGCTTTTTAATTTACATACTTTTAGAAGTATAGAGACAGAAGTGGGCATGGTTTCAGTTGTAGCTGATAATTCCAGGCTATTTATAACATAATAGGAAAAAAATATAATATTTCCAGGCATTTTTATTCCCATATGTCTCTAGAAACTTAAATATCTGACATTTTATTCTTATCTTCATCCAATATTAAAACAAGATATAATATACAAACTGCTATTTCACAGCTCCAGTAGCTGTCATGGCTACATGACAAATAGTACGTCTTTCCAGGAAATGACAATTAGGCTCATCAGAGACCACTAAATATCCTTCATAGTTGAGAAAGTAGAAGTGTTACTTTTTGCCTTTTGTATTTTTTCTGTATTTAGGCCTCAGCTGCTGGTGGGCAGGTGCTGCTGTATTATGTATACGCTCCATGGTAGACTACTGAAGAAGCCCTCCTGCATATGGGAGTCTTCTCTAATGCCAGTTGTCTTCTTTGTGCCAGTCTTCTTTAATGCCAGTTGTATACACTTATGTCTCAAAGTAAATTCTTAACTTAGGTATAATAATTCTGATCATTTTATCTTACTCTTTTTTCCTTTTTTTTTTTTTTTTTAACTTTTGAAGATATTGTTTCCCTTTTGGACGTCCTGAAGGAGCTTTAAAAGCCACACTTTCATTACTTGAAAGGGTAAGTTTGAGAACATATTTTAAATTCTGTTTGAGTACTAAGCCTGCATTTTTCTTTTGCCTTCTGGCTGCTGAAAGCAAGCTCATGTCTTCTCAGGTGTTTTACTGCTTGTTTTAATTGTTCACTGGGAGTGTTTTTTTCAATGTTTTCCACAGAGGCAAACAGCTGTTTTCTATAGGATTTATTTATTGGACTTTCACTTCAAGCCACTGTAGTGATTCTCTGTTTCTTTATAATTTAATGATTACCCAATGTTACCTCTAAAGTAGTACAAGTCTACTCTACAGCCCCCCCTTCCTGCTTTCTATAGCTTCTGTGCTGCTGATGTTGTCTATACTGATATGTAACATTAAAAAGCTTCTATATAATCCAAATAATCTTCCATAAATGCATAATCTAGTCAATTTAAGAAGAAAAAGCTATATGCAGCAGAACTGTCATAGACAGCTATAAATATAAACTCCTGCCCAGCAAATCCTCTTGTATTGGCTGGAAGGCAGAAGACCTAATAATAGCAAAAGCATCTCAGACTTCTCTGAGGAAAGGGAACTTTAAATTCCAGCAGTGATTCCAGAAGAATTGTATCAGCAGGACCCCAATGAAGGTATGAATTCAAAAAAAGCTTAGATCTCAGTCTGTGTAGCTCTGCCAGCGTCTGAGAGGTCTGGTCTTGGGGAGCATCAGTTGTTCTGCACTGCAGAACACTCCAGATTCTGTCTTAGAAACACTCTGCCATGTTCAAAAACACATAGAGAGTCTGGGTATATATGTTTTCTTTCACTTACAATCTCAGTGATTATAGTGCTGTGTAGATTCCTTTGTGTTATATGAAGGAGCCATTTCCTCTCACTGTTCCTGCTGTTACAAATGGCAATGGTACTCTGTCTGGTGCTCAAGCAACACTGTTATCAGTCTTGGCTGGGAATAAATGTACATGCCTATACCTGTGAATGTACAATGGGTTACAAACATTTTATTTTACCTGTCTTTGAAAATTTGGGAAAAAAAAAACCCCAACAAACAGATCCAGAATAAAAGTTTTTGAACATTGTATTTGCATTTGTTGGTAACTCAGAAGCTATTCATTAAAAAGAAGCAAGTTAACAATGGTCATTATGTCATATGTGTGTGTAAGTAATAGAAGAAGTCTGTTTTGCAATGCCTTCCTAATAGCTTCTCTGCTGCTGAACATGTTTCTTTTCTACTATATCCTTGCCCAGACCACGCCTATTCCCTCCCTTTAACAGTAATTTTTAGGTATGTTGTATAAAGGTGTAGCTTTAGGAGAAGCAATTTTAAAAGGTTGTGAGTTATCTGAAATTTCATTATTTACATTAAAATGTGGTAAAACATATTGAGGTTTGTTTACACCTATCTGTTGAAAGTTAACAGAGTATAGAAATAAAGTAAAAATGCAAGTGAATTGTTAACAGTATTTATTCTATTTTTTTGGATCACCAATGTCAGTATTAGTAACCCAGAATATATAATGTTGCATTCATATAACGAGATATATATTTTCAGTTTACCTCTCTTGCAACAGGTTATCCATTTTATCAAAGTCCTATATTGTAAAAATCAATAGGCATTAAAAACTGGCAGGTTTTAGGAAAACCTTACATGATCTGGTTTTCTACTTGTCCATAATAATGTATTCCACCAGAAGTTCAATATTTCCCCTGCCTACTGTAGATGACTGTATTTCACAGCAAGGACATGCTGAATTTGCATAACTTTCTGAAGGAAGAAAACCAAGTCGGTATTAGCTAGCTCTGATGACGGTGTTCACAGTTTCACCTTTACACTGTTCAAGAGTCAAAGGTTATGCAGTGGTGGAAGCTTTTCCACAGGTGAAAACCAAGCAAATTTCCCCATCCACATCTTTAGTGGGCACCATGATCCAGCCCATCCATGGAATGCTCTTGTTACACTGGTCTTGGCGTCACCCAAACGAAGACTGACTGGCATGCTGCCAGGTGACAAACAGTAGGGGTATTGTATATAAATACCATGTAGGCAGTCAAATCAGGGTTGAACAGAAACCTTCAAAGGCAACTAGTTCCAGCTGAAATAGTTCCTTTTTGATTTCTGCCTTTAGTCATTATCAGATCTGTAGTAACTTTAGGATACTTTTATCCTTTTCCCTTGGGTTTGGGGTAATAAGTGTAACCAAGCGGTGTAATTGTCTCTGGCACAGGTTTTAATGAAAGATATTGCCACTCCCATACCAGCAGAAGAGGTGAAGAAAGTGGTTAGAAAATGTCTGGAGAAGGCTGCCTTGATCAATTACACTCGACTTACAGAATATGCCAAAATAGAAGGTTAGTACAGCAATCAACTGCCAAAGTGGCTGTAAAAGCCAACAATGCCTTTTAACTGAATATTCTGTGAGCAGCCTTTTCCCTTTCCTGAACAAACCCCTTCCACAGCAAGGGGAAATGTCTCATTAAAATCTCAGCTGGTGAACTATGGAGCTTTTTCCTATTCATTGCTTTAATATGCCTCCTGGGACCCTGTTTGAATGGAAGACTAGGACTTTGTAATTTAAGTTGCCCTTTGTTCTTACTTTTGAGTTCTCCATAAATCTAAAAGGTTGTTTATGGGTTATTTTTTATTTCTCTAACTATTTCTAGTAAGTAAACTACTGACAGGAAATTCTTTCCTTATCATGAATAACAGTACCTTGGAACTTGAAACCTCTGGGTATAGACGCTTTTCTGATGTACTTATAAGACAGGGAAATGGATAAATCTTATCTGTTTTTGCTGTTGTGTTGTCAGACATATAATAATAATCTGATCATTAAAACCTTAATTACATCCTGATTTCCTGAATGAACTAATGGGACAAAATACTAGATCCAATGGTAATCAGTAGTTTTTCTGGAACCTACATATGTTCTAGAATGTGTATCATGAAATTAATGAAGATTTTGCTCCAAAAAAAAATGGGTAGCATATGCAATGTCATTTTAATATTTGTAAGCCGTAAGTAAAACAAAAAGGAAGTCATTATAGCCAGTTGCCTTGTCAAGACACTTCTGTTATTCTCCATAAAGTGCAGAAAGCTTGAGGTATACCTGTACAGATATATTCAGGAGTAAAAGACAGCATGTGCGCATCCATATAACTGTTTTTTCTGGAAGTAGAGTCAATTAGCAGGAAAATATATGAAGGATGAATTCTGCTTTAAAAAATTCCATTTTTATGCATGCTATGTTTTTCATAGCCTGTATTTCTAGCAACGATCTAGAAGAAATAGAGTTATCATAGCAGCAAAATGAAGAAGCCTCATATTTTTAGCAATATTATAGAGCCAACTTTTTTCCTTTTTCCATTTCTTTTAAAATTCTCTGAAAAACATGAGTTAACCAATCTCACAAGTGATTAACAAAAAACCCATCTCATCACTATAGCAACCAGTATTATATCATGGGAGTAACAACATGAAACCATCTTAGTAACCAGTTTATCATAATTAATTATGATACCATGTTGTGTTAAAGAAAGAAGGATGAATATTGAATCTATTCTAGAAAATGACAAAGCAAAAATACTATTTTCATTAGTTTTTATCTATTTTTTTTCATAAAAGGGATTTTTTTAGTGTTCAGTATTTCAGTTTTTAAGCAAACCTGTTGAAATAATGGGTATAAAAATAGAACCATTTTTAAAAGATGACAAAAGCATGCAAAAAGTATTTAAACTCACTGACACTAAATTGGATCAGAAAAGTTTTTTTACAGTGAAGTACATACATCTTTGCCCAGGATTTTAAACTATATCGTAGAGAACTGTAACAGTTCCACTGTGAGTATCAAATTTTGCACTTTAAGATACACACACTGTTAACACTGCAGTAAGCTGGAACAGCACATAAAGCTGCCGTCCATCCCGTGGCATATTTTGACTTGCAGATTTCTTTTTGGATTTATTGTCTTTTGGTTGAAACCAACTAGATTTCTGTAGGTAGTTTTACACTCATGTAATTGTAAACCCAAAGCACAATGGATAATTGTATATATGTCTAGTACCTCAACGAGAAATAGGTTGAGTACTTTTCTGAGAATAAAGTCAAAATGAAGGGCTCCAGCATCATAACATCAGAAAATTAAACATTGGTTTTCAGTAGCAATGAGACCTGTATTTGTCTCTTTCTGTATTTAGATCATTACAAATATCCTACATTTTCACAAATATAAATGTAGTAGTTTTCAGCAATAGGTTCCATTCTTCTTCTTTAAGTTTATGGCAGTATTTTTGTATCTGTGCACCAAAATTACCTTCTTCTCTTGAAAGTAATGCATATTAGTGTTTACATTAATTGCTTATTCCTCAAATTCCATACAGAAAGCATATAGTCATTATCTTTGTAACATTACTCATGTCCTCAAATGTAGCTGTCATACATTGTTGGGACTTTTTTCCTATTCTTTAAATATTTCTTTAGTGTACAACATCATATCAATTAGTCAAAATGCAACTTTTGCATATTAATAGACCAATAGTAACTACCTAAAAAGTAGAGATGCAAAGAGGGCTCTACCAAAAATAATATTCTTATATTCTTACACTATTATTTATGTTTCTAAAATTGCAAACTCAGCCAGTGAGCCTGGAATAGAGACTATATAGGACTAATAAATAAAAATTTACTACCTAAACACATACACCATTTCTTCCTGAGCTGACAAAACCCATCACTTGGATGAGCTGACTGTCAAGACTCTCACTGCTACACTCAAGATTTTAAGATTTTCCTCCTTATTTGGTATTTATTCTACTCTAATGAAGCTAAAAAAGTTATATTTCTGTAATGATGTTTTTCTTCTCTCTTTTTTGTTTTATATTTAGCAACAGCAGAAAAGGACTCAGGTGATTACTATTTGTGTGCATGTCTGCATGTACTACAGATTTGGTGTGCTCTGTCTGTTGTTTTATTATTTTTGTTGATTTCAACAGTATCAAGATATTCACCAAAACATGTGTGAACATAGAAATTAATTTTGATGTAGTACAGTCCATGCACTCTTAATTTCCACTGATATTTAACTATGATGTGCATATTTATTTGCAATTTAGATAATGGTATATTTTGGTATATGATTCAATTGTTTCTGTGAAAAAAGGTGTAACTAAGTGATGCAGAAAAGTTTGGCTCTTAAATTCAAAGTAAGTTTGTGTATTTAGAGAAATCTAATTTCACAGTCATCGGCAAAAATGGTGTCCGTTTTTTAATGGGACTGCTGGATTTATTGATGAAGATTTTGATAGGGCAACTAATTTTAAACCTGGTTTTACATTTCTTTGATATGGCTTTGTTTAGTGATATGATTTTTTTCTAGTTACAGCTGAATGTTGAGAGGGTGGTAGTTCTTTGTGTTCCTAATTTCATGAAGCTGATACATTGTATATTTTCCAGTAGTGCAGAGAGTTTTTTTGAGTGCTTATATCCAAATATGTAACAGAGTTATCATAAAAAGAGCATAGCTTAATTAGTATTTGAGGCTGAGTAGTATTGGCTGCCTAGAAGTATGAAGGGTTGTGCATATATATGCTTTGAAATAGATGCACGCACTACTTTGTCTTACCTTTTTGGAAGACGTATACACAGACCCAGTGGAAGTCAGATCATGATGCTGTGTGGAGTTTCCACAGATGTCAACCACATGGGGAGGGGCAATGAACTGGTAGCTTTCTCAGGATGAAATCATTTTCCAGCTGGGGTGATGACCTTAAAGGTTGCATGGAAGTAGTTCAAAATGGAGCTCCTTGACAATGAGTGGTTGAAGGGAGAAAGATGGTTCCTTTTTGGAGGAACAGCTTCTTTAGCCAGTAAATAAGAAAAAAAAATATATATATAAACTACTTTTTTTAAAATTCGCTGTTCGTAACTGAAGATTCAAAAAATTCCATTGGTTCCCAAAACTTCCACTGGTTTTCATTTGAAAGCTTTAAATGCTTTTGTTATAGAAGAGTTCTGTTTGGAATTGTTAAAGAAGAGAGCAGAGGATACAGTGGTGGTGTGGGCATTCATGCCGCAGCCTGCTAGACTGAGTTGATGTGAGCTCATGTTGATCAGGTAATCTCTAATCAACTGGGAGATGTTCGTTAAGCAGGTGCTTCAGAGTGCTTCAAGGCTCCTTCAGCAATTTCTTTGTGAAGGGACCTATCTCATGCCTTCAAATACAAATGCACCCTAAGACAGTTTCCCTGCTAGGTAAGATACCTAAAGCTAGATAGCACAAATATTCCATTTAGTATTTTTACACCTGTAGGTATTGAAGAAAATATCTCTTCAAATTTGAAATTTAGAAAAATATTGAAATTAACTTATGAAACGAGAAAACTAATTTTAGAGTTTGTGTCCTTTGACCTTTGTGCTCTAAAATGTCAGCTCTACGCTTTTATATAACATGCATCACCTCAAGTACAAATCTTCGTTGTGCCACACAGTCTTGCTATTCTTATTTTTTCTCAGGCTCATTATGTCAGAAATATAGACCATTAAGCACAGATGACATACAGTTGAAGCACAGGAAAGGAAAAGAAAAAGAAAAATTGTACCTGATTTCGGACGCTTTACATTAGGTTTATGCACTCTTTGAAAGAAACTATTGCCGTGTTCATGAGATAGGATAACAAAGCTGTCCCTTAAGTGACCTGGCAAATAACTATGTTAGAGCATGGATGAGAGGAAAGCCTGTCACATACAGTGAGTAAATGGAAATTCACTGTGTGAGTTAGGTAAGACTATAGGTCTATAGGTGTGTTTATAATTTAATTGCTTAATTAAATTCCACTTCTGACTAAAAATGCAGATGAAAATTAATCAGATAAATCAGAAAAAGTACTTTTATTGAAAGGAGTAAATAGACTGTGTTCCACCAGAATTTTGCGTCCCATTGAACTCATTTCCCTGATGCAAAAGACAAAGCAGCTGAAAAGAATCCCAATAAAATTTTATTTTAGCCTGGTTAACAGGGCCAATCCTGCTCCTTTTGGTGTCATTCTCTAAACTCCTACAGATTTCATGATGAACTTGATGTACAGTATGCTTAGCCCTAGTACCATATATTGCATTGTTGTGGAAAATGAGGAAAAAACTATTTCTTGATAATTATTATTTACCCTTTAACTTGTGCACTAGATACTGTATAGAGATTTCTTGAATTGCAGGAGTGTCCTTGTTAGGTAATACAGAGGTGAACATGCAAATTCTTTTTGTTGCGAGAATCCTTTTTCAGCAGTGTGGTTGCCAGGTTCCCAGGTCTATTCCCCAAGTGCTCTCATTTTCACAGTCTCAATTGAACAAGACTCTGAATGCTTTCCCAGAAGACGGTGGTTACTTTCTTAATGGCAGACACAGTGGTATAAGCAGCACTTGCATCAACAGGATTTGTTTGCAGTCAGGATGACATTTTATTTAGCACTCCCATGTCATTGTACTATTATGAATATAGAACAGCTTTTTTTCAATAAAAATTACATTTGCAATGACAATTACACAGGGTTCAACATGTCATTCCTTACGACATGTACAGCTGAAATTCTCATGGAGTAGCTAATCTGTTCAGTCAGTATAATTGGCATTATGAGGAGAACAGCAGCAAACCTACTATTATAATTTTGAACTATGTCTAAGAACTCTCATGTAATGCCCTTGTAGTTTGCAGCAAGGATTTATAATTTGTCAAGGAGATGATCACAGCATTAATATGTGAAAATCTCTTTTTAAGTATAAACCATTTTCATTTCAGCACATGCTGCCTTTGAGACTTTACTACCTGAAAATACTCTTTAGATCGTTTTGTGTATGGCATATTTTCTTGTCTTATTCAGTATTTAACTTGAGTTGACTCTTCCTAAAGATAATGTTGAACGTAACTGAACCTGCTAGATGCTGAGGCCAGAGACAAATAGCATCCTTCAGATGCATTTTGTATAGCTTCCAATGAACAGCTTATAGAAATTTGCACGCCTCCCCCACCTGGTTTCTGTCCTTCAAAAAAGATGGCCTTCCTTATACAGAATTCTTATTTTTTACTTCTATTTTATACACATCCATTAACACAGAGAGAGAGTGATAAAACACTTTATTACTTCTCAGAAATGAATGGGTTTCCCCATTTAAAATTGATTTGAAATCTGAATAGCTGAGAAGTAATGGACTCTGCTAGTGCTGCTGTCATTGCCTAAGAGAAGTGACAGAAACTTACACTTTTTCAGCACAAGGGCATTACCTTGCTGTGGAGAAATAAAGGGACTGGGTTGAGGATTAAAGTGGTAACTGGCGGTGAAGCAAACGGGGCAGTATCTGTCATTGTCCGTAAATACTCTTTTCTGAGGCAATAGACAGATTGTAAGGACTCAAATTATTAGGTAGTTGTCTTTTAACTCATTATTTTTAAAAGTCTGAAGTAACTGAATATACTGGGCTTCTCCTGCCAATCAGTTTTAATAAAAGGAATGAGAATAAATTAAATTAAAATCAGAGCAAATAGTTACCGCGTAGTGTGCAATTTCTTAAAGACAAATCACAGTAGTCATCCCAATATTTCTTTCTATCAGTCAGACTGCCAAAGGCTGAATAACTGTTAACTCTATACAATAGAAGGTCAGGAGCAACTCAACAGTTTGCTGTTTTTTAAAGGACATCGATCGTTAACATACTCATTACATGCAAGTTTCTAAAGGAAGGGTAGTATGTAAATGCCCTCAAGGCTCAGAAGGATCTATCTGACTTAAAAAGAAGAACACTACAAACATTATTGAAATTGAGAAGGCAAGTGGAGAGAGTCATTGTACCTGGAGAGGACTTGATTAAAGCTCTCCGTGCATGTTCATTTCACTGAACAAACAAAAGCGAATGAGTTGCACAGCGGCATAGCACCTTCTTGGTCTCTGTTGTGCAGCTAAACAGAAAGAGGAGGACATGGGCACATATCCCTGATTTCAATTTTGAAGCAGAGGTCTGGAAAAGAACCCCTGGATTGTTAGGTCCATGTCCTGGTACTCCTTCATCCTCTTTTAACAGCTGGGCTGAGTCTTTGTCACTGCTCTTCCCCTTTTCTGCCTCCTGCTTTACCCATGTGAAGCTCATTTGAAGTCCTGTTTGCTCTATAGGTGTAGGAATTACCTTACAGTCAGTTTAGTTCCTAGTTTTTAGCATGCTAACCTTGTCCTCTATCCCTAGTGAGGGAGGGATAGTTCTCACTTTCATTAGCATTTCATCATCTCCAATTCCTTCTCACCCTGTGGTGCATTTTTAGACAATTGTTTTATACAACTTAGGCTCTCATCAGCTTGTCTCAGAGTTTCAGCCTCCTGTTCTTTCTTTGTGTCATCATAGGAGCCTTTCTCCTAAATTTATTAAACTTAATAAATTTTGAATTATGCCTTCTTGAACATTGGTGACCAGAACTGTGCGGTCATCCCCATGCCTTACACAGTACTAGTAGTACTATTATACCAGAAATGCTTAATCTAATCTCCTAAAGGAACATTTGTCTTTGCATTTCCATAGCATGCTTATGACGCACAGCCATTCTGTGAAAAGTTAATTCAGCCCAGTCTTCAGAGTTTTGATTATTTCCAGCTGACGACTTTCCAGTTCATAGCAAATGTTTGTTGCTTTTCATGTGTCAAAATGTATTGTCTTCCATCTTAAAGTATTCAATTTTGTTTCTCTCATTCTTTGGAATTATCCAATCCTTGTTAATGCACTTTGACCCTGCTGTCTATTGCCAGTGTTTTACAACATTGTCATCAGTGCACTCCTAATATTTCTTCTGCAGTCATTGGTGAAAATATTAAGGAAGTTCAGCCCCAAGATGGATCTTCAAGGATTCCTCAAGAAACCTTTCTTTGCTCTTTCTCATTGCTACCCATTGCCTTTCTCTTGAGGCAGCTTCTTTATCCAACACATAATTCATTTTTTAATCCTCATTTTCTTCAGCTAAACTGGTAGTTTTCCCGTGAGGCATGGTATCAAATGATTTAGTGAAGTCAGAATAGATGAGATCTACTTAATTTCTTTTCTAAGAAAACATCCTATCAAGAAAAGCTATTGCACAAGTCTAGTGCAACCTACTTTTGCAAACCTGTATTACATTTTATTCTGTTTTCTGTTCATTTTATGTCCTCAATTAGTCATTACTCAAAATTTGTTTTAAAGTTGATAATTGCCAACATCACTTTTCCTGCCTCCTTACCAGCCAGCATTAGATCTGCTGTTGTCATCTTTCAGTAACTCCCTAAAATTTAGACTCTTGAAATTGTTAGATTTTCTTAAAAACACTTGTTACTAGGCCTGCACTTTCAAGTGTCAGTTTTCTCTCAGTCTAGTGTGTCAGTTATTCAGATCCCTTCATTCATGGAGCTCTTCAGTTTGCCATGTTTTTTACCTCAGAGTTTTACTCCACTGGAACAGAAAGTGCTGAGAACATTAGTTCTTTCCCCTTTTCAAGAGAAATTAAAAGTGAGGGAAAGGAAGAAAATACCAACTGCTTGTATCTGTGTTGCCAAAAACAGAATACAAAGAATCATAAATTAAGTGCCATTTATCAGTAAATAAAAATTGAAAATTCTTTTCATCTCTGCTTTTTTTTATTCTGCTTTTACCTCTTCAAATGTGGTGTTTCATTTTTTTTTCCAGCTTCACATGAGCCAAAAGATATCCTTTTTTTGAAAAAAAATCTTTGCCTGTCCCATGAAGGCAATCCATTCTATGATAAATTTTTAAAAACTGAAAATATTGTAGTGTGACGCAGTTTATAAAATGACAGGTTATAGAATATGAGATATGAACTCTAACTTTTTACAAATCTCATAATCTCTCTGTACATAGGTGATAATTGCAATTAAACTTTAATTTTTTTCCTTAGAATTTAAAATCCTATTGAATTCTTAGAAAGCAGTTACAGAAAAACTGGTTTCAACTTCGTAATTAAAGCTAAATTCCATTATTTATATAATGCTATATTTTTTTAATCGTATGAATATAGAATGTCTTCCCAGATGTCGACTCCTTACTCTTTCAGGCAAAATTAATTCTGTGAGAATTTGCAAGAAAATCCATCACAGTCAAAACTAAATTATATGTGGGTGGATTATCCCAGTTGCAGATTAACTCTGAAGAGTCAGTTCAGGTCTAGCAACACATATTAGGTCCAGTTTATTGATGTTTGTACCGCTTTTGATACAAGTCTAAAAGCAATCTTGCTGGTTTCACATGTCAAAAACTCCAAATCGATGGGTCCTACTGGAGCAGAATTGGCTTTATACAGTTCAAATGATGATGTATCCATATTATCAAATTATATCATGGCCTGTTTTACTGCAGTGCTTCCCTGTCATCTCCTCTGCATCAGTACGAGTTCACTCCCAGGCTCCAATCTGGAGTGAATCAGTCAGATTCCTTGGCAAGAGAGCTGGTATAGAATAAAGGGTAGCTCATTTAGGCTCCATGCACTACAATTGAATTTGGAAAGAAGTACATAAGATTTAGGTCCCTCTGCACAATATCCAAACAGGCCATATTCCTTCAGAAACTCCAGAACTTCCTTGGGTCATGCACTGCTGTGCGTGCAGTGCAGTGCATCCTGGAAGGAGTTTAACAGCCAGCAGTCATCACATTAACTGCCCTCCTGTAGGTCTAATTCTGGCACATGGTGGTCAGACACATCCATTAATAGACGTCTTGCACATCTCCAGGCTTGAATGCTGGTAGCACAAATGTTAAGTAGCACAACAGCTGAGTGCTGCCAGCAACCAGTGCAACAGTGCCAACGAAAATTAAAACAAATGCCAATTATCTGACATGGAGGATCAAAATGCAGACTGGATGTTCTGTTGCAGTTTGGCATAAAATGAGCTTGACTAACTCCTAAGCTGCAACATCATCACAGAAGTCTCCAGCTCCATCTAGCTGGCTGGATGAGGAGGTACCTGTAGGTCCACCAGGGCTGTGAATGTGGGGCCTCTCTGAGAGTCCTTGGCCATGGAGGGAAGTGATGATCTGAGGGAGCAGCCATTCTTAAGTGTCACACGACTTCTTGCCTTTTTTCCAATATCCCTGCTATTGGTCTGTGGGTGATCTAATCCTCTCCAGACAGGTTGGCTCTCCAGAGCATCTTGATCTGGATATGCTTGTTTGAAGAAAAGGAGGAAGGGTGAAGTACTGGACAGGGAAAACCAGTAAGGGATATATGCTGTGCCACGGGGGAAGGACTGGCAGGCCAGAGACAGGTACCTCCCAGCTGCGCTGTACTTATACCTGAGGAGGAGAACCACCTCTTTAATCAGCACAGTCCTCTGCTCGCCAAATGCCAAAGAGAAATTAAACACACACATTTAACAGCTTACGTGCTGGGGAGAAGAAGAAAGAGCTGAATTGTACATTTGTCTTCAAGGATAAACTCTCTTCTGGGAAGCAAGCTTAAGTTAGGTTTTAGACATACTGATGTTAGGTTTTAGACATCCTGATGGGCTCAAGAAAGGAGGAACAGGTTCTCTGACCTGTGTGACACAGGAGGTCGGGCTGGATGATCTGACAGTTCCTTCTGGCCCTAGGCTCCATCAGTCCATGAAACAGTCACCTTTTCATTTCAGTAGTGTTTTAGTCAGTTAACTTAGCTCATTTGACAATATTTTCTTGGTACCTATGTGACTCACTGATAATGCATACTTGAGAAATCATCCGTTATTTGCAAAGCCTGGCTTGCTTTTTCATTTCGGCAGAATGTGAAGCTGAAAACAGATGATTGATGGCTTTTTCTGTTTATTTTCTAAAAGATGTCAAGCAGCATATTTACTGACTCGACTCCTGCTGCAACTTGTTAGTTTGAGTAGTGTAAACACATCTTAACAACCCTTGGTAATTGTGGGGAGAAAGACATCATGAATATAATGAAAACTGACAGCACTGATTTCCTTTCCTGTAATTTTTTTACACTTATAAAGACAAGCACAGTATTTTGCTCAGATGTTTTGGAGGTTCTAAAACTTCCAGATAACACTTTATTGGTACTCATATTTCAAATATACTACTTGCTTGGTTAAAAAAAAAGTTAATGCTTAGTTCTTTTTCTCTCCAATCACTTCATGGCCCCTTGTTTATATATCCGTGTAAATGGTGGCTATCCACAACACATATTCTCTAGATTTTGGAAAGAGAAAGGTCATTAGTTACAGAGAAAAAAAAATAGCCGATATGGTAACTTACAGATGGAAAAGGAAGCTTTAGATGAAGCCTAAGCAAAATGTAGGGAAGTGTATGCTATCCAAATGAAATTGCATGTATTTATTTATCCTGTGAATAAGTAAACAACAACAAAATTAGAGAGGTTTGTCCAAGGATGCAGAGTGAGTGCAATTATCTGCCACCTTTTCTTACTAATAACTCTTATAGGAAAATAATGATTTTTTAAAATATTATCGAAAGCTGTATGAAGCACTGTGAGTAATTTGCATGTTTTTAGCTAGTAGTAAATAGTTTCAAAGTAAACTAGTAAATAGCATGGGGAATTTGATGCAAACTTGAAACTGGAATTCATTGAGCCTTATCTGTCCCCTGTTTCTAGTCATTCGTGCCATGAAACGTCATTCAGAAACTTGCCATACTCACCTCAAAGGGATATTTACAGTTTTTGTCCTCTTTTTCTTCCTAAACCCACTAATCCTATTGAAAAAAAAAAACAAACTATTCCTGAACATTAGTCCCATAATGACTGAAATTCTTGCAGTTTCTGGCTTAAATAATTCATTATGACTGATTTGTTTTTATGCCAGCATTATCCCTGATCATAAATAGGTCTTCTTCCCAAGTGTTCCCACACTGCCTGTGTAGGGGCACTTCTGATCTCCTCTTTCATCCTTCATTTTATTAGGCTTATTATGCCTTTCAAACAAACACACACACATACAAAAACAGACTCTCCATTCAATGCCATTTCTGATTGAAATTCAGAATTCTTATCCTTTCAGTGCCATTTCTGATCAAAATTTATCACTTCAACACAGGTGACCAGAACTGCATTTCCTCTGTGGCATGCTCAATAGAATTAATACTCTCCCGAGACCATGTTTCTTTTCGTCATGATCTCGTCACAGTGATGATTCAGGATAATCTTACAGTTAGCTATGGTCTTCCTCCTGCTCTCCCTACTGATAATGGTGTCCATTCAATAGCCATTTTTAGGCTATCTTGAGCTTATTCCAGGTCTGGAATAAGTGAACTTGCTCCAATGCAAAAATGCAACATCAGATTCAATATAGTAATTAGAATTATTTTCTTACTAATTTAGAGGACCTCTTTCTAGGATGTGATTTTTGAATAGTTTACAGCTTATTTAGTTTCATTAGGAATGAATGCAATTATGAATGTAATTATTTTGTTTACTTTGTTAGTAGTAAGGTCTATGAAGACCACCCTGCATTCGTAATAAAATGAGTTGTTTATGCTGAAATCAGATGTGCCAGTCATGCTCTGTATTAATATCACTGCTTTCTTTCTAAAACTCATTAACATCAGTGATACTGGTACTCAGCTGTATGAATAGTACTTGCTGTGTGTTCAGGGCGGGGAGGACACTGATCACTAGAGGAAACAGCAGTTTAAGTCTGGGACAAGTATAGAAACCTCTGTTTAAGTCTGAATCCAACAGCAGTCTTTATTATAACCTAAACAATAGGGGCTGGGCCAATCCTTTCTAATCTCACTTAATATAATACATAAATATAGTTGTGGTTATATTCATGTGATAGTTCTACAGTATCAAATTTGCAAATTCAGTGTAGTATTAATAACCATGATCTTGACATTGTAAATGTAGGTTTGTGTTCTGGTGTGTATTTTGTGCTTGTTCCATGTTCATACAATAACTCTTTCTTGAGTTAGATTGTGGTTTTGGAAATCATATTATTTCAACTTGTCTGCTTATGTAATCTATTTTAATAAGATTTGAATTTATTTTTTAGTTACTTCAGTAGCTAATTTGCCTGCTTTGTTTTTTGCATGAAAATAATGTGGTTTTGTAGTCACCTTTAAGTATATGTAGATGTTTGCTGGAGGTTCTAATCCAATGTTTCTTCAAAAATTACACTAAAACTATCTATTTCATCAAGTTACTATACATCAGTGTGTTAGTGCTGAAGAACTGTGCAAGGTCACCTGACTTTAAGATGTTGAAAAGTTGTTTTGACTTGCCAGAAATGTTAAGTGTTAAAAATACTTAGTGCATGCAGTTTAATATTCTTACTGACACAAGTTAATGTAAGTTCTTTAATTAATCTGCTAATGTTCTATGTCATGGTGAATGTGTAAAGTGGGAAAGAAATGTCAGCAGAATTTTCTGCATGTGAAGATGTTTATTCATGTGATCTGCTATTCATGTGATCCATGAACCTGCACAGAAAATGAGAAAAAAGGATTCCCGAGACCCTCACTCACCTTATGTTATCAGCTTCCTAAGTCCTCTGCAAACCTGGTTAATATGGCCATACTTTATATATGATTCTATTGTACAACAACATTTCCACCCCATGGTTTATGCTTAAGGACAAGAGCTTTGTTAAGTAAATAAGCTCAGATAGCTAATACTGAAGTTATTCCTAATGATACAAATTATGTAGTTGGACAAGCTACTTTCACTGATTAAACTATGATGGTGAAAAAATTCAATTGGTCTCTTCCCTTATTTCCCATGACTCTTCCTGGGGCATAGTCCTATGAATTTTTTTTTCATTGAAAAATAAACTGAGTTTAATTTCCCTGTAAGAATTTTAGTTACATCTGTTTTGCCTTTGTTGTTTGCTCTTTTTGAAGTCTACTCTGTAGAATAAGTGATCCTCATGTAATTTGTAACTTCTGCATTTGTCCTTGTTTTCTTTTCTGTGGAGATTTAGTAGGCCTATGTCAATTCTGTTATAACGTCTTTACTTTATAGCACTACTTTTCACTATGGTACTGAAAAGAATGCAGATTCACTCATTGCTGGACAGCAGTCAGAAAATTAGTTATTTGAATAATTAGTTATTAGAAGTTATTTATTTGAATAATTATTGTGTTTTGTACTTCTCTTATTTTTAAGTACACCTTATTTAGATAAAACATTTGGAATTTTTGACTGCTGCAAAGTGCATGAATCTTGCTGATCACAGTAATGAGTCATCTAGCAAGAACGGCATTGTGCTGATGGCACAATAAGAAAAGAGGTTTCTAGTGTCTCTGTCTTTGTATGTCTGACCTTGAAGGGAATTAGAACTTGCTTGTTGCAGAAGTTGAGCATCTAATACATCGATGCACCTGTTAGTTCTCGCATATTAAATCAGATAATGTTTATAATGATCAGTGATTCTTTTGTGAATCAAATATTTTCTCTTTCTAGTGATCTGGACATTCACCTGCATTTATTTTTATTAAAAGATTGTCTTTAACATGTGAAATTGCTTATACGTCAGAAAATTGTAACTTCGCACCATTCCCATTCTTTTCTGACATCTTTTTCCCTTACTATTGAATCTCGTTTCTAACTAAAGCAATTTTGGTTTGCATTTTATATTCAAATAGAGACCATGAACCAAGCAACACCTGCTAGAAAACTGGAAGAGGTTCTTCACCTTGCAGAACTCTGTATCGAAGTATTGCAGCAAAATGAAGAACATCATTCAGAGGTGAGGCCGTAACTGCATTTGCTGTAGAGAATGGTTTGTTCCTAGATTTTTTCTCCCCTGATGCGAAGCAATTCTGTCAAGAAACATTGTAGCTTTACTTTCTGACATATGTTTAACGCAGTTCACATTTACAGAGGAATACGAGAGTTGAAGCTTATGAAAAGTGAAGTGAAATAAAACTCTGCTTGAATTCGCTTGAATGAACTGAGGCTTAGAAATGAAAATTAAAAAGCATAAAATAGAGAAAGCATCTTTGTGCTGGAGGTGGTGAAACGGTATGGAAAAGATTCATAGCCTTACACAGTTTTTCACCTCTCATTCAAAATAGAAAGAAAATATAACTGAATGCTAGTTTTCATCGTGCTGTAGAGATCTTGATTTTACCGTAAAAATAATGATGGGTATAATAATCACATTCGTATTGCTCTTCTGTTGGTTGGGAAAGTACTGCTTTTAAACTTGCACTTTTTAAGATGGAATTACAAGGTAGAAGAAATGAAATAGAACAATTTCATGTTTCTTACTCAAGTCTTCTGCTTCATGAAACAGAAATCATAATATTTAGAATATTTAGAATTATAGCATCTTTTATATCAAAGAATTACAAAAATAAACTTGACCAGGCACACACAATTGTATATATTATTAACATTTTATTAATAAATATAGTTTTCTAAGGTTCAGGAAATTGTTTTTAAAGTGTTCGCAAAAAACTCAATAAATATTTTTGAGGAATATATGCAAAGGGATAAACATGACTTAGTATATATAGTTATAAATATGATCATTCAAAACATCTGGTTTTATATCACACTATGGAATCTAGTTTTTAGCTTACATCTGTCATGTGTGAACTTGTTATAGATGTTTTATGTTATACTGAAGAAACAGCTGTTTCAATGATTTGAAATTAATTCCCTGGAGGTCCTGTTCTACACTACTGTTGCCAGTGTGTTACTCTATAATGATTACTTAATAAAATGTATATATTGTTGTCTTTGTCTTTTGAGGACGTACATTACTGTAAGATTATTAGACTTCTGTGGAAAAAAACACAGAAGAAACAGATCACATGATATATCTCTGTTCAAAGATTACTTTCCATGCTACTTATTTGCAGTCAGAAGCGTGGTGTTTTTCAGAAGGGTAAATATATTGCTTGTGCCTTCAGAAAAATCAGTTCAGTTTTCAGTCTAACCTAAGACAGCTTGAAAAGAATAAAGATAATTTTCAGATTACTTTCCCCTTCCTTCATACATGTAATAAGTGTTCGATTTTACTGAAATTTATAAAGCATGCAGAATTTCAATATCAAAATGTATCTGAGAAATAGATCAAAAAATTATACAGTCACTACTCAAAAATGGAAGATTAAGTATTGTGATTTCACATCATAACATTAAGTAAATGTTGAGTGTTTGATGGTGCAGTTGACAAAAAGGATCAGTAATCTCTAAAATAGTGTATCACATTTTTTAATACTAGATTTTTATTTTTTTTTTAACACTTCAAAATTTCTGGGATTCCCAAAGGGAAGAGAGGTATGTGATTCATGATGAACTAAGCATTATTTTTCACCATTTATAGCATGGAATTGTGCATTGAATGTGTAGCATAAATTTTTCTGATGATTTCTGGTGTTGTATTTCCACATTCGTGTGTCTTTCTAGAATCAAAGAACTTCTATCTTCCCTTAATCTGGTCAATGTTTTTGTTCTGTTAGAATGTGTCACCAATTGCTAATTGCCTTTAGCTTGTTTTCATATTATCCATAACGACTGAACTACTGTCTTAGCTGTGGTATTTGTTTTTCTGTTCTTCTTCCTTGCTGCCTAAGCAATGATGGGTAGTTCTTGAGAGGGTTAGAAGAATTTCTGTCTGGGTTCAAAGTCTCATTTGCAAAGGGGAAGAATAGGGAAAGAAAATGTGCTGGTTTTCTGCTTTTGGTTTTGATTTGTTTGTTTTGAGTTTTTAGCAATATTTTCTGACAAGAGTTTTGCTTGCCTAAAAAGAAACACCTGCCAGGGCCTGTATACATTTCTTTTCTTCTTTCTTTATTTCTTTGCATTTAGTTGTTTTCTAGGGTAAGGAGTCCATTCCTTTAATGAGCTCCCATTTAAACAGGATTTACTAATGAGAAAATTCTTCCAGTTTGAGGAAAAAGACTCCATTTCAAACTCTTGCCAAAAGTTTTGAAGCCTCATCTGTCCTTTTCACTATGGTGGCAATCGGCATCCTTCAATCCTGATACTGCAACACACAAAGTACTTTTCAGTAGTAGCAGAGGATGCTCAGCATTTCTTTAAAACCTCTTGCTAATTCATCTTTGAATGATCAGCCGCTATTTTTCACGGGTTTCTTCTCTTGTTTTAAGCTAAGATGACCTGAGAACCTAAATTTTTTCCAAGGAAAACCTTGTATTCCAACATGTTGTTAAGTTACTGAAGATTAGTATACACATTAGTGAATTTCTAAAGATGTATTTATAGCGTTCGTGGAAGGAAAACTGAATGCCTTCCTCAGGAGAAGCTGACAAAGATAGGAATTAAGAAGCACTCTGTATCTATTTAAAAAAAACTTCAAGGAATAAAATTTCACATTAAAACCATCCCTTCTGATTAACGAAAAAGTGCAAAATGTATTCACAAGAATTTATTTGAAAAATAAATTAATCTGATTACTTATAGAATTGAATTAAATCAAAAGAAGCATATACAGTAATTTTTCAGTGATGAGGCATTCATTCTTTTCTTTGCTCTCCAGCAAAACGAGTTGCAGGGATTTATACTCTTTTGATTTTTTGTGTTACATTTTTGTTCTGATTATATCATCTTTCTCAGCATAATCCCTTTGATGCAAGGTTTCATAAAATATTTTTACATTTTTCATTTGGCCTGTTCATCCTCCCCAAATGAGGTAGAACATAAAGTGAGATATCCAAATATATTTTGCCATAGATACAACATAGATTGCTTTATGACTTGTGTTTAGTAATTCTATTTTGTCACGTTTGCAGGCGTTCGCTTGGTGGCCAGAATTATTGGCTGAGCATGCAGAGAAGTTTTTGTCTCTTTATTCTGTTGATATGGATTCAGCACTCGAGGCACAGCCACAGGACTCCTGGGACAGCTTCCCACTTTTCCAGCTGCTGAATAACGGCCTCAGAAATGACAGTAAGATCTTAAGTTCTTTACTTATTGTGTGCATAAGAAATTTCAATGTGCCCCCACCTTAGAGATGTGTTTCTATATAGTATAATTCTCAAAATAAAAGTGACAGTGCCTGTGTTTATCTCCTCATGCTCCATTTCTTGAAAGTTGAACAGTTTCTCTCTATCCTTGCACCATTTCAGTACTTCTGGTGACCCATTAACCATTCAGTATCACAAATTGCGCAGTTTAAAATCAGTTATGCACAGGCAGTATAATATGTATTTAATATTTCATGTTTCATCTATACTGCTTAAATAAAATTGTAGTTAATATTTCCTTCTAAGCCTTCATGCAAACTACTTTCAGACTAGTTATGTCTATAAAGGTATTGTAGGCTTCACATGACTGTGGTAAGATACACACAATAAATCAGACTGTTATTTTCACTTGTTGTGTTATTATTTGAGTTGGAGACCAAAATTTGAAATAGCCGTATTATGCTTTTATTTGTCTTTGAGGAGAGATTTTTTTTTTAATACTAGTTAAGTGATTTCCTAGGCATGTTTTGTGTGAAAGTGATTTTAATAATGGAATTAAGGAAATAGCAGGTGAAACCAAAGAAAATGGATTAGATGTTATTTTAAAAACATTGAATTACACCTTGTTTTGCAGACAGGTAATTTCTCCTCACATTTTAAGGCGTCAAAAAGAAAAAATATATTTCTGCTGGTTTATATGTTTACTCATATTCTATTTTTAAAAAATGACCTACTATTTTTTAATTAATTTTGGAGATCCAAATGCTAGTTTTATGCAATGATTCAAGTTATTCCAAAATTTGATTTTTTTCTTATAAATACAAGGAATAATTTTTAACTCTGCCTGGAAAATTCATTTCATTTCTGTGGAAGTTCAATAGCTTTTAAGAATTTTAACTGCATGTATGGAAACTGCTTGACTGAAAGAATGGAAGATAGAATTCAAGAGCTTTTCTCCAAGGTTACACATATTGCAACCTATATTATTTATCATTGCATTATTGTTAACCTTAGCTGCCAAGTGTTTATTGAAATGTATAGGTCATCTCAATATAGTACCTGTTGGCCACAGCACCATGTCATGAAATGAAGCAACTAGCAAATGTGCAATTCACTGTAACACGATGACAAGCTTCATGGAGGGAAAGGGGCAAATGGACAGGGCCACTAAACTCTAGCTGAATCTCAAACAGGATTGTTGAAAGTCACTGTTATTGCACTGTGTTGGATGTCATCTAGAACAGAGCAAAAGAACATTAACATCCAGTCTTCTAGGTCTCTTTTCATTAATTATGTTTCTATATCCTGACATTTAGCAATACATGAAATGCCATATTCCTGATGATTTCCTTTTTCACATGTTATCCTAGTAAAAGAAAATGTATCTGTTAGTGTTTCCTTTAGATTGGTTTTCTTTTTTAAGATATTCATGAATGTTTCTTCTGGATCCCTTGTTTGACGAATTGCAACTACAGAAAAGTATTGAAATTATGATGCTGGTGGTAATTTAAGCTTGATTTCGAAGGCTGCTCAGAAGGGTGTAGAAATTGTTCGGTCTTGGGACAGATCTCGTAAGAGTTAGATTCCTGCAAGACGGGTTTTGTGTTACTTGAAGTAGGTGTCTGATTATCTAAAATCCAGATTAAAAATCTGAAGCCTATATTCCGGTGTCTTTCCTACAGTCTTACATTTTCAGTTTAGGAAGCACATCTCTAGTTGTGACGTTATGTGCACTTAAAACAATTATTTGGTTTCTGAAAACTGTGGAGGTATTTTACAGTAGTCTTACAAGAAGGATTTGTGGTACCAGTTTTAACTACATTATTGTGTCATTTGTGTTCCTTTGCACTTTGATTCCAACCTGAGAGAAGTGATAGAAACAAACAAGGGTTGTCCTCATGTGCAAAGAGGTTGCTGGTAGGCTACTGATTTTTCTTTCCTTAAAAGATTAAATGGATAATAACGTTAAATGATTAAAACAGCCTTAGGAAAGACATTTTATGTAAACTTTCATGTCAAAGCAGTTATTAGCAAGATTGTAAAACCTTAACTTAAGGATGACAAACGACTGCTGTATGAAATGTCACACCTGTATACCAATTTCAGTAATTCCCTAATGGTAATATATATAGCGAATGAGAGTTTCTGGCGAGTGAAAGCCATCTGGAAAATTATACAGGTGTGGGTTTTTTTTTTCCCCCAGAACTATTGGAAAGCAACCATGGAAATTAGTCACCCTTGAATCGGTGGATATGTTAGCAAGTGGCAAGTGACCATTCTACCAAGATCTGATTCCCAAGTGGAACGTACCTTAGTGCTTATTCTTTAATTAACAGCCTTTTCACCTTGCAAGTGCATTAAAGCCATTAGAAAAAGCTCCCCATGCTTATATAATCAATTTTACAGTCTTCCAAAATGAAATAAATAATTCTGGCTTTACCCTAAATGAAAACCTTTTCCAGAAAACTATCACCTTCATAAAGACAGATTTAGAAAAAAAAAAAAAAAAACTAAAAAGGGAAAAACTGGAATGTGGTCTCATGAGGATAAAAAGGCTAGTGTTAATAATTAACAAGGAGAGTGAAGTGGAGTAAATTAGCCATAATAGAGCCCACAGTGACTGGCAAAGTCACCTCTCATTATCAAAAAACTCATTAGGAAATGAAGAGGTGGAAATCCCACTGGGTTATTCTCACTCTCCAGCTATATCAGAGATTACTTTTCAGATTTCTTTCAAATGAAGAACTGTTAGGTCACCATATTGCATATTAGGTTAATCTTCACTGAAATTTGGAGGACTGACACCTGCGTGTTATTCTATCTCAAGAGCTTTAAATGAGCTCTAAATCTTCGATACAGGAGTCAGTTTTCACGTAAACCTGACATAAGCGAACTCCTAACAATAAAGAAACAATCTAACATTTACAGCATTAAAGAAAACTTACATGTAAGACTATTTTTATAACTATGTCACTACAATATATTAGAAAGACTGTGAGATAGTGAAAATGAATGGTCTTTACTATTCAAACGATATTAAATGTGTTATTTTACATAGTATGCAAAACATTGGACAGGATTCAAGGCAAATACTTCAAAACCAATATTCATTTAAAAATGAGAAAAAAATGCATCTTCAGATACAGCATATAACTTTTCATGAAGGGAGGAGGAAGAGGGAGTCCTGATTGCAGCTTCACATTTCTGTTATGAAGGACTCCATTTTGAGTCACTTTAAGCTTCTCCATTTTTTTCTGACCTTATTCCACAGCAATTAAAGAGTTCATCAGTGACTGCTTTCCTGTTGTGTTAAGTCTAACTAAAGAACTACTTAAAAAAAAAAAAGGATGGAAGAGTATGATCTTCCTACCCTTTAAAATATTTCCGTTTTTCTGACAAGAGCTAACAAATTACAAGTGATTTAAAAATTATATTTACTGTGGAGATAAGCAATAGATTGTAGATAAATTTGTTGTGTTTTTTCAAAATGTAAAGGTTTGAAAAAAATATTGTAGCTTCTTTTATATTATACATTTTAATGATCTCCAAAGTTTCTATTGTTCATACACAATTATGCCTGACTGTGTAAAGCTTTGCAGATTATTTTCTGTAATGACAGTGTTACCTTTTCTCCACGAAGTCTATAAATTATGTTGTGAAGAGGCCTGCTCTAGAGACTAATTTACGTTCTATAGTTGTTTAATTATTCAGATTAATCGTGTTTTCAGTGCCTCAAGACAGATATGTATTAATTCCTCTTTGTTTAAGATGGCGTCAGAGATATCTTTTAGTGGCACATGTCTAGTTACATGAAGTGTCTATACATTTGGCTTATTTTAGAGTTCTTTCAATTGTATATTCAGTATTCTGCTCCTTTCCTTACCAGGTTTTCTTTCCAAGGGTCACTTGCTGACACTATGTACTGTGCTGTTGCTCAGCATTATTGCATTACTACACTGGCATGAATCAAAACTAGTATTATAAAGTTAACTCATAATCTTCATTTTCCATCAAGTATTACTCAGTGTACCTGCTTTAAATCAACCACGGTACACCTGTAGACAGTCTGATGAAGCTTATTTAAAAAAAAATAGCGTGTTGAGTGTTAGCCTCTTGAAAGCCATTGCCATTGTCAAGGCTACTGATTTCCAACAGGAATTCTCTGATAAGTTTTTTGACGCTATTGCTGTTGCTAATAGCGGAGTAGCAAATACCCCAAAAGACACCATCACCTTCCTGCTTGGTTACAGCCTGTGTACCACTTTTGTACTAGAATCTATTTATAACATCATAGCCCCCATCTTAAACTATAGGGTGGAGGTAGAAAACAATTTAGATTTAAGGTAATCAAGGCAAAGTTTATAGCCGCACATAAAGATACCTTTCATCAAACCTTACACTTCTTATTAAGTGTAGTGGGAATGTTTTCTTAGATTGGGGACTTACAATTTTTGCTCCTATTAGGAGCTGCTTTGAAATCCTATCCTGCCTTCAGTTTAGAGCCACATGTTTTAGTTACTGATACTGAGAGCTAACTCAAGCTGCATAATTGCTTACCAGAATATCCAATAACCTTTTTTGACTGAATGGGCGTTTTAGGTACAAAATTGTGCAATAAATTGTTTGTGTCACTCTGTCTTGTAAAGATGAAGTTCTTTGGAGTTTCATTGCCAAGGTTCTGACAGGGAGGGATATTTTTACTTCATAAATAAATTTTCAGCTTTCTTCCATATCGTGTATTTCTAAAATTCACTTTCAAAGTATGTCTTGTATCTAAAAATAGACAACAATTTCTATATAAGCTGAGGCACTTGCAATTTTCACCACAATTTAAGTAACTGGTTAATAAATGCTCTGTGGAGTCAGAATGTAACATAAACAGGAAATGAATGGAAATACAAGCTTTCTTTTTTTCAGGTTATTAATGATTTTCAACTGCTACAAATAGGATATGGAGCCCCAAGGAAATTTCCTAGTTGAAATTTACTGGTTTTATTTTGAATTTAAAAATATGCTCGGAAATCCAAGTGGGCCTTCCTGAGAATTCTATGGAGAGCGGGATAATTATAGACTGTCTACCAAAGTGCTAATTTTGTCACTGGAAAAGAGGCTCTTGTTAACCTGTGTCATTCTTCCTTTCCTTTGATTCTGCAGACGCTCTTGAGGACAGCGTAACACGCTGATTCCAGGATAACTCTTAAGCTGTGCTTGTATAAGTAAAAGCAAAGCAAGCCCCACAGCTTCTGTCTGATGTACACAAGCACAGTAGATTCTTTTCCTGCTATTACAGGAGAAACATCATTCCAGTGCTGTGTAACTAGACTGTACTTTTTGTCTCTGGTCTTTTCTTGTCATATTTTAATATATTTCAGCTACCTAATGTGTAAAAGTTGAATAACTTCCATCTTCAACTTCAGTATTTGAGTAATTTTTAATTTAGGAATCTGTTTCTGTCCCTGCAATCTGTTTTCCATTAATATTGTCTATGCATTAGCTCGCCCTGGCATAGGCTTTCATTTTGTTGTTGTTTGTGTGAATATGAGATGGCTCATATGAAGAGGGTGTGGGGTGTCTATATTGACAAGACAATGGAGAATTAAGCTACATAGCTTTGAAGACAAGTGGTAGTTGAAGGATTTGAAGTGTGGCATTTCCTCAAGGATCTCTTGTTTCCCATCCGCTTTGATGCACAGGTGGTACCTTTTGGCGAGATCAATTCTAATCATAGGGTAGAGTGCCCTGAGTCTGCTGATGATACTCAGCTATATCACTTACCTCTGCGCTCTAAGTTCTTCCCCTGCCCTGCAGTAATCCTTGACGGAGATCTCCAGATGGGTAAATCAGAGCTGCCATGTCCTCAGCCCTGGGAAAAACAGAATGCTCACCAAGTTGTTGATCCGAGACAGCACTTTCTTGTGTGTGCCCATGGACAGAGGGATCTCTGTGGAGGTGCAGTCAGATTAAGGGGTCTTGGCATCATTTTGGAAAGTTTCACTTCCCTGCAAAGACTTCTGTCAGGATGTTAGAAAAATTATTCAGCTTTTTAAGTTGAACAGCTTTTATTGCCTGTGACTTTTTTACATTTCATTCTGACTTTGGAATAACAAGAGTCGCCCTGCTGCCCATGAGGCTTTATTACTATAATTCCCAGAGTAGGGCTTGTAGCAGAGCATTTCTGCAGTGTGCTCAGAAAACAGTAAACTACAAGCTCATCCCTCCAAGTTACTGTGATTGCCTGATTCACGCCAGTCCTGCACTGATTTGCTACAGCGGTAATATTGACTTAATTGACACAGTTGTATTCTTCTTCTTGTTTTTAAGCTCAAAGTTGTCTTGAAAAATCAGCCTAATATGTAACTTGATATCAGCCACCTTTTGTTTCTCAAAGGTAATGTTCATCAGCTGTTTACTGTGAAATCTTTGTGTTAATATCCAAATCCTTCTCAGTTATTATTGCTGGTCACAGATGCTGCAGTTTTAAGATATATAATTATAGAAAAAATAACACTCTCTTGAGTGCCTGATATACAAATAATTATCCCAGAACTAGCTAGTTAACAAGTAGTTCTATGAGCAGTGTAAATAATGGAGCATGTTTGTAATAGACTCATAGGTGCTCTCAAGGGTCGATTCTCAAGTGTTTAATAAGAGATGAGCCTATTCCGCTGCCTTTTTCTCAGTGGAAACCCTAATAATCTCTGTCTGCTACTTAGCTGCCTGTTTTCATGAAACTTCATATATCTGAGATTTCCACCCCGGTGTGTAGTATGGTTGAAATTAGCTAAAAGTTTCGATATTCTTAGCAAGAAAGAGGCAGATGGGCAAAAACAGAGTGAGCTGATCACATTGGTTTTGTCTCCTTAGGCAAAAGTGATTGATACATAATCTCCCGTTACTCTACAAGGATGTTTTCAAAAAGATAGTTCTTGGCTTCAGATCACTGTGTTCAAGGAAAAAAAAAAAAAAAGAAAAAAAGATACTGTCCAGACATGAAGCAACAAAGGCACTTCCTTGCAAAACAAGTAGCAAACGGGAGCTGAAATTTGGTGACACATTTTCCCCATAGTCTCCATCTCTCCCAAGTTCAGTTTGTGGTGGACATCATTCAGGAATGGAAGAAGGCAAAGGAGATCCTGGAAGTTACAGAAATTATTTTTATATATTACACATGGAGTTGTACTGGTAGTGGAACAAGAAGGGATTGTAATTTTATGAGATGATTTCTGGGGTTTTGAGCCCCATCATCCGCCATTTCTTCTTAGGAAGAGGAGAAAACCTCCTGAAAACGTGGTTGTGGTACCCATCCAAATGAAATGAGAATCCTGGATGCAGGAATAGGTAGGAGGAGAAACCCACAAGAGAATTTAAAACAACAGAATATGGGTGGGAGAAAAGGAGAGCTACCAAAATCATGAAAATGTCTCTCTCTGGCTCAGCTTGCCTGAATCATTTCCATGTACACATAGGAATATTCTTCTAAGTCCTAATAACAGTGCTGGATTAATGGGTGAACACAGACACATTCAAAACATGAAATGGATGTACTCTGTTGGTGGGACAGGACATTAGTGCAGTAAGAGTTAGGATTTGCTAGAGAACATTTCAAGGAGTACCAGTTTTTCATGCAGTAAATCCTATCTGTAACACGGATAATTTTCTGCTCCTTATGGCTAATTTACTCTTCTTGAGTAGTATGCTTCATGCTTTTAGTATGCTCACCAGTAAACTCCCATTTCTTTCAAAAAGCAAGAGAACACCTCTAGGTGTGTTACATGTTGTCAGCTTTCCTGAGCACTTAAGGCCCCTAGTTTTCAGGAATTCCTTTAAATAGTTATAAAACTACAATTGCTGTAAGGTTGGAGATAATCACACCACAGAATGAGCAAACTTCTGGAAGGGGAGTGTACAGTTAGCATCCTTTAAAATTTTGCGAGGCAGTTGAGAGGGCAGAGTAGAGGCAAATGTGGCTGCTGGGGCTGAGTTTCACATGAACAGAGACTGGCTGGGAGTTACTTTTGTTCATGGCAGTCTGGATGCAGTTTGTGCACGTGTCAGGATGGGAAAAGCCAGGGTTCCGATGGTGAGCTCTGGCCTTCGAGATTTTTATGTATGGACGTGCATAAGCATACCAAGACATGTTTTCTCTTCAAGAGCTCATTGAATGTCCTGTGTAGGTACAGGCAGTAATTCAGGACTTTGCCAGCTCCCGAGGACACAGAGCAGATGGGTAAACTGTTCATATTCCCCCAAACACTCATATGTCATATATTGCCTTTTTCCATTAAGCAATCTGGAGGAAATGCTGTATACCTCTATATTTTTGCACATAGCCTGGTGAGCCAGGGATGTTTTGCTGTAACCTTTGCTCTTCTTAGCATAAGGAGAATAAAAGCAATTGAATGACGTTCAAGTACTGTTTGTTTGGTTTGGTTTTTTGTTCTGTCTTGGTGTCTAAGTATTGAACAAAATTGCTAAGGCATAGATTCAGCAAAGTATATTATTAATGTTAAGAAAATGCAAAAGTGTTTTGGTTCAACAAAAAAATTCAGTATGTACCTAGTTTTCATTACAGTGAGTTTCAAATGTACTGCAATGTCCTCATGGAGTCCTTATTTATCTTCTATAAACTGTATTTCCTACACAAGCTGGATCTTGTTCTTCAAATGCTTTTGTATACTAAAACATTTTAAGAGATACTTTTTCCTATAGCAAAATAAATTAGGGAAAGGCCTGACATTTTTTTATTTGTGTTGTGTTTGTTTTTAAAGCATTTTTGTGCAATGGAAAGTTTCACAAGCACTTGCAAGAAATTTTTGTTCCCATGGTCATCCGCTACATCGATCTCATGGAATCATCAATTGCCCAGTCCATTCACAGAGGTCTTGAGCAAGAGTCATGGCAACCTGTCAAGTAAGTGCTTTCTACACGATCTGAACAAAGCACCTGCCGATAGCTTTCTGTCTAATCAGGTGTTCTCCCCCGTTGTTCTCTAAATATTCTATTTTTTATTGTATTCCTACATTGTTTATTTCTTCACAGGAGCATCACCAACAGTCTTCCTAATGTAGCTCTTCCAAAAGTTCCAAGTTTGCCTCTTAATCTTCCACAAATACCTAGCTTTACTACACCAACCTGGATGACTTCTTTGTATGACTCCACGTGTGTATTCTTCAATAACCTTCTGACTGTATGTCAGCTCTGCATGGCCTTGCTAGTGTTCTGTGCAGCTGTATTTGGATTGCATGGTGTTTATGATCTCTTAGTTGAAAATTATTGTTTCTTGGGAGTAAGCCAAGCATGGACTTTTAGTGAGTTGCGCTTTCTAGTGCATTAAAATGTAGCATTCTTAAACCTGGTAACTTACAAAATCAACTTGGCAAAGGTCTGTCATGGTATGAATGGTGCTTAATACCCCAAGCAACCTAATGACTCCTCTGAATTAACGAGCAGTGGGGAACCTTTTGGATAATTGATTTTAGATCGTGGTTTTGTAAAGTGAGGCAGCCCATCATATTTTTGCATGGGTTTGATTAACTCATTGTATATTGGTTCTGAAAATCATTGATTGCAAGTATTAAGTATCCATGTTGCAGGGAAATAGTAAAAGGTTAATAAGTAACCAGAATAGAAGTACATCCATTTCTTTGTCTGTTTGAAAGAATATGTATTTCTTTTTGATTTCTCCCCAACACTTTAGTGCTCTTTTCTTAAAAAAAGTAAAATAGAGCAGACATGCCCTGTTCCGTAGGAATATACCCATAGTTACAGGCCAGATTTCTGTGTGAGGACACATTCATACACATAAGATAAAGGTTCAAGAGGAACCTTATTTTAGCTAAAGTTGTATTAGGAAAAGATGAATGTGAAAGACTTCAAAAAACATACATGCAAGATGCAAAGCTTGATAATATGATTTCAAGCCAAGTATTGTCTTCTCAAGTTTTATGATGGAGTTAAACACTCCTAACAAGTACTTAGATTCATTACTGAAAGAGCTGATACTTTTTGCTCTGCCAAACTTCTGGTACTTGTCTATTGAATATTATGATTGTTGTTCTGCTGCTAATTCCCCTAAAAGTTGACAAAATTCCTCTTAATCCTTGGCTTTGGTACCTTTTGTGTTTACTATAATAATGATGCTAGGTTTCTCCAGATGTGTTTATGCAAGTCATTTCATCTTTGAATGCAAACTAATTGGTCTTCTGCTACTCAAATTCCTTTCTGTTATTCCCATGCTTTCAAGGGTTACTTTTTTTTTTTAAAGAATAGCTTTCAGAGTTAAGAGTTGTTATAATCTTAGTTGTGGTCTTCTTACAGTCTATATTCTAGCAGTCCCATCCGGTAAAAATAACTTGTAGGTATTAAAATTTGTGTATTTTGAATATTGAATTTATAATTAACATGGATTTTAGTTGGAAGATTATAGTGGTAGATCTTTCCTAAATGAAGATTTTGGTGTAGCAATAAATTCCTAGACCGTATTGTTAAAAAATATGCAAGTATAGCTGTCGGGTCATCCCCCTTGTACATCTGGTATTAAGGTTCGTGGTGTGTATGGCAAAGTATGCATAACATCCTAAATGAATAAGTGAGGTTTTCAAAGCGTTCAGTGAACACTGAGGTTGACATTACCTGTAAGCACGTGCTAGCTGCTGCTTCTCAAGGGAAGTGGGGACGAGCTGTGTCCCCACTGCAGTGTGGCCTCTGTAAGGCCATCATCCCCTTTCAGCCAGCCCACACATCATTCGAGAAGAGCTCTGCTGAGGTGCTGGTTCCATTGTAGGCACCTCTTCACATTGTTTTTCCCTAAACATAGTGCTTTGAAGTTGTATTTTATAAAATGTGTACAAATGTGTACAAATATACATTCAAAACCTGCCTGGACGCTGTCCTGTGCAACCTGTTGTAGGTGACCCTGCTCTGGCAGGGGGGTTGGACTAGATGATCTCCAGAGGTCCCTTCCAACCCTGACCATTCTGTGATTCTGTGAAATGAACATTCAAGATTGCAAGTAGTATTAAGTTACTTTTGTAACACTGTGGAATTCAGGTAGTATTTTAAGAATCAGCTTACCTACGTCCTACTGAAGAGCCAAGTAACTTCTCAGAATGGCCATGTTTTGTATTTGGATCAAAAAATAAAAGCGAAGGCTCTGAAAGCCAGTTATTCTGCCGCCCAATGAGTTTCCTCTTTCCTGCTGGCTACAGTATCTCAGCTTCCAGTGGAGGAAGTGGTTTACTTTCACTATTACATGAAAGAAAGGAGTGTTTTATTTCCCCCACTGCTCCCATCCCATCCTTTTCAGGAAGAACAAAGCTTCCTCTTTCTAGTTAAATTGTCTAGTGGGGAGGAACCAAACACCTAGGCTCCGATACTTGTTAAGAAAAACCCAGTGTTCCCTGTCAGTTTTCCTGTCATTTTTGGTGTGAGGAACATCCACCTTAAATGGACTAGAGTGACATATTACATTGTACATAGAGTCAGCGAAGGCACTTAAATTCAGGACCCCAGGCCCTGCTTTGTCAGACATCATGGGTGGCTCCTTCTTCCCACTGACTCCCCCAAGTCCTTCTCTCCCAGTCTGCTATGCTACCTCCTCCCAGCCACAAAGCTGAAGCTTTGGGAAGAAGATGACACTATGTTGTGCTGGACATCTCTCTTTCTCTTTGAAAGTGGTGATTTTGGCCAAGTAATCATTGTAAATTCGAATTACACAATGAAGAATCACAGAATCACAGAATGGTCAGGGTTGGAAGGGATCTTTGGAGATCATCTAGTCCAACCTCCCAGCCGGAGCAGGGTCACCTACGGCAGGTTGCACAGGACGGCGTCCAGGTGGGTTTTGAATGTCTCCAGAGTGGGAGACTCCACAACCTCTCTGGGCAGCCTGTTCCAGTGCTCTGCCACCCTCAAAGGAAAGAAGTTCCTCCTCATGTTAAGATGGAGCTTCCTATATTCAAGTTTGTGCCCGTTACCTCTTGTCCTATCAGTGGGCACCACTGAAAAAAGACTGTTCCCATCCCCCTGGCACCCTCCCTTTAAGTATTTACAAGTATTGATAAGATCCCCCCTCAGTCTTCTTTTCTCTAGACTAAAAAGACCCAAGTCCCTTAGTCTTTCCTCATAAGAGAGATGTTTTAATTCCTGTAGCCCTTTGCTGGACCCTGTCCAGCAGTTCACTATCCTTCTTGAACCGGGGACCCCAGAACTGGACACAATACTGCAGATGTGGCCTCACCAGGGCAGACTACAGGGGAAGGATGACCTCCCTCAACCTGCTGGCCACACTGTTCTTGATGCACTCCAGGATGCCATTGGCCTTCTTGGCCACCAGGGCACATCGCTGGCTCATGGTCATCCTGTTTTCCACCAGGACTCCCAGGTCCCTTTCCACAGAGCTGCTCTCCAGGAGGTCAGCCCCCAACCTGTACTGGTGCATGGGGTTATTCCTCCCCAGATGCAGTACCCTACACTTGCCCTTGTTGAATTTCAT